>NW_027176927.1:164768-284768 GCF_023349555.1 Cebidichthys violaceus | reverse complement strand
TATTATTGCTGCATGGACTATGTTCAGGTTATTTGCAAAACAGAAGATGAAGGCAAAGGGTCTACAACACGTATAGCTACTTAAATCTGTTAGTTGTTAAAATATTAATCATTTTAGAAAAGTCTTTACTTCATTTTTCTTCCCACTTAAAAAACAAACGCTCTCATCTGACCGTTCTCGCTCCGGGTGGATGGTCGGCATACAACGAGCCGGATTTTTGACACTGGAGGCCGTGTGTGTGTGTGTGTGTGTGTGTGTGTGTGTGTGTGTGTGTGTGTGTGTGTGTGAGATGCTTATGCAACAAAAGCACATTAAAGGGAGAAAGATTGCGGCTGTTGATTATTAAAGTAAACATGTCATGTCTTATTCTTTAGGGCAGTTTAAATATTTAATGCTTTGATCGGTTTAACCTCGGCTGAATGAAACGATTGGATGGGCTCAGTATCGTGCTGAGCATCGGATTTATTGATGGCTGTCATAAAGTAAAGAGAATTTTAATAAATAAAAACTAAACTAAAATACATTACACCCAGCCTAGCTTTAACCAAGGCCATTACCAAACTGAGTGCCTAAACATAAAAATGCTAATCATGCTAAGTTTGCATTCAATCTTATAGTGATATAGTGATTTCGCTGATTATTTGATTATTTTCTGCTTTATTGATTTATTTAATGTGAACTGTGCTGAAAAGCTGAGTGTGCACCTTTTTTTAATAAACACAATAAAATGCTGTCGTCCTCTCATTTTCTCATTTGATCTTATTGCTTTTTTTTTTTTTTTTTTTCTCTCCTCTGTGATCATTCTGCGGTTTCACTGGTAAGATTTCTTACATCTCACGCGTTGCTGCCGTGTCTCTCACCCCCGACTTCATTACTATCGATTTGCTACAAGCGAGGCCGCCCAGGAATCTGGCCACATTTCGACACGTGCACTCGTTATGATGCATCTCTGTGAGACGAGAGTGTCCGCTAAATGGCTAAAAATGTCAATGACATAGTTTGGAATATTAACGACGGATGAACACACGTTGCCTCAAGCACTACCTTCATTTAGAAATGTAATTATGCGAAACAAAAGGTTATTCTATCCTTTGAGATTGTATTATTTGGAATTATAGAAGCAAAGAAAACAAAGATTTTTCTTTCTTTTTTTTCTACTGTTAAGCTAATATGCATTTTGAAATGTTCCTCCTCTTCCCCAGTATCCTCAGGACATATTGGACATATTGGACACTTCATGATTTATGTCTAATGCCAACGCAGAGCTACAGCTGTGGCGGTCGGGCTGTGTGTGTGTGTGTGTGTGTGTGTGTGTGTGTGTGTGTGTGTGTGTGTGTGTGTGTGTGTGTGTGTGTGTGTGTGTGTGTGTGTGTGTGTGTGTGTGTGTGTGTGTGTGTGTGTGTGTGTGTGTGTGTGTGGCACATCTGACTGTGTTGCTGGAGAATAGAGATTGAGGCCTGCAATTAAAATGTGCCTTTTTATTAACCGTAACGATGATCTTGACCAAATGTTAACCAAGTGTTTTAGACAGTCCTTCCTAAACATAACCCATGTCCTAGTTGCCCTACACAGATATTGTAGATGTCGAGATTGGACGTATGATAATGGAGGGTTTTGAATCATCCACTGTGAAGGTTTTGACCGCCGGTAGAATTGCTTCGCCAAACTACCTTTTCTTTCTCGTTGCTGCTTAATAAGTATACCGTCCTCTCGATCCCGTACATTCAGCTACATGCTGTCAACGGTAATGTCATGAATTCAACCCAGTCTCCAGAAAGAATGTTGGCATTTGAAATTTGTCTGCAGCCCCACAGCACCTCGGATGGCGACGTCTCTGAACCAGAAACATGTTTCATTAATACATTTCATATCAGGCTTTCAGAAACTGCTACTTGCTTAAAGCTGTGAAATGATAAGTTAGGTTTGGCCCCCAAAAAAACTACTGTAAGTTTTGAAAAAAAGCTCATGGTTTGTGTTCAAATAATATCGTATAACTACATAATTTAGTATCAATCACCCTTAGTGGGCTTGTAACGCGACGTAGCAAGCGTGAAGTCATTGTTTAGTTTTGGTTTCACATTGACACTTCAAGATTCAGCGTATCCGGGGTTTGCAGAGAGTACATAATGTAAAAAAAAAATTAGCAAATCTACACTACGTATACATTTCTAGCTCAGTGTGTCTTTTCTACACTCTTGAAATATTAGAGATGGAGTAAGATATTAGTCGTTTACATCATTATTATTATTATTATTGTTTGTTTTTCTGTTAGTCGTGTGGAGAGAAGGAGGGAGCTGACATTGGGTCCTAATGTGTGTTGCTATTTGCTGCAATTGAAGGGGCTGTGTTGCAGAAAGCAATATATTGAGATTTTGGAATCATCATGATTTTGCATCGGCACTAAGTCATTCCTGTGTTCATTACTGTGCAGAAAGGAACCTTGGCTGTGTTGAAATCTATCCGAAGGTTGTTGATCCCTTTTTATTGAATGGATCTAGAACGGACATTTTCTTTTGTATGGATTTTATTAACGAGTGTGCGTTCTGTGTATGAATGCTTTCAAACCTCCTTCACGTCTCTGCGTCCCCACAACACAGAATGGGGAAAATAAGAAATTAGTCACAAAAAAAAACTGTAAACCCTCCTCCAGCACCTCATCATCATGTCCCCCTGCATAATCTTCATCTCCCTTCTCTCTCTGTTTGTCCCCATCTTCCCATCAGTCAGTCTTTCTCTGTGCGTCACCCACCCCCCCCCCCCCCCCTCCTCCCTCTCTTATCTTCATCTTTCTCTTTTTCCCGCCTTCTTCTCAGCCCTGTCAGGGCATCCCACAGGTTGCTGCACTTACCGCCTGTCACGTTGAATGCTAATGGAGTAGAGATGGCGTGAAAGGAAGAGGGAGGTGTGTGTGTGTGTGTGTGTGTGTGTGTGTGTGTATGTGTGTGTGTGGAGGGTGGAGGGGGGGGGGGGAGAGACGGAGAGAAAGCAGAAGAGCGTAGGACCTCAGGGGATTTTTTCAGGGGGGGGTGGGGAGAGAGAGAGGACCTGAGCGATTGAGGGGAGGGATGGAGGGATGTGATGTGAGCGAGCGGGAGTATGGAAACTGATGATTGCAGGCAGAGCAGTGCTGGATAATTATATTCTCTCTCTCTCTCTCTCTCTCTCTCTCTCTCTCTCTCTCTCTCTCTCTCTCTCTCTCTCTCTCTCTCTCTCTCTCTCTCTCTCTCTCTCTCCCCGCACTACACATCCCCGGCGATGCTGCTCTGACCAGACACCGCAAAAACAAACACCATCCACATACTCATACACTGACATGCAGCGGAGAGGGCTGCTGCTGCTGCTGCTGCTGCTGCGGCTCCTTCCTCTCCTCTCCTTCACAAACAGATACTCACACTCCAGCTAATTACAAACTCCCCACTTTTGCCTCGCAGTTGACAGAAGACACCGGAGGAGGGGACAACGGCAGGTGGGAATGTGACCGAGGAGCTCTTCATCTGCAACACATCTGGCCGGAGGACTCCTCCCTCATCCTCTGTTGGCGGTGAACCCCAGCTCTGCAGCAGGTGAGCTTCGCCGTCTCATTCATGGTGCCGCGTGGCGTTGTCGCAGTGGCCGCTGACTACCGAATCTGTGCATCGGCGGCGTCTCTGCTGCAAGATCTTCTGTCAGTGTGGCGTAACGGCGCACGGGTCCACGCTGAATTGCTGCAGGACTGCGAAGCTGATATCTGGTGGTAGTAGTGTGCAAATGGATGCTGGTTGTTGAAAGGATGCCAGTCGAGTGTTGTGTGGGGATGCGCTGCAGCAAGGCAACCTGGGAAAGAGCGAGAGGATCGGTGCATGTGCACGGCGGGAAACACACACACACACACACACACCGCACACATCGGTGCCAAATTAGAGACGGCATCACCGTGTTGTGATTCAACTCAGTGGAGATTTTAGATGAAGAGTCTCCTTTTGTTCTTTTTCTTTTTTGAACATTAAATAAGACCTCGCTGAGTGTTTTTCTAGTTTCAGCTCCAGCGGCAGATCAAAGTTTTTTGCGAGGGAGGCTGATTCCCACGCACCCAGCGTGTTCGCATTGAAACACTGGCGGCTGCACATTGTGTTGACTCCCTTTTTTTTTTTTTCTCCATGTAGTCTATATAATAATAACAATAATAATGGCGCTGTACACTTCATTATTTATACTGCTTTTTGTTCACGGAACTGCCCTTTCATGCAGGGGTTCTTCAAGGTAAAACGTGGCGCCGCGAGGGACAGTTTCCTGCTCGTGTGTTCTCGCATGGACACACACACACACACACACACACACACACACACACACACACACACACACACTTGCATGAACACAGGCACACTGTGTACACAAACCAAATTAAGACACATTTATACCTCACTGAAAAGCACTTCAATGTATATTATTTGCATGCAAATAAACACACACACACACACACACACACACACACACACACACACACACACACACACACACACACACACACACATGAATGAGCATGACCACTTGTTGATCCACTGTTTCAGTAATTGGGGCAAATGCTGCGCTGGCGATGACACACACACACACACACACACACACACACACACACACACACACACATGAATGAGCATGACCACTTGTTGATCCACTGTTTCAGTAATTGGGGCAAATGCTGCACTGGCGATGACACACACACACACACACACACACACACACACACACACACACACACACAGATGCCTGAGTGACTTCTACACAAACATACAATTACGCTAATCACACTTGCTCAAGAGGGAAAGCAAGGTCAAATAAATCTAAACAGCTGTGAGGTGGTTCTAATCAGTACAGTGACACGGTGTTGTGTTGAGCCGATAAATCCGCTCGACACTTGGCCTTTATCAAATGACAAATATCGGTGAGTCATGTCATCCGCCCGGTGATATGATATAACCTGTAAACCCTGAAATTAATTTTTAAATGTTTTCATTTACACATTTGGGTGATTCACTTCCGTATTGTTTCCGTTGGTGAGGTGCTTCATTCTGTCTCAGTGGTGGAGAGGGTCTCTGTGGGGCTCAGGTTCCATCTCTGCCGGATCCGCTCTTCATATACGTCTATAAGCCAAGTCTATAAGTCGCCTTGATTGTCGATACACCCACGACATCTATATATCACGAGGGTTCCCTCCTCCTCCTGAGGTTTCTCATTATCCCAACCCCAGTGTCTCGGGGATAAAGGGTACAGACTGTAAAGCCCCTTGAGGTAAGTTTTGTGATATTAGACTTTATGCATTCAAATGATTGTGTTGTCGTCATAACAACCAGTCAGGTTGATGCAAGGTCACTTGAAACGAAGCACCAACGCAGCTTTCAATGCCCAAAATAGGACACAGGGACCCAGCACCTTCCCCTCTACCGGACGCAAACATGTCATGATGCTTCACTCCGAACCGATCAGTTGAGCTGAGGGTGAACCGTAGGGTGGGTGCTACACTTCTGCACTAAGGCTGTGGGTCTGGATGGGTCTGGATCAGCTGTAACCGCTGTATTAGCGCTGTGCACAAACACACACACACACACACACACACACACACACACACACACTGGGATCCACATGCACATATGTATATATTCCCTAGTTTTCTTCCCCTTGTTGCATTTTTCTCAAACCCTTCCTATAATGACCCATCTACCCATAAGAAGGTCTCTGTGTTTGTTCTGATGATGGTGGTTTCTTTACGCTGGCTTTATCCAACACTGGCTGACAAACATGAATGTCAAAGCCTGAAATGTCAAGTCCTTGCAACAACTGGATCAAGAGACAAAGGGACATTTTGACATTTGGTCTTTTATTGGACAACTGCAGAAAGGGAAAATATGGCATATGTGAGATAGATGTATATTTAGTTTGTTTTATGAATATCTTGACTTAACTCTTGACGTGTGTTATATCTAAAACGGCCGTCTCACCGCTGTCTGTGCATCGTATTCACGCTTCCTTGTCAAGTTTCTCAGAAGAAGAACGGTAGACAACAGAAGAAGAGTGTAATGCTGTAAACGGGCTCTTTCAATAAAACGTTAGTTTAAACTGTATTTAAGGTGAGATTTCTATTTTAAAAGCACAACATGTTTCAGGAAACTGTTACGCTTGTTAGCTGAGGCTAGTGATAGATTGTAAGTTGTTGTTGTTTGGTGGAAAACTGTTAGCATTAGCCTAACAAGCTAGCCCGTTGGTTAATGTGACAGCATGTTTATTTCAGTATTGTTGTCTAGTTTAGACATTATTAAATCATTTTTATATATCTCTGTATGTATTAACATATCTAATTATTTACAGCATTGAGTTATATTAGTAATTTATATATTTTATTATAAGTTATATTTATAATATATAATGTATTATAAAATGTATATAATTATATGTATTACAATATAATTAATTATAATATATAATGTATATTATAAAATGTATATAATTATATATATTATAATATAATTAATTATAATATTTTATAAAATGTATACAATTATATTTATATAATATATTATAATTAATTAATATTATTTTATATATTATATTTTATTTATATATATATATATATATATATATATATATATATATATATATATATATATACATATTATTAATATTTAATAGGAAAAAAGTATGAACAAGCATCTCCTTTTTACCTGCTTTGTCATTTTCACATCCTAAGTATGTAACGAGGCCGGTGGTCTGACGTCTGTTGTTGTTGTTGTTGTTCTTCTTCTTCTTCTTCCAGCGTGTGACGCCCCGCTGTGTGCCGCTGCCCGGGTAATGCTCTGCAGACGGAGGTTCGAGGCCTGAACACAATGAGCAGCCAGGACAAATGGGTCACACTGACCCCAGCTGAGTTCGCCCTGCTCCAAGAGTACACTCAGTGTGAGTAGGAGAGCTACCCGCCGTTTGTGTCTCACTGTGATAATGACACTCTGTATTATTCTAGGTGTGTGTGTCTGTGTGTGTGTGTGTGTGTGTGTGTGTGTGTGTGTGTGTGTGTGTGCATGCATGTGATCGTGTTCTTCAAAGAACAGTAACCAGGTGACAAGATGATTTTCTCACAGGCCCCAAATCAACATCTTCTAATTTCAAGGATTTCTTTAACTTTTTCCTCAGATAAAATTTGACCGATTTTTATTTTAGATTATGTAAGCATCTTTGTTAGCTACTAAGCTAATAATGTATCAAAGTGTGATATAAAGGGGGTTGCTTGTAGTGACAAAACTGCATTTCCTCTCATCTCTATGGAGCGTTTTAGGTTCTTGCGGCTCATTGTTTTGGTTTTTACGGCCTGTAAGACGGATATCACCGATCAGTTTCCAGCTGTTTTTAACAACAGACGCATCCACTATACGCGACCTACCCAGCACCAAACATCAGATAAACACAGTGAGTGACTGGCTGCTGAACATAGTGGAGCAATTAGCAGCTAAAGAGACGGATGTTTCCTTCAGGAGCTGGTGGAGACCAAAAACAGAGCAAATTTTACAAGCTGATATAGGCTACTGTACATCAGAGGTGTGTGTAGCATCGTTGTGATGACCCAATCTGGCCAGAAAAATCAACTAATGCAAGTTTAACACCCGTCTGGGTAGAGTGAAATTCTTTATTTGTCTCGTGGTTGACAATTTATTTATTTTCTTTGACATTTATGCGAATGAAACTTGCCTCCAAATGACATGAAACGGGTAGCCGTAAATTGGGGGCGTTGATAAATGCAAATCTTGCTCATGAACAGATATAACTCATCAAGTGCAAACGTACGACAGTTAAGAGGGTTTTGCTGAATATAAGCAGTAGCACTCGCACGAGCAAACCTCCAAAAAGTAAGAGGTTTAGGTTAAGATCACAAAAAAATTGATTGTATTCGCTTCCGAGAATTTGCGTCGCTTTTCATTGCAGCTTACCGGCTTTTTTGGTTGTCATCGTCGTGTGTGTGTGTGTCAGCGAATGAAAGCATTCATTGTGAAGTTGTTATTTTTGTAGGATAAGAGAGATATTCAGAATTAGACAAGTGGCTGCTTTCACTGGATTCTCTGTGTGAGGTTAACCTTCAACCATTTGCTGAGGGGTTTTGTTGCCGTACAAAGTATTTCCAAATCTCATAATGTTATCACAGCAAATACAGAGCACTAAGTAGTTCATCTTTCCTTTTTAAAAAGGTATTACAGTGTTATTTTGTTAGAGTGTTTTCACTTTTCACTTCATTAACTTGGGTTTTATGGAAAGTTGGCATGATTTGCGATCCTCCTCTCACCCTGGGACACGTTAACGGATTCGAGACATGAATCCTCTCTGATAGCATCAATCCACCGAGTTAACAACAACCGCGCTCCTCCGTCTGCTGTATGACTGCGGCATGAATCAACTCACTGCGGTGAATCTCAAAACACCTCTTGTTCTTCTAACGGTAAAACGTTGACGTTTCACAGTAATCGCAAGGCTGCGTGTTCCGTCCTGCTGATGTAAGAAGCCGAAGCCGCCGAAACATTTAATCTGTGTGTTTCCCGCTTTGGCTCCGAATGATTAATTCGCAAACTCCCAACAAATGGCTCCCCATGCTCACCAGACTGTGCTCTGGACGCCTGGAGTTTATGTTAGGCTCAGAGATGTTGACACATTTCATCATTTCAAACGGTACCGGGGACGGAAAACATGACGCTACCTGGCAGGCTAACCGCGGGATTTTTGTGCGCCGCCTACACAACGTTTTCTTTTTTTTTTTGGGACCGACTTTGAAAAGCACAAGTCACGGTAAATCCTTCGTTGGCAGACAAACAATGGAAGTAACCGCGGACCAGAAATGGAGTCGTTAGGTGTCCCGACTTTTTTTTTTTTTTGAGCCCAAGTGCTTTTCGCATCAGGGCCCGACACAGCGGCGGGATACATTTCAGAGCTATTTTCGGTGTCAAACGCGACATCTTCGAGGCATTTCAACCGCTGCACCGAGCATGAGTCTTAATAATGAATGCTTTTCTCCCTGGATCTCTTGTTTCACTTGGTAATGACATCTCTCCCTTTTAATTTGCCCCTGTGTCTGGTGACAGCAGTGTTCCTTACTCCCCTGCTGCACTCAACAGCCAATCAGGTTTTAGTTTTTTTGTTTTGTTTTCTGTGTGTTTTTGTGGGTGGCTGAGGAGTTTGACGAATTAAACCAAATGTTTCAGGGACGTGAGGCTTAACGCCGTATCGTGAATTTGTGTGGGAATAAAAGGCGGAATTAAATAAAAAGTGAAGCAGCAGGAGAGGACTAAAGAGTCTAGGTGTGCGTGCGCGCTATAGACGGCTTTGGATAATCATGTTTCAACGAGCTCGGGGCGACTCTTTGTGCGCAGCTACAGGTTATAAAATATCCGAGCAGCAACAATGGGCATCGCATTGCCTCACCTTCTCTCCTCTTCTCGCCTCCTACTGTATCTCTCCCTTCCTTCTCATTAAAGTGAGCCGCCGCACGCTTTCATAACATCTTAATAGCCGCGCGCCGAGTCGGGCGCCTAAGATCTTACAACAATTACGGTTTCTATTTAACTCATATAATTGCTAATGGCCGTATAGCAGAGTGCTGCTTCACAGAGGGAACATTCTTTTACTTCTAAAAGGTACAGAACGTCTTCCCTGTGTTTTGTGAACCTAAGAAGCATGGAGTAGGTCTTGTCCTCTGATTGCCGTGTGCCACACAATGCTTAAATCATCAGCCCGATTGAGGAAAAAACATTGTAATTTAGCCGGGCATGTTGAACGTGACGGCCAATCAGTGGATTCATAATCACCCTGCCGCGTAATGGTCTCGGGTAGACGGCGCGCTAATATAGGTGGTCAATAATGATGATGACACACTCGGCCCAATGGGAAGCAATTATTTCTACTCACTGTTGGTAAAAAAAATGCACCCTCAGAAAATCAAAAGGTCCAGAGCCATTAGCGCAGGAGGCGACGCAACCTTACGGCCGACAACGAAGCTGTTGAGAGGAGCTCAAACGCACATTTTAAATGGCTGCAGAACAACATTATAACATCACCTATCAGCTGACATACAGGCACTGAACCCAAAATAAATGTATCAAGGAACACTTGTTATCTTACATTTGCTGTTGTATTATTTACATAAATTATGTGCTGCTACCTGCCCCGTTTGCACTTTTGTATATCGTATATTTGTTTGTTTTATTAGTGAATATTATCATAATGTGTATCTCATTCGCAATGCGTCAAATTCCACAGCTTAGTCATTGCTCCACGACGTCTTGGAGGAACCCTTTAGTACACTCTTGGAGCAAACAAACACAGGACTTCTATCCAGGAGACCACTGTCCGTGTCCCGCGAGAAACTGAAAGAGGACGGTGACATTTTGTCGCTCGCCAGTCGTCATGTGAGTTTGTTAGTCGGTCACGTTAGGGTCAACCACAGCGTTCTCCTTCCTGTGAAGACGGAAGATCATTTTAAAAAGAAACTCTGCATGTAACACATATATTGACACGTGCAACAGTGACGCTGGGTGGGTCACGGTTCAAAGCTTAGCTGTGGTATTTGACACATTGGGGAGACAATGAGTTGACTTGGGAGAAGCAGAAGACGAAGACACAAAATCGAATCTAATGTCACACAATACTCGTGCGGCGTATGTCTGTATCTCTTTCCTTTCTTACCTGCAAGGCCGAACCTCCCAACACACCTGCTGATTATCAATCAGTGGCACGCTGTGCAGTTTCATGAACAGCAACTTTACCTCGCGGCCCCTGGCTGCTCCATTTAGATAATGGCAGGTCGGAGAGCTGCTGGGGAAGAAGACGCGATTTCACACGAGCTAAAAGATCCACATCTTTCTCGTGCTAATTGGGCCTGTGAGGAGGTGAGAGACCAGGAAGCTAATATGGAGCACTGACTTAAACAAGCATCTGTGTGAGAGCTGAACCAGGCCCTCCAGTGCATGTCAGGAAATGGTACTTCTAATTAACTTTTGTAACATTTAGAACCTGGTTTCCGCGGCGCAGCAAATTGATTTAGCAGCGGGACTCATAAACGCTCTGCAGCATGCAGTAATTATCACAGAAAATCTACGTCTGATCGAGTTATTTTGGTCCATAACTGAGTGCGAAGACAACACACAAAATGTCTTCAAACATGTGAAATAAATATATTATATTAAATATTATTTATTAATTTTTTTTAAACACCAGATCATTCTTTAAACAAGTTGACTTGAATTTTGGGGATTTTAAAGTGTCTATAATCAAGCTTGAAAGGAGAGTGAACCGTATGTATGCTAATGCTTCGTATTTGCTCAATGTGTTGCCTAACATGTTAATATCAGTTAACAAGATGAAAATCTGTCAGTGTTCACAGCTTGTTTCTGTTGTCTTTTAAGAAATCCGTTAATGTCATCTCGCTCTTGGAAAGAAAGTGAATAAACATATCCTCTCATTTAACTAATAATAACCAGGCTATTAAGTCCTTTATTATGATGGATGTTCCTTCATACATGTTAGCCTGTTGGCTAACAACTGATGGCTAGCCTGTTGGCTAACAACTGTTGGCTAGCCTGTTGGCTAACAACTGTTGGCTAGCCTGTTGGCTAACAACTGTTGGCTAGCAGCTGTTGCTAACAACTGTTGGCTAACAACTGTTGCTTGTTGTAACTGCACTTATTGCATTTTAAGATTATCTTCCTTTCCAAGGGCCCAAAAAGCAGTTTTATCACTAAAACCACTAAATGTTATTACGGACAAGACGGTAGAGCTGAAGTGACGTTCACCTCGTTCACTGATGTGACCTCGGTAGTCAGTACAGCATGGGCTACACTTATGGACAGGAGTGTGTCTCTCTGCAGACATCACGGTGCTGCTTCCACACCAAAATATCTGATCCCATCAGGGTGCTTCTGCAGCTCTAAGACGTGCAGACAAAGTGCAGGAAAAACCCATATCCATAAATAAGCCTGACCACTTGTTGCAGACTGAATTCGAGCATTAATCAAACTTCTGCTGTAAATTAATGTTTAGAAGCCAAACTTTCCAAAACATAAACCGATCACAACACTCAAACACGGTCAAATTTATTTTCCTCAGACTCGACCAAGAAGCTGAAGGATGTGCTGCAGGAGTTCCATGGAGATGGTGTTTTGGCTAAATACAATCCAGAGGAGGTGCGTGCCGTTTATACTCTATTACATAACACATGGTTTATAGTGCTTTGAATCCAACTGGGCTGAGATCCCCCGTACAGCACACCGATCTGCATATTGACCTTTCAGTTTCTGGTTGTTATTTTCTGTGCTTAAATTAAAAATCTAGATTTTTAGTTTTCTTTTCTTTTGTTGGGGGGCTTAAATAAGTTTGTTTGATTGTGTTTTTATGGTTTTCAATTCCTCTGCTTCGTTCACACTCCATATTTCGACGCGCACCTGAACTGTAAGCTGCCATTTTAGCATGAAAAGTAATTGTATATCACTATGATAACATATTTCATGGTTAGATTTTAGTTTTCTTACTTTGAAAGTTGCATGGTAGCGTTTGGAGAAGAACTATTTTCTCACTGCATTTAACAAATAGAAACACATACTAAACAATCTTTCAGGAAAAGGCAGTATTTTAATAACAGAATCTCATTTTGCAATATACTATTTTTGATCCGCTATGCATGCATTATTAATTGTCCCATGGCAGATATAATACCCTTTATACAGCGGAAGTCAATACAGAGAGTTAGTCACCGTGAACCTGCATTCACAGACATCATGTCTTTGTAATTGTCACATGCACAGCTGTAACAAGGATATTGAGCACATTTTTTTAAAAAGGTGACAACTGCATGATACATCCATGAACATATTGGGTTTCTTTCCTTCTACAACGCTGCATGTTTAGAAGCAGGACATCCTCAGCCAGGTAATCCATCTCTTCTCTCTCTTTATCGTACTGTTGGTGTGTTTTGTTGAGTGTTTGTAAAGTTCCTCGCCGGGTAACTCGACTTTCTCAAGTAGTTTTTAATGAGAAACAAAAGTCGAGGCATCTGTTTAACGGGGAAATATTACTCATCTTAAATGTAAGACATTAACAACTCACAGATTTAAACAATCAGCCACCCTAATAGTCGTAGAGATGGACGGAGCTGTAAGCGGCGCACACGCTGGAAAAACACTGAAAGCCCTCTGAAATAGCTCTTCACCCGCCCACTGCACAAACAACACTCGAGGCATCTTTCTGAGTGCGGAAATCTGAATTCTGCAAAAGATCACAGATTGTGTGTGTCCCCCCCCCCCCTCAAAGGTCAAACATACCAACACTCCCATTCAAAATCATCTGTGTTCCCTTGAAGCCCTTTAGGCGACGACTGCAGCGCCACATGACCGACGACGCGCTCTATTTCTGCCCTGTGTTTTATTTATTATTTATTTTTTTTATTTTAGGAGATTGACTTTGAGGGCTTCAAGGTCTTCATGCAGACGTTCCTGGAGAGCGAACTCCCCGAAGAGTTCTGTCAACACCTCTTCATGACGTTCAGCAACAAGGGACCCAAACCCAGTCCCTCATCTTCTGACAAACCCAGAGTCTCTGGTGAGTGTAGAAAGGAAGTCATCGCCATAACAAACCCTGGAGTTGTTAGCGCAAGCGTGTTTTGTAGCTACTGATTACTGCCGTTGTTGCTAATGCGCAGCCAGTTTGTCCCTTATTCCGTGCCCTCGCAGCAGTGACTCATTCGTGACTTTTACAGACGGGATACTTTACTTTCTTTGCCGTGTTGAAGCTGAACCATTTCTGTGTATTTCTGGGTTTTTTTTTTGTTTTTTTTTTAGGCCATTAGATGATAACAGATTTCCTGCCAAGTTCAGCGCCGTGGCACACAATGTAGATTGTAGTGTAGCGGCTGCCAATTGTCTTGGCTGTGGTTCTGTTTGTTTTCAGCATTTGTACTAATATCTTGTTCTGGTGTGGTAGTGAGTCACTGGTGCTAAAGAGAGAATGCTGCACCTTTTTTTTTTTTTTTTTTAAGAGATATCAGTCTAAATGTACTCCAATACATTCCTCAGCGCTAGCTATAGTAAGCAGGAGAGCTGAGTTCTTCTGCTCGGGGAGCGCTACCTGCAGTGACTACATGTACCAGGATGCATTGCGTTGAAGCTACTGACGGGCAGCCAAAAAAACGGGTTGCGCCAAGACTCTTATATGCCTTATTTTATGGTTGAGAATTACAATTCTGCAATTATTGAAAAGATCTTTAACACAAGTCCATAAACAAATGCTTTTTAATTTGAAAATGTTTTACATATTCAATATCCCAAAACGTTGTAGTGCCGTGTGCCCTTTGACATCACATTTCCAGTAACACCTGCTCACGTTTCATAGCACAGAACAAGGAAGTTCCGTTGTTGAGCGGCGTCTAGAGAACGACCGCCCAGAGACGTACGACTGAAACGGAAGCCTTCGCCACCACGTCGCCGTCACGTTAAATGTGACGGCGTGCTGGATGCAGGAGAAAGAAATGATTTTGCAGCTGCGCCTCAGAGAGCATCGGCAACCGCTGCAGACGTTTTTACACACAATATCCAGATCTCAGACAGACAGAGATGAGGTTCAAAATTGACCAATTTTCCCTTGAAAGCTAAAATTCCACCTGCACTGACACTCGGCTGCACTCTTCTTTGACTGCCTGATATCTCAGATAAATTATAATAATAATAATGATAATATGAAGAATAATAACCTGATTCTAACCTGTGATATGTTTTCAAATATCAGCACACAGAGCTTCCTACACTTTGTCCAATGCCTCTGATGAAAGCTCATACACTTAGCGCTCACATTAGTCTTTGCATGAATCACAGATGACTTTGGAATCCTCAAATAACTTCATGTTTTTATACCAAAGCCGAGTGGAAATGAACGGGCGCATGTGTCGCGACGAACAGAAAAGGCACGCATACTGTAATAGAAATAATTGGATTGCCTCTTAATCCGTTTTGCCTGCATTTACCCCCACGGTTACTACAGCAGAGATGGTCTTCCTGCACAGGAGATCACACGAGTGTATCATGAAATGGAATAACGTTCCCCCGGCGACCGGCTGGAAATTAAAGCCGACTCCCCACGGAGAGCGAGCTGAGGATGCTTACAGTACGACTGTAAATCTGTGGGATTCCCACCCTGACGTAACTTCAAACACTAAAGCCAAGCTGTTAACTTTCATTAAAGCGATAGTGGACCTGCAGTTTAGCACTGAGACCATCATCTAGAGTCAGTTTATCATCATAGAGGCAAGGATCCATCACTGTCATCTGATAAATCGATTTGACTCGGTAAACTAGACTAAATTATGATTCTGAAACATTACAAATAGAACACTGGCATACAGAAATACACCCTGATATTTGCTTTTCTTAATTTCAAAGCACAAGAAAGTACAAGAAATGTGCATATTTTCACAAAGACTAAGAACCCCGAATATTCTATACGTTCATTGTGAATCTTACTGAACGATTCAGTAATGTAACGCTAACAGCTGGAGTAGCGAGTAAACTCAGGACATCTCCTCACATGATTTGGCGCGTGAGGAGCTGAATCAGTGCTGCCTGCTGTACAGTATGTGAGTGTGTCATTTGGGCCTCATTGATCCAGTTTCAACAATAAGTCCTCCCATCCCCCCCCCACCCCCCACCCCCACCCGACACAGATAGGAACCGCATTACACAACATTATTAAAGGGTTTATTTCCCTCTTAAAAGCTCTTTTAGTAGGGAGCAGCGTAACCCCGCCTGTGTGAGAGGAGAAGTTGGCGGCATGCCAGCCGGACGTACACACTGACTTCACGAGCTCTTTACCGACGTTCCTCCAGTCTGCGGTTTCCACGACGACTTGTACCATCTCGTTGAATTAGAATTAAAAAAGGCCCCTGGAGGCGACAATGGACGCGTCTCTTTTGATACGCGTCACTCGACGCTCCCGTGGCGCACCGCAGGCGTCAAACGCTACAGAACGAGCATGAAGAGACCGGTATGTAGGATTTGCATGTTACAGATACACCCTTTTTAATCTTTTAGCTTCATTAAAATGATGGAGTTCCTGGTTCAAAAAAAAAAGTTGAACTTGATAGTGTGACAGCGAGCAGGGAGCGCACGATCCAGACGAGAAGACAAACGGATGCTACAACATTCAGGCTGTTGGACGATTCAAGGTGGTTGTGTCACTGCAAAGCCGTTCAAACGAGGCTTCAGATTACTGCGTATTGTCAATATGTACTGTAGCACTATATCCATTACATTTGCGTTTAATTACCTACATTTACCTAATCATTGACTGGTGTAGTGTGTGTGTGGTATTGAGCTAGAGTCTTCATTTGATCGCTGAAAACCAGCTGGTGTATATGAATGACTTTAATCTTAATGTGCTTTAAACACAATAAGAAAAGGTTGAAACGTTGTATCCATTAAAGTCACCTGTACATATAATATCCGCTCTGATTACAACCTAAACTATATTTTTTTGCCCACCAACGATCAATCCGGCTGCACGACTAAAGCCGGGCCAGCAGGGTACCGACATTAGAGGCGTTGTGGAGGATGTTTTTGACCTTTGGTCTCCGTCTCCCTACAGGCCTGAAGCTGATCAAAGGCAACTCGACCCCCGTGAGGACGGACGCCCCGCCCCCGCCTCTGGATACGGTGCAGCTGAAGGACATCGTGTGTTACCTCTCGCTGCTGGAGGGCGGGCGTCCCGAGGACAAGCTCGAGTGTGAGTGTCGTCTCCAGAACGCGCGGGCCGTCTTGTTCACGCACCGCACGACGAGCGCGTACGACTCGGGGATGTGCCGAAAGTAGACGAACCAGACGTATGAATCGGGAGGCTGGGGATCGAAAGATAGAAATACACAACCGGCCCACTGAGACAGCAGCAGGCAGAGTTAATGTCACCGGTCGAGGCCAACCTCAGTGGGTGGAAGGAAGTATTAGAAAGTCGGGCTCAGTAACGTCAGACTGACGCTCAGTGAAACAGACAGAGGGTGAGAGAGGACAAACCGCCAATCTTTGCTCTGCTGCTTTGTGGAAACATGCAACATCCAGCCTCACTAAGAAGCAGAGCGTTGAGGTTTTTAAATACCTGGGTAGCCTTTAGCTGTAGTCTAGACTAAGACCTGCCACTGACTCACTTGTTGTTTGAAGTATAACAATTACTAAAAATAAAATAACAAGCTGTGGAAGGGGGGAAATAAAATCACAAATTCACAAATTCTCTGAGATTAAAACACAGATTTATGAGACTATATATATATGTTTTCTAAAGGAACCACATCACTTCACTCTGCCAGGTTGGATCGACCTCATCACACCTCAGACTGTATTATTACTGTATCACTGTATTATTATGCGTGCGGCGGATGACCATCAAGTCATACTCTGCAGTTTGATTCTGCCGTCAGGAAGTACTTGCGTCTTCAGCCCAGAACCACCAAATTATCACGCGCATCGGCTCTGGGCTGTCGGTTGGATAAAACAAGCCATTTAAAACAATAGAAATCAAGAAAATGATCGTCAGATTAACCAAAAATGAAGTTATTTGTTATGTGCAGCCATATTCCTGATATTAGGCGATACTGGATGAAGTGGAGGCCGTTCGCAGTCTGCTCTCTTCTATATTAAGACGCTTCCCAGTGTGCTGTGGCCACTAATCAAAGGAAAGTTGGTTTGTCGTCGGTTAGGTCGGTATGATCCGGTAATGCAGCATCCAGAAGAACTGCTGTTGCTATGGTTACCTGCAGTATGATGTAACTTCCACCCTCGGTGAAAACACCTGTTTGATTGACGCAACTTTTATTTCTGTAGATGCATGTTGCGGTTCTGTTCTCCGTCTCCCGACTGAACATTGACAACGAAGCGCTGAAGTACTCTGACAGAAATACCACGGTGTAGAAATACTACAGTATTTGTGACGAGGTACAAGTCCTGCATTCACAGTTTTACTGCGAAAGGCTCTAAGTTCTGAATTCAGTGCTTTGATGCCGTTCGCTCTGCCGGCACTGTTGCCATCGTTAGCGCTGTTAGCGTCGTTAGCTGTTAGCGTCGTTAGCCCTGTAGCATCGTTAGCCCTGTAGCGTCGTTAGCTGTTAGCGTCGTTAGCGCTGTTAGCGTCGTTAGTTGCAAGCCGCCGGCTCAGCTGTCGCCATGTTGAGAACCATTTGGAGGCAATCCCTCAATCATGGATATGTTGTGAATTTGGAATTTTGCACATATAAAAAAAAAGTGTAAAAGTTATTGATGCATTGATATAAATGTTGCAGCTGGTAAAAGTGGGGCTTATTTTCCACTATGTATACATTAAATGATTAAGACTAAATATACTTAATTACTTTCCAGCACTGCCCTGCATCCGTTTTATCCTTTTCTTTTTATAGTTTCCTGTTTCCTACTGAAGCCTTATGAATCTTTGATCACAAATGAATGAGACTACCAGTGTGACACACAAACAACTATTACGATCAGGTGCCCAGTTAAAAACAACTGAAACTGTAAATTACGTCCCCCTAAAGGACTCGCAAAATAAAACATTTCTATTTATTAATACAATTATCTACGTTGAGCTTAGTTCTCCGCTGAGGTTCAACTCGACCACAGAGATTATTTCTGTTTCTTCCTGCTTATCCAAATATGAACCTGTCTGCTAACATGACATGAGGACATCAGCCTGAACAGCACACTCATCATAAAAGACAAACGGATACTGGATATCCTAAAAAAGTACATATTTTTAGTTTCAATCTCAGTGTTTACCAGGTCTGTCTTTGTGTCTCAGTCTCTGGTGGATTTTGGTGTTCAGCAATAACGTTCCATCAAACTGCATCTCTCTTGTCGTCTTATTCTTTCCCCCTGGTGAACATAACTGGCATAAGCTCTTTCAGCTCACTACCTAAAGTTAGTGCCTTTCTGTTTTCTTCTGAATTCAAAGGCGGAGCTTTAATTTCTAATCGATCGTCACCATTTATTTATTTTATTTTGTTTTCGGTCGTTGCGGCTTCCTCACAAACGCCTCGTGTTCGCAGTTCATCGACGCGTCTTTCCAGGTCTCTTAATTGCGTTTATCTCATGATTTATTCACAAGGTAACGTTGCATTAATTGGTCATCTCACTTTTTTTTCTTTTTCTTTTTTTCTCTCTGCGCTGCTGTAATTCTCATCCATCTGCTGAATTATTGAGTAGAGTAGCACTCATTAAAGCACACGGACGGTCTAAATAATTCAACTGACGCTGCCCGTGTGTGAGAGCGCATCGTGGGTTTAACTGTGGCTGACGTCTTATTGAGCTGCGCCTGCGTCCTCGCCTCTCTCTCTCCGTCTCGCGCTCAGCCACAACGGTTGTTGTTTGTGAGGCGACGGCTCCCTCTGCTGGTCAGTGTGAGAACTTTCATCAGGATCGTCTTGATCCAGCACAGACGTCTGCAGGTGAAACACTGTTATTTATCAGTTTCCCTTATTTAAGATAAGGCAGAATCAAGCCCCGTTTCATACAGATACTTTAATTAAAAATATATAGTTACCGGAAATGGAAATCTCACTGTAGAATTGCTTTAACACGTTTGAGGAGGACGATGTGTCACTGTCAAGCAGCCATAAGCCGTTTTTAATAAAGTGAAACACCGTGAAGAATGTAAGGATGTGAGATTACAGAGAACAAACTAAAAGGTTAGTAGTGAAGTTACATATAACAGAAAGAAATAGGAAGTGGACGAGCACAAAAAAAAGAGAGAAATTGACAAATAACAAATAAAGAGAAGTAAACAAATGCATGAAACTCCTAAAGTTAAGTAGTTCACTGTACTAAAATATATCTAGTTATTTAACTTGAAAGATATTTAATGTCTACAGCTTTATTGACACCCTAAAATGACTTCTAAATACTCTGAACTGTGGTATTGATACTTTGTTTTATAGTAATTTGAGTACAAATATTGGACAGTCTGAATACAATATGACCCCAACTTTCCCCAAGCTTTCACTGAAAGTGTTTTGTCTCATTTCAATTCATAAAGCATCATTTCAATTCAATTCAATACAACCATATTAATCCCTGCTGAGACAATAGTCTTATATGTCTTATGTTGCATCTTAGTAGTACTGTAACAGCAATCATCACCCTGTCCTAGGATGATTTTTACAAATTAAAAGCTGCAGTTGGTAACTTTGATGAAGAATATTTAACTCAAACTGTCCCTATATCCTGACAGCAGCACAGGAGCAACATCATCTGTGGTTTTCAACATAAAAAGTTCAATAAAATATGTAGAGAAAAGGGAAAAGAAAATCCAGTATTTCACCCAAGAGACCGTTGCTGGAACTCGAGAAGTCGGCGTTGATCTTATTTGTCACGTTTCTGCCGTACTTAAGTAACTTTAAGTAACCTAAACCTAACCAAGTAGCATCCTGTGAAGACAGAAGTTTATTCTGAAAAGACTGCATGCGTCTAAAGAGCGGATATTGAGCTGTGTTGCTGGACTTTCGCAGGAGTAACTTTTTCGTAAGCCAACCGTCACGTGACACTTTGATCGGAGTTCAAGCTTCTCGAGCAGCGATTGACTCCTCTGCTCTGATTGGTTCAGTTGCACTAAAAGGAAGCAGAAGAACTGTTTGCTTTTTTTCCCCCACAGATTATCTGTCTCTTGTGAAACTCTCAGGATATATTGACAGCTTAAGCAGATATGGCAATAAAATACAAACCGTAGCTTTAATGGATCCAGAGTTTTTATTTCTTCTTCGTGGGAACAATCCCAGAGGAAACTCTGTCCGACCCATTCGTACTGCAAGCAGAAGTTACCAACGACTCTCATCCTCTTTAGCATTTCATTACCTCTTTTGGGTCACCGCAAGCACCACCTTGTGACACCACCCTACGCCAGACACCAGCAGCACTTCCGCTCCTTTTACCCCCCCCCCCCCAGAAAAGATCACACCCCCTTCAGGAAACTGGCACTTAGCTCCTCGTTAGTGGCTTGAAGAACCGCCATCTGACGTCAGCTCCTCATGATGTCAGCAGCAACCGCCGTCTGCTGCACCTCGACCGCGCTCGCATGGGAGCCGGGGGTGCAGGGTGCAGGGTAGAGGGTGCAAGGTGGAGGGTGCAGGGTAGAGGGTGCAAGGTGAAGGGTGCAGGGTAGAGGGTGCAGGGTGGAGGGTGCAGGGTGGAGGGTAGAGGGTAGAGGATGGAGGGTAGAGGGTGCAGGGTGGTGGGTGCAGGGTAGAGGATGCAGGGTGGAGGGTAGAGGGTGCATGGTGGAGGGTCCAGGGTGGAGGGTGCAGGGTAGAGGATGCAGGGTAGAAGATGCAGGGTAGAGGGTGCAGGGTGGAGGGTGCAGGATGGAGGGTGGACAGTGCAGGGTGGAGGGTAGAAGGTGGAGGGTGGTGTTGGCTAAGAGTGCCTCTAAGTGTCGATATTAGCATGGAAATGATCTGCAGCCAGGTCATGTTGTTGTCGTTGTTGTCACGACTCCGTTACGTTCAGACACATCACCGAGACGTCACGCCAAGAGCCAATCACGGGCCTCGGTGTGTGTTTCCATGGTGAAACGTTTGAGTGGTAATTGGGGGACACTTAAAGTTGCAGCGTTTCAGATGCGTACAGAGATCTGGGTTCGTTGGCACGGAAGGCAATAAAATCTGTTTTATGGCGCTGCGGTGCCGCGGCTTCAACCTGCCAGCGTCGATGCTGCAGCTTGACATTTTCTGCTTTGTCTCCACAGTTATGTTTCGCCTCTATGACACCGATGGAAACGGGTCTTTGGACAGCTCGGTAAATATTCCTCCTCTTTAAGAACAAACCTTCACCTGAAGTTCATGTCAGACTCCGGGTCCATAGAAGACGAATACATAAAATGAAAATACAAGAACAATACAAGTTAAAATAAATACATATTTAGGGGTGCCATCAGTTCAAAATGTTGCCCTTTTGAACTGATGGCACCCCTAAATATGTATTTATTTTATTACTCGAGAGACGAGTTAAAATCAGGAGCATCAGAACCAAGACAGCCGGAGACACAAAGTATGAGAGGATACATTCTCCTTTCTAACTAGCTATTATTTCTTGATTAATCCATTAATAGTTTGAATTTAAAATGTCAGAAATCGGTGAAAAATGCCTGTAAAGATGTCCTAAATCCTGAGGTAATGGCTCGTCAAAACCAAAAGACATTAAATTTATCATCACAAGTGAGGAGCTCCAACTTTTTTTTGACCCACCACCACTCATAAATACATAAACCAGCTATTGACATGATCAATCAACCTACCTAATTCTTCTTCATGTGTTTCTGTACTTTCATCAAGCACATTATAGTGGTTTGATGTTGAACACATCTTATGTAATCATTACCCATTATTTTATGTTATATTTTGGATACTTCAGCTCGCCACAAATCATAGAAAACATATTGTTCTGTTCACTTCTTTACATTTATTCAGTATGTAAGTTCTTGTCCAACATTTTATCGGTTAAACATCGGATCAATTTATAAAACGTATGAACTCTAGTTATTGATTAAATTACTCAGTTATACGAACTTAAACATTAAAATGCTGCTCGGTTGTCACGGTAAACACGAGTAAAGTACGGTAAATATAGCATAATGAGTACTTGTATATTAGATGCTATGTACTCTTTGTGCTCTTAAGTACTTTTCGGGGTAAATAATACAAACACATAATCAGTTTGCTCTCATTATCTCCACGTTATACGTCAACACTGGTATAAATGCATGAATGGATGGATGACGGGAAAGAGAAAAGTGTGGCATGGCGTATGTTTTCTGAATAGAAGGTGTGTAGGAGGGTTAGGGTTAAGTGGGTGGAGGGGTTTTGTAATGTATCCCATTGTTGGCGAGGATGAGGAGCCTAGTGAAAAGAGGAGGAAGAGCATCCCCAAAAAAAAGAGAGAGATATTGATTAGAAAATATGAAAACTACAAGAAGTCTTATTTATGTGGACTCTTGATTTGTACTCAACATCTTTAAAGAAGTCCAAAGTGCATCATAGTGATTCACTACCACACTAGATAATAGCACCCCCCCCCCCCCCCCCCCCCAAAAAGAAAGTCAACCATTGTAATTAAGCCGTCAGCCTCGGAGCTCTTCCCACGCTGCCTTTTGTTTTTCTCAAAAAAAAAAACCCTCTTCTGTGCGGAACAATGACATTTCCAACCTGCTATTACTCCGCCGTTTATTCACGCCGAGGCCACTTAGTGGCATCAACTCGTAAGGCTGCAATACACGGAAAAAGGTAAATACAGTATTTTTTTTTGGGCGGGGGGGGGAGGGGCCTGTGATTGACTGAGTCTGTGGTCTCACCGCAGGAGCTGGAGCACATTATCTCCCAGATGATGCATGTAGCCGAGTACCTGGAGTGGGACGTGACCGAGCTGAAACCAGTAAGAGAGACGCTTTCACCCCGGTAACAGGAGTCAGTAGTGACTGTAAAAGAATATAGTTTTCAGGATCCACAGATCTTCTCTCAAACCATTCCAACTTACTACTTCTATGAAAACCACCCTCCTCCTCCTCTTGTCTTTGGACTCACTGTCTCCGTTTACGCCGCAGATCCTCCAGGACATGATGCAGGAGATCGACTACGACCACGACGGCACGGTGTCGCTGGAGGAGTGGATCCAGGGAGGCATGACCACCATCCCGCTGCTGGTGCTGCTGGGCCTGGAGACGGTGGGTCCGCGGAGAGACCGCTTCCGCCGGTCGCATGCTAACGCTGCGAGAAAATTAGGGTTTTAAAATGGTGAAGTTCAGATGGAAAAACTGGAGCAAACCTTGATTGATTTGCCTCCAGTTTTTGAGACGACTGCGTCTCTATCAGTCGGAATTATCAAGGAGTTGAGCGACGATTTGTTCGGTTTAGGCAACAAAACCACTTGGTTTAGGTTATAAATCATGTTTTTTGTTCCTTTAAAGACGTAGCAACGCAATGGAACAACCGTGCTAAGGTAAATAAAGAACAGCTCCCGTTAGCCGACTTTCCTACGTGACAACACAAGCATTAATTTAACGTTTACTTTTGGTTTCACACGGGACGAGAACGGTGGTCTCCTGGGTGAAAGTCCCGCGTTTGTTAACGTCATTGCAGGTTATTTAACCGACGTATTAATAAGAAATAAAAAAATGGACCCAACGATGGTGCGGGATGAAAAAGTCAGCAGATCACTCACGTTCTCACAATTCATCCTCGAGTGTGTGTGTGTGTGTGTGTGTGTGTGTGTGTGTGTGTGTGTGTGTGTGTGTGTGTGTGTGTGTGTGTGTGTGTGTGTGTGTGTGTGAGCCACGTTTCATGGGAATCCATTCAATAGTTGTCAAGACATTTCACTCAGAAACCCCCAATTTTTCCCCACTGTACTGTACACATGTGTTTTAAATGTTACATTCCTTTCTGTTAATAAAAAAAAGAACGTGACACGTAATGCTATTTTGGAACAGGTGTTTAAGAGAGTGTCTACAGCTTTTGGTTCATCAGCCTTTCAAAGAAACAGAGATCTTCTCGCATCGTGGAAGTGTAAATTGACTTTATCTCTCAGCTCTTTTTTACTTTACTTCATTTCATTCCCGCAGAGAAGATTATGCTAATCACTTTAAAGTTCTTGCATCTAACCTCTAATTGCTTCACTGTAAATTACTGGAGTTCATGGAGTCAGCTAAACTCCGAGAATTTAAAATCTGAAATGTGTTTTTGTGGTTGTTGTTGTTGATCTGAAAAAAGGACTAGAAGCAGTGAATATAGTCCTCATCATTACTAATCCATTCACTGCGCTGCATAATTGATCTGCTAACAGCTCACACACTCTCCCCCAGCGGTTTCCTGACAACATCTGTACACACATGTGTATCACCCGCTGCTGCTGTTTTCCTGTGATCCGCTCTGCCTTCAGTTCATAGTTCCTCCAATAGATGGAACCATTTGACCAGCTTCGGCAGAAACCCCTCCATGAGTGTCATTTTTTTAAAAAATTTTTATGAATGAATATTATATGCTATATTACCACTAAGGGAAGGCAGCAAAACTTGTCCTCCCAGTCGGAAGAACTGGAGAAAAAAAATACGACACGAGAGACACTCGACGAGCTAAACGACAAACAAACGAGTGAATTAGCTGATTATTCAGAATATATATATAACGACGCAGTTAATCATTCAATCAATTCGTAAATGGTGTGTGTCTGCAGAATGTCAAAGACGACGGGCAGCACGTGTGGAGACTGAAGCACTTCAACAAGCCGGCCTACTGTAACCTGTGCCTCAACATGCTGATCGGCCTCGGGAAGCAGGGACTCTGCTGCTCCTGTGAGTCCTCTGACTTGGGATCTTAGTTTGTCGAGTCACTCGATTACGTGTGTGAAGAATAAAGCACGTTCACGCCGTCACGTTTTACAAAGCGCTTCAGCCAGACTGTCGACGAGGTCAATGAAAAGAGATCCCATCACCCTTGTTTTAGCCGGTTCACTTCATTACTGTTAAAGTGCTGAATGGTCCTCCCCCAACCTTTTGTGCTCCTATCTTCCTGCAACAGAACTCTAGCGACAGTCCTCTGATCTAGACTCGAAAAGTAAAGGAGACTAGGATTTTTGCTTCGAGGGCCCCAAATCTCTGGAATAGTCTTCCTGTCGGGATTCGTCTTGCAACCTCGTTGGTTTCTTTTAAATCGCCGAACCTCTTCTTTTTGTTTCTTGTAACCCCGTTTTTGAAAGGGGCTTCATGAATATAGTTTCCCCCGCGGTTGCCGTGACATATTATGGACGTTTCTCTGGAGTCAAATTTACGCGAAAATAATGGCGTCTTCTTTTTTTCACTTGGCCTTTTTAAAAGAGCTTTAAGTCTGAGTGTCCAGGCGTCAAATGATGGCTTTTTTTTCCCCAATACTCAATGCTGAAAATGGAAAATGTCAAGTGAAGAAGAAGACAACCGAGGCGCTCCAGTCTTTAACAAAAGAAACTTTATTTTATATAATTGTGATCTCATTCCTCATTGGCGTTTTTTCTTCTTCTATAGTGCTCTACACCCTCCACAGAAGCTGTTTTCACAAAATATTGGCAACACCTTCAGTGCAGCTTTCACAAACACATTACTCAAGCCCTGGTGTAAAGCACTTATAGCACTGTTGTTGTTTTTTCCTCCTATCCTCTGTGTTCCATCTTCTCCTAAGTCTTAAATTAAAATGTTTTTTTCTTCTTCTCCCCCCCCCCCCCCCCCAGTCTGCAAGTACACAGTCCACGAGCGCTGCGTGGCTCGCGCTCCGCCGTCTTGCATCAAAACATATGTCAAGTCCAAGAAAAACACAGAGGTGCGTCCAATTGGAGTGTTTAGCAGTCGGCACGCTTGGATCCGCGCTGCTCAGGACGAGGGCTTCTTCTTCTTCTACTGGAATTAAAACAACTCAATCTGCTGCTAAGCGTCGCTAATCACCGGGACAAGCCTGCTTTAAGAGACGCACGGCACCGTGTGTTGGGCCTTTCTGGCTCTCGGCTGTGCTTTTTCTTTTTTTCTTTCTTGCTTTCTTTAATTGTTGTGTCACTTGTGCCTTTGTATACATCTTGTTTTTCCTGCACCATGTTTCTTTTCTCACCTCTCTCCCTCTCTCTCCCTCTCTCTCTCTCTCTCTCTCCCTGCAGGTAATGCATCATTTCTGGGTGGAAGGGAACTGCCCCACCAAGTGTGACAAGTGTCACAAAACCATCAAGTGTTACCAGGGCCTGACTGGGCTCCACTGTGTGTGGTGTCAAATCACGGTAAGCCGCCACCCGAGGAGAGGCAGCTCACCTCCTCATTATATTCCCACTGCTTCTTGTGTTTTCTTTCTTTTTTTTTTTTTTTTTTAGGGTTTCGTTTTAGCACCTCGGATGCCTCACAAGTCATCCCACCAATTTACACCCTGAAAACACTTGTTTGTGCGGTTGCAAGTTAATAGAAATTAAAACCGAAGCAATGACACGTGTAACGCAAATAAATCTCCGAGCATGTACCTGTAAGTGTACAACTTTAGCGTGTGTGTGTGTGTGTGTGTGTGTGTGTGTGTGTGTGTGTGTGTGTGTGTGTGTGTGTGTGTGTGTGTGTGTGTGTGTTTGTGTGTGTGTGTTTGTGACGCAAGTCGGCTGCTAACTAACGGCTGCGACCTCCTCCAGCTCCATAACAAGTGTGCCTCCCACGTGAAACCCGAGTGTGACTGCGGACCCCTGAAGGATCACATCCTGCCCCCCAACTCCATCTGCCCCGTCGTCCTGGTAAGACTCGGCTCGCCTCTCTGGTCGGCGGCCCGTCGGAGGCTAACCTCGTTTGACGCCGTGTCACCTGAGGATGCAATCATCGGCCTCCGTTCTTCCCACTGAGCTCTGAAATGGAAAAGCTTTTATTATTTGTTGTTTTTTTTTTGCTTTCTTTCCCCCGAGATTATTACCAAAATAGAACACGTCTATTTCATGGAAAAAGACTGCACCTAAAATCTATCCTGGTGTAATCATTTTGACTTCTGTTGTCGGAAAAAGTTTGATTCATTTTTTTCCAACAGAGGGGGGGAAAAAAAGACAGCGTGTTACAACCATGCAGGCATGAACCACATTTTCTGATTTAATTTTTGATATTTAATTTATTGGATTATGAGGTTTTATTTAAAATCAACATCTCCTCATAAACTGAACTATAAACTAATTCAAACCACCGTCTCTGAACTTTACAACCACAACCAGATTAATAAAGTTATTTCCAGGTAGTTTCTGGATTAATGAATTATTGGGAAATTATGATGTCATACAGCAAAGTGATTTCATTTTCATTTGTCCTGAGCTGTTTCAAAGCTTTGTGCCAGTTTATTGATTTATTTGTTCATTAAAAGTCATAAGATAAAATGCCAACGTCGTGACCTCAACAACAAATACGACGACGGGCTTAGACAGCAGTCGCAAAAAACGTGAATAATGTACAGAGAAGATGCTCGTATTTAAGTCTTCAGACTAATCTAAATGAAGTAACGGCTTTAAACGTGTGTCATGCATCATTTTGTGAGAGTTGAACCTCATTCATGGACCCGCTGTTTGACCGTTGACCTCCAGGAGAGACAGTCGACGCTGAGGAAGGACTCCCGCTGCAGCCAGTCGAGCAGAGGGAAGATGCAGAGAGCCAACTCCGTCACAGTGGACGGCCAAGGACTGCAGGTGAGTCTGAGCCCGCTCACATTTTCAATACATATAACATGCCTTCATCACACTGCACTGCTCCAGTGTAAAACACACAGGGATCACTTCCATTTCAGTGATGATGAGGTCACACTGTGGTGGGGAAGAATTTGATATGAGAACCACCTTTTTTAAAGATTTTTTTCAAAGCATTTAGATGTAAAAATCGAAAAGCGCAGTCCAGCCTGGACATATTTCACCAGATGTTCGCCAGACTGCATCTGTCTACTGTCGGAACAAGTTCAGTAGTAAGTCACGGTGAGACAGTAAGCTTTGTCTTTGTAGCGCCTTTCAAAAACAGAGGTTCAATGAGGGCCAAACGTTAAAGTTAGTAGTTAAAGTTAGTCCCTAAAACGTTAAAAACACGATCCACCTTTCTGTCTTTAGACCTTTTGACGATCTCTGATCTGGTCTGAGGCGTCTTGGTGCAGAGTAAAAGGGTTTAAAGATCTGCAATGCAAAGAGGAGCCAGAAGTGATTTCAAAGTGATAAAGATAATCCCAGAAAATGCATTCTGCACCGATTTGTAAACCAGCAGCCTTGTCGTTTTGTTTTAGTGTTTGCATTCATGTTGGAAGGAGCCTCTGCTGTCGGTCACGTGACGGGACTGCTGGTGATCAGTGTTGTGCAGCAGAGCCCAGTCCGCTCAGATCCGCTCTCCTATCTGTCAGCCGGTCGGTGGCGACTGCTCGTCTGCGCGTGGCTGGGAGAGAGAAATCTGATGAATCATATCCCGGGGCAACATCCATCTATGCCTCTCGCCGGCTAACCAGCGTAATAATCAAGATTATTATTTATAATTACAGGAAGTAATGGATCACTCCGGACAGGGCGGGGGAGCTCGTTAATTCACCCTCGGCCTGCTGGGATAGCAGACAGGGGGAGTTTAAAGCGCTTCATCTGTGTCAGGGAGAGCACCAAAAGGGGGCCGATTTCAAACGGGGCGCCCGCTGGATGAGAGCTCCGTTGGCGTTGGCGCTCCGTGGGTCCGGCCCTCCGGCACCGCTGCGTTTTTGTTTTTTCTTCTTTTTCTACCCGTTCTCACGTCGCGCGAGACAAACTGCCCCGCCAATTTAGGAAGCGGTGACAAATAACTATTACGGCTGAATTGTGAATCGTGATTTATCAGGTTGAGAGCATTGATTGGCTGAGAGATGGATGGGTGGTTTTACTGGACCGTATGTCTGCTCACTGGAACCCGGCTCGCATCCGACATCATCAACTTCTGAGGAAAACCTTCATTTCAAATCAAAACTGGAGCAAATGCACAATATGTAGTTATTTTATTGAAGACAATAACTGTGATATCTTCTTCCTCTGTGCCGTAGAGCTCCATTGTTTAAACTGTTACAACACATCGATAGGCCTCACTGTTGCACTGGATGACGTGTTCCTTCATTACCATGAACACACACTGTAGTTTATTTATTAAAAAAATCACACATAAACCGTCAAAATACTCACCAGAGCACTTCATTTGTATTAATCCGCCGTTGAAAATAGTTCCCAAACGAATGCGCTATAACTCTTGTTTGAGTCACGTTTGATAAAAGCTACAGTGCCCAGCTGTTTTAAGAAATATCAGCCTTTATATAAATATATTATAAGATGATTTTTTTACAGATTTGTACCTTAGACTAGAAAGTCAGAAAGTATTGCCATACAGACTACTAATACATGCTTTTTAAAAATCTTTTTATAGGATTCTTTGAATATACTACTTCAGCTAATCAGAAAAAAGAACATTCATGTGATTTATTTTCTAAAATTTTACTGTAGAAATACTTTTTTTTTTTTTTTTGAGGACTTTTATCACTGTTCTCCTTTTTATAATTAGATATTATAATTAACACGAGATTAGATTTTGGAACTCGGGCACAGAAAACGGTGAGCGCCCACACTTTTGCCGTACATCCTGGTACCGTGAAACAGGGAAGCTGTGAAACAGATGACTGGCACTGCTGCGTAAAAAAAAAAACAACGTCTGAGGGATATGGCTTGAAAGTGAATTCCTGTGAAGCATCCTGCAGTCTCCAAACACCAACGGTTTTGTTTTGACATCTCCCATTCAGATCACAACAATAGAGGGCACTCATCCTCTGCTAGTGTTCGTCAATCCGAAGAGCGGGGGGAAGCAGGGAGAGAGGTGAGTACACAATCTGTCTCAACATGCTACAAGAGGCCTCTGAAGCGCCGCTCCTCCGTCGCAGAGGGAAGGTGGCGGCGGCGGCGGCGGCGGCGTGGCCTCTGGCTGCCGAGTGCCTCGGGCTGACTCTGTCGAATATAAAAAAAAAAAAAAAAAGCCACGAGGACGTCGACCCTGGAAGCGCCGACCGCCTCCACCGCCCGGCTCTCCGCAGACACCCTCCTCGCCGGGCCCCCTTCTTTAACCCAGGGCTAATTGGGTTATTACTGAAACATATTCATTCGCTCCTTATTACGGCCGGCCCCTCATTTGTTTAAATTATGAGATCAAAATATGACTTCAGCCAGTTGATGTAATGAAATTGAAATTAAAATGAATTAGTCTTTCTAATGGTTTCTCCTCAAGGGTATGTCTTTTGGGTACGTCCCGCCCCCTCGCTGCCCAGTCCCGCTGCCTCGTCCCGCTCTGATTGGACGCCGGCGCTTACAGGACGGAATCTGACACTGAATCCACCTTTTTTTTTTGTAATCGTGTGTTCTCTGTGATTTAGCTCTTCTTCTTTGAATGTTTGACTGTCTGTTTGCCGTCTTGACATACGTTGTCTCGGCACGTTCACTCCTGCAGGATTTACAGGAAGTTCCAGTATCTTCTGAACCCGAGGCAAGTGTACAACCTGGCCAAGAATGGACCCATGCCAGGGTACGTCGTAAACATCGCTTCAATACACACACATATACACATTAAAGCAGTATGTCTTGCTGCTATCATTCCTCCCGTTCATACTGACCCCATTAAGCAGCGGAGGAGGAAGTACTCTGGTAATAAGAAGTAATTTGGTTGCATTCTGCAACGTCACCACTAGATGCCACCAAATCCTACACACTGTCCCTTTAAGGAAAAGTGGTAACTTTTTGTTTATAACTCAAATGTTTTTATTCTAAGTTAAATAACGATATTAGATGTACTATAATCGATGAATTGGTGCATGAAACTACATGAAGAGAACACAACTGAATTAAAAACATTTTGTTATTACAGCGTGTTTAAAACACACTTCTAAAATACATTTTTGCTTTTCCTATAGTTTATTTTATTTCATTTATTTAATAAAAGAAACACAAAACAGAGAGGAAAGGCCCTGCAAAAGACATAGTTTAGGCAGCAAATTGAGAAATGTAGTTTAAAGATTATAAATTGATCTTCCAATGCGTTTTTAAAATCTCAATTATGACGTTAATAGTCGTAAACATCAAAATAGAAATAAGCGAAGAAAGACAAATCATACAGTATCTAATGATCTTCTGTTTACAAACAGGCTGCTCACATATAATAATAATAATAATAATAATAATAATAATAATAATAATAATAATAATAATAATAATAATAATAACCTCCATCACATGCAAGAGAGGCCCTTTTAATATTAGACCCTTCACTCGCTTCCCTCACGCGGCGCCGACACAAATGAGGTGGGCTCACTCGTAACCAGTGCTGGAGACGACGGTGTCATGCCGTAGCCCGGCTCCATATGCATAAGCCCGCATGTGAACGGGGGAGCGGGTGACACCGATGACTTGACGGACGGAGAGACGGGGGCCGACGCTCTCGCCGTCCCACATGTGATCGCGCATACAGACGAGCAGCTCACCGGCGGGGCCGTAGGTGCGGCGCGGCGCGGCGTCGGGCTTCCTATGGTTCACGTCTGTGATTAAGAGAATGAATGGATCATTTACATGCATAAGGCTCCCTCGCCACTTTGGCGGTACGCGACATACAGGAGCGCCTCTCCGCCGTGCCGCCACGTTGTTTGGCTTTGATTAGGTCTGAAACGCAGACTCTTTGTGGCTTATAAAAAATAAATACACAGCGGCACACGTCGTTTTATTTTAAAGAAAGCTGGAGCAGCTCTCTCGCCACAGATTTTGCCGACGCAGCACCCATGTTTTTTTTGGGGGGGCGCTGACCTTGTGTCCACTGTTTTTTTTGTGTCTCTCTTCCCTCCATGCCCCCCCCCCCCCCCCCCCCCCCCTGCACGTGGCCCGAGACATCGCCCGTCTGGAGCTTGAAGCCAGAGCATCTCCTCAGAAGCTGACAGCATTCCAGATTGACCCCGCCCCCCCCTCCCCCCGCTGTAACTTTGTTAATATTTAGCCAAGTGTACACACCGCCGCCGCGCACATTAGAGAGGTGAACGGTCACCGTCGGACACTGCAGGCCCGAAGCAGCCGCACGCGCTGCTGTCAATTAGCAGCCTCGCTAATGCGATCACGGCAAATTAAGTGTTTTTGTTTCTTGGTATTTAAATATCCCCCAAAGTTGCCTCTTTCATGTTCGGCGGCCGTCTGTTTTTGCGTCTAATGCGGTTTGCGGTCCCAGTTGGAGAGTAATTGAGCGAATCATTTACCCGCCATACGAGGCTCGGAGGCTGGCTCATTCAGTTAGGGCTTTGTTATTGTGAAGGAACGGAAGAAGTTGGACTGAACATTGCCTGTCATGATCCAATTAGCCCTCCAACAGGCGGGCTAGCTCGTCGGATGAGTTATTGTCAGCGCGACACGTGTTGTCGTGTGGGATTAGAGGGGGTTTCGCAGTGGGCTCGAGGATATGATCCGCACACAGATCTGTCATGTGAACACTCGACAGGCAAAAAGCTGATACGTCTTAAGTAATTGTCATTTCTTTTAACACCCGATCAAACCGCATCATTTTTTTTTTTTTTCTTTGACCTGGAAAGAAAAGAAATGAGAATATGACACGAGGGAGCATGACAAGTATCGAACTTGAAAAGGAAGTGGGAACACACGCAGAATGATGAAAACGCAGCACAGAACGTATTCCATGGAGGGACATTCCAGCAACAAGGTGCCTTGTTCAGCACTTTTTTAACTCAATCATTTTAACTAACTAATCAGAGCAACTGATTGACCAATCTTAACCCTGATGCTCTGGGGGCCACTTTAACAGCGTACTTAGATTTGTTTTAACAGCTTGATACTTTAGGACTTTTCCTAATTTTAGGAATCTTTTCAGCTGATGTGTTTCAGAAGTCCCCAGAACATGAAACATCCCCATTACCACAGCTGCAAATGTGTTTTTTTAAAGGAGCGGTGTGAAGGATTTAGAGGATTTATTGGCAGAAATGGAATGTTTTCATGAATCAATAATCACCTCAAACTAAGAGTTCACCGCGTTGCCCCTCCATGTTTCTACAGTAGCCCAGAGCGGACAAACCAAACGCTGACTAGGCCTTTTGCCTTTTGACCTGAAGGCCACCGTAGTTCTCCTACACGCTCGTGAAGGCAGGAGTGAGCGGAGGATTCATTGAGACACACAGTCTACATGTCTGCTTGTTATTTGCATTATCATCGATGCAGCACTATACCCTCCGTTGTGTTATTGGAGTTATTCTCATGAGGTCACAAAAGTATAGAGAAACATATTTCTTATTAAGAAGATGCTGAACCTTAACTTCCCAACTGAAAGAAGGTGCATACCGGGGGGAGTTGAAGTTCATCATTATAAAAAGATAAACATAAAAAGTTACGGCGATGTTACACCGCTGCGATGGCGATTTGTAAATAAGCACAGAACATGTACGTGTAGATGACTTTCATTTAACCACATGTTGTGTCCTGTTAGTGATGCGCACAGCGGACTGTGTTTGTTTGCAGGCTGAACTTCTTCCGAGATGTTCCCGACTTCAGAGTGCTGGCCTGCGGGGGGGACGGCACCGTGGGCTGGATCCTGGACTTCATAGGTACAGAATACATCGTACAGCTCACAATAGCAACAATCTGGTCCCATTAATTATTTCAAATTACAGACTTTACAAACTCTCAAACCTCCCGAGGTGCAACTTAAACGCTCCATTTGGGGGGGGGGAATTACATTTGTTTATATTCATTTTTCAAAGCCAGCAGCAACTCTTGTTGTTCAGCCTTAGGTAGTACAGCGTACTTTACGGTTTGCAACGCTTTCATTACGTCCGAGCCTGCGTAATCAAGGGTGGTAAAGTGGGATGATTACGTGGGTTGGAAAACAACATACAAGTCATCATTTCAAGGGAGGGAAGAAAAAAAAACACCCCCCCTGGCCTTCTTTATTGGGTCTTGAAGACGTGTTCTGGCTTTGAAAAATTGCCTCAATTTTTTATCAATCAAAAACAAAGAGAGGTAATAACCATCTCCTGAAATAGCCATCTCCTGAAATAGACTGCACAACTGGACGCTCGTATTGACTTGTAGTTGTAGCTTTCTTTGCAAGTATTCGCCCAGAGTTTAGTTTTCTTGGTGCGGCCTTTGTGTTTCGTACGGTGTTGTGATGTTTTGTCCCGCTGTTCCAGATAAGGCCAACCTGGACAGGAACCCCCCCGTGTGTATACTTCCTCTTGGCACGGGCAACGACCTGGCAAGATGTCTGCGATGGGGAGGAGGTACTGACGTCGATGCTTTAACCCAGCGTGAATGTTATCCTTATCATTAACATTGTTTTAAGTAGAAAGAGGTAGTTTGCGATCATATGAAAAAAAAATGGAAAAAAGCAACACATTTTCACATTCAGAAATGACTCAAACAATTATTTGATTATCAAAGTAGTCGATCAGCTGAGTGATTAATCTACTGACTCTTTGATCTTAATGCTAAATTACACTACGAGGGGTTTGACACCCACTGGTGACGCCTAGACTGAAATTACAATACAATTTTAAAGCCAATATTTGTATTCATTAGACTAAAATATAACTTTATTTTTTAAATTAACAATATTTTGTGTTCTTGTCAGGGAAGATACATTTGGAAAAGTCTCATTAAAGTCTTGCTATGAAACGGACACTTTTAATACGTTTAGGGACAAAATCTTCAGAGCTAAATTATTAATAGTTAAATTAGATAGATAGTTACAATAGTTAAAGATAAAAAGTTATGGAAGAATTCAGAGGTAGAATTCAGAGGCGGTTTCCACTCAACGTAAGTCACCTCAAAGCATCTGCCGCGTAGTAGAAAGTCGTCCTCGACACAATGTGACGCACATCTCGCGGTCTGTTTCCCTGAAGGCTATGAGGGCGAGAGCCTCCTGAAGATAATGCGCGACATCGAGAACAGTTCAGAGATGATGCTGGATCGCTGGAAGATTGACGTCACGCCCACCGACAAGGAGGAGCGAGGGGACCCGGTGCCTTACAGCATCGTTAACAACTACTTCTCCATCGGAGTGGTGAGTTGGACTTCAGTCAGTAACCGTGGGGACTGATTCATCTTTTTTTATATATATATATATATATATATATCTATATATATATATGTGTGTATGTGTATGTGTATATGTATTTCTTCATAACTTGAGTTAAACAGTACTTCAAGTTTTTCTGTTTTTGGAGTTCATTTTACACACCGGGGGGCGGGACACGTAAAATATACAAAAATGCTAAAGACTCAATGGTGAATATTCTATGTCTAGGGCTTTTATTGTGAAAGGTAGAAAAGGAATGAGTGGATCTGGTCTTTGTCAAGGTTGAAAGGAGTAATCAGGTCTGCCGTCTTGGTTCAGGCCATGTAATATTTGGGTTCTGTGTGAGAGCATTCATGACAAAAACAGCAGCTCAAAAACAGAAATGTGTAAAGGCCTCTAAACTCAGAAAACTGGAATGTGTTGGAGAGAAAACCACAAGTTCAGTGACGTCTTTGATAAACGGGCTGACACCTCACTGCTGTGTGTTCCTGCGTCGCCACGTTTTAGTTTTTAAGTCGATGATCTCCGGCGTCCTGAACGCAGCTGCTGGTAGTGTGTAGCTGTGCGCAACCATCGACAAAAAGACACCTCGGTGCGATCAGATCACGATGGTGAGTCTCACGTTTTCACTGTCAGACGTGACCAACTCACAAGTAGAGAAAAGAAAACAGCTAATATCTGCACCAACGTTGTTTTTTTGGAGAAAGATATTCAAAATAAAAAGAATCCACCTTTTTATTCTCGTACTTCAATTATGAGAAAATGGTTAAACAGTGATAATATTTGTATTTGTAAAGCAATGCAAATAAACAGTAACGGAGAGTAAAACATTGTGTAATAATAATACCAACAAAACAAACAATCATGTAAACACGTAAATATGTTGAATTACAAAAATTAAAAAAAATATTTCAGTCATTATTTTCTTTGTTATACATATAGTAAGATAAACTACATTTGATCCAGTCGTTAAAGGTTTTTTAACAAACTTATATTATCTATTTTTTCCCTGCAAATTGTCCTTAATGTCCTTTATGACCTCATTAATTGTTGAACCATCATGGAACAGAAGAACGTACAGCTAGAGCGCCTCTTCTGTCACATCCCGCCCGTGTTAAGATGCATTTGGAGCTGCATTTACCGGCACCTTTCACCTCTCGGCACGGTGTAACTTTTAGTTTTTGACTGTGACAGCACGGCTAGAGTAACGGCACACTGCTGCTGGAGGAAGGAGCATATGGCAGCTTGTCAAACCTTTCACACCGAAAGTTAAGTTTAATCGCGGCGACGAAGTCTCAGCCCGCAGAATATCGGAGGTGCCGGTAAACAGCCGAACCCGACAGAACAGAAGAAGGTCGGGAGCGACGCGCTGAAAGTGAAACTCCCTCTTTGTTGACAGTTGTTGGTTTAAAGTTAAAAACCTGCAGTAACGGCATAATCAGTCAATTCATTTGTTTTGATCACATTCTGGTTAGGCCTTTATTGAGATGTGCTCAAGCCTCAACCGCCTCTGATTGATAAACAAGCCTTCATAAGCCGTCAGCACCCCCCCCTCACCCCCCTCTCCTGTCCATCTCCAACATAATGACACTGATTTCACGTAGCTCATGTTAGCCATTACCGATAAATGTCAGGAGGAAATATGGTAATTGACATTTGCAGGTGGCAGAGGAGGGAGCCACTCGATGTTGTGAGGGGGGGTTTTCGCGCAGACCGCGGCGGCGACATTAAGTGATGCATGGCCTCACAAATGTTAGTTGAATAACACCTCCAGCCCGGGCCCCTAATGACGATGTCGGAGGACTTTAGCGGACGGGTCTTGTTAACATTGTGATAGAGGAGAACACCAGCTGCCATCACGTCTGCAGAACGTACGGGGCTAAGTGGTTACGGTGGGAAGTTAATCTCTCAGCATTCATCCTGACGTTCCAGTGCATTAATTTGCCGGGATAGATGTTAAGAGACACGTCTCAAACAATACTTCCTCCATAGATTCATTCAGGCTGTTATCATCCTGCATTCCTAGCTATACCTGCAAAAAGTAACGTGCCGGAATTTGTAGATATCCCGCAAAAAGACCGCAAAAACACACACCTTAGTTATTTTATCCCAAATGACAATCTCTTCCTCAATACAACCACAGATCTTTGTTGCCTAAACTGAGTAGTTTCCTGTTTATTTTGAAAAGACCGGATGCATGTCACGAGTGGAAATTGACACGTGTTGTAGGAAAAACGCACGAAAAATGAGGAGTAACTTTCGGTACGATGTCATGCGAAACATGTGAGGACACGTTGGTTTAGTACGTTGGTTGTGTCTCGTGGGTCAGAGCTGCTTTTGGCCAAATCAGCCTTATTTACACACCATTTTAAAAACACACAAAATGAGTGTGTGTGTGTTTAGGGAACAAGGTGAAAAATATAGATTTCGGGTGATTTCAGCAAAAATCCAGCATAAAGCCTTGAGTGTAAAACCAGGCTTGCTTTTATCTTTGCTTCCGAGTGAGCGTGCTGGCTGCCTCATGTACCCCGTGTGTCTGTTTGGACCATCGGTTGTGTACTACGTCCTCAGAAATTAAATAAAGTTTTAGTGTGATTCGTGCTCGAGGTTGCGAGTGTCCGCATGGCCAAAGTGGCGTCACACTATCGGTATAAAAATCATCAAGGTTCCACGTCAACAGATTCCCGCGCGGACGTCCTTGCGGAAGGTATTACTGAGGCTTTACTGGACAAACGCCACAACTCTGGTATACCGCGAAACACAGAGAGCCTTCCCTAGTGGCCGTGGGCTTAACCAGCGGCATTTGAAGTCGTCTGGCAACAGCTTTGAATGTAAGAGATGTTCATTTATGTAGATGAAAAAGTCACGCGCTCCAGCGAAATAAGTGATCCTCGCGGGACAGGAAGGGGACGTAAAATCTATAAAGTAACTAAAGCAAAGAGACAAAAGTAGTGCAGGAGAAAGTATACAGCAGCATAGAATGCAGGACTTTTACTTGACGTGGAGTATTTTCATAGTGTGGTATTAGTACACACAAAGGATCGAGGGACTTTTCCCACCACTGGATTTGCCTGAATGAGTTGCTGCATTTAGAGAAGCTCCATAATGTCTGAGTCCAACCGGACGAACCTCCTCACATGTCAGGGGGGGGGGGGGGATCTGTGGTCATTTTGGGTTACGACGACGAAGCTGACCTCAAAAATGTATCCGGACCAGGAGACAACCAGAAACTCAACAGCCAAGCTTGTACATGAAGAAATAAACATATAGAGGGATGTGAAGAGGAGTAACACGCGGGTACAAATTTACAAATTTACAAATTTATAGAAAACTCTTCCAGAGGAGTCTTTTGGAAAAGTATGGATGCATTGATGTTACTTAACTAGTATTGTCTTAAGAGGCACATGTTTCCTCCCAAATGTTACTTCTTTTCATGCCACTTTTTAAGATTCATGCAGTCAAGTAAAGCTACAACACCCTGGAGACAACAGGAAGTTCTTTCATGGGAGCGGTCGATTCCTTCTTGCTGAACCGTAGAAAGCAGCTTTTGGCCCGGCTGGTTCACGAAGTCATTATAAGCCCTATTGTCTCCGCTCTGTTAGCGGGATTAGCACCCAGCAGGCGTGATGATGACAAATGAAGTTGTTCGTGGGGGATTAAGAAAGACTTTTGAGCTCTCTATGGGATTTGAGTGTGATATAATATTTTCGTGACACATTTTTTCCATAATTTCTTGTGGGGGAAAAAAAAAATTACAATAAAGATTACGCGACAAGTCAAGCTGGTAATTACCTCAGAGATTATGCAGATGGGGAGTAGATTGTTTCTGTAATGACGCCGTCGGAAAAAAAAACGAGAGATCAGCAGGAGTGTCGCCGCCGTCGTGCGCTCGGATCTGAAGTCGCTGAACGAGAACTTCTACGTTTCTATTTGTCCGATTGCGCTCATCCCTCTCTAATCACGAGCAAACGGAAACTCATTTCACTTCAAGTCATTTCAATCCAAGAACTCAGGTGATTCTTCCAAACCATCCCTTTTTTTTTTACCTTCTGCCACAGCCCAGTCGGTTTGGGAATTAATGGCCGCCATCCCTTTGGGAGGATGTGGAAGTGACTTGAAGTGTAATGATCTCAATCAGGGCCAGGGGTGAGAGACAGAACTAATCACTGAGCGCGCTCCACTACCATAATGCAGTCAGTCGCCCTAATGACCCTGGCGCTCCTGTCAAAGCCATTACTCTCCCCCCGTAGTGAAAGGCACATCAAACCGCTGGGGCCCACTCATAATTGGACTAAACTTTGAGCTATGAGAGGACATTACACATGTCCTGTATTAATTTGGGTGCCAGATTTTTACATTGGTAATTATTTGAGGGCAGCTAGCGGGAGAGAGAGCGAGCTGACGAACGTCTCGCTGCCGCGAGGGGGTCAGGAGGACGGGGATGTGTCCGACGCGTGGTGATGCTGCCACTGACTCGACCCCTTTCATTTAGGTTGTACGGCTCTGTTTTCAAAGTTTTTAATGTCATTAATATCAAGAAATTGTAATTTTGCTCATGTCTTTGAAAAGTGATTGTACGTATTTAAAAATGGAAATAAACAATTCAAAATATAAAAAAATAAATAGCGTTTTAAATGTCTTAACGAGGAATGAAAGGCATTAACACGACTCAAGGATACTTTAAACCCCAAAAGTAGTTGACCCCAAGTTCCATTTAGTAGATATTTTGGAGCAGTTTTCACATGATCTCCATCAGTAGATAAAGTCCAGTTATGGAGAAGTTAAAATGTGTTTTTTGTTTTTTTCTGAGAGCACCTAGAGGCTAGCTGTTCTGGAGCTCTCGGTTATATCACATGATCTTCATCAGCAGATTGTTAAGAGTGAATTTTTGAAAAGTCAAGAAAGTGGTTACAGCGCTCAGAAAAATGATAATTAGATTTTAATGTGTGATTTGATCAAAAGCTCCAAAACAGCTAAACGGATCTTGTGCCGAGACGTGTTTTACGTCAGCTGCTCTTTCTCACTATATATTGTCCTAATCTGAAGACTAAATTACTCACTAATTAAGCCAAAAGTGGCAAAATGATTCTCCAGTTCAGACTCTACAGACTGATAAACATTCAGTGAGGAGAAATGAACAGTCATGTTTATCGCCTTAGAGTTGGAAAATGCAATAATTTCAGCCCACTCAAAAGAAACGTTTTTTTACTAAATACTTTTGATCATTAAACATTATTTCAGGTCTGCACCTTATGATGTCACGGTGTACACCTGGAGTGCACTACTACATCACTGCAGCAGGGTGAGAAGTTTAAACACAAGGTTGCTGTTCTTTATCATCAAACGATCCCACCAAAAATTGGTGAAATTTAACATTTAACACATTTATTTATTGTTTAACTGAATTCGGTTGGTCACGAGGAGTCTCAAAATAAAGAAGAAGAATAAAGAATAAAGAAGAATAAAGAAAATGGGTAAAAGAAAAAAAAATGTAATAGAATAAAGACATTTTTCTGACTCAAAATTAAAATTTGTATACATTTCTATATTTATTTAAAATAAATGTATTTATTTATTTATTTTTTCTTGGTGCTTCTATTTCCATAAATTAGTTAAATAAGTTAATTTTTGTTTTTAATGTCTTTAGTTAATACGTTTTAAAATTGTATAAGTAATTTTGCACATCTGCCATGTTCTGATATACATCCCTATTTAAAAAAAACATTACGAAAATATATATATATATATATATATATATATATATATATAATATATATATAAATATATATATATATATATATATATATATATAATATATATATATATATATATATATATATATATATTTATATATATATATTCTTTGTGCATCATGTGATGTTGAGCCGGTTCAGTTGAAAAGTTTCACCACTTTCAAACACAAACGCTGCGTCGACGGAGAAACGTCAAAGGCCTTCATCCAACCCACCGGCTGCTTGAAATCGCTGTTTACTGTTGCAAAAGCCAGCAGCTCCACTTGTACAGATCTCAGATAATAGAGCCCAAACCAAAGGGGAGACAACCTCTCCTCGCCTTCGCTCTCTTGTTTGCAGCTATTGTCCTGTTTGTAAGAAAATCAAGTTACAGCCTCTCAGATACATCCATCATCTCGCCTCTCTGGCTCGCGTTGGAAGCGTGAGGTGAGTCTGCGGGGATTGTGAAGAATTTCTTTTGGTCTTCAGCTTACAGCGTCTTGAAGAGACATCAAGAGAAGCTCCATTGATTTTTTTTTTATTTTTTTTTTCCTCTTTTTGGCTTCTCCTAAATTTCTGTACAGAGAGCTAGCAGGGGGTCTTCCCTGTAGTGTAGTGCCACTCAAAATGGAGCGGGTCAAAACAGATTGCTTCAGTAGAGGAGGAGGAGGAGGAGGAGGAGGAGGAGGAAGAAGAGGAACAAGCCCAAAAAAGTTTACAGCAACTTTCTCTCACTCCTTCCTGAGAAGTTTGTCAGTTAGTCTCTTTCTCCACCAAGGCCTTGCCAGCGTTTTCCTGCTGACACTGACTTAGAAGTGCAAATTAAAGGAAATTTCAGCATCTCTCTCTCTCTGTACTTCATTACCCTCAGACTATACAAGCTGTCGGCGAGGTCCTCTGCATACTTATTGACATAAGAACAAGGTGTTTAATTTAAAGATATGAATCAAAAGGAGCTGTATTTCAAATTCAGAGCATCGATATATAGCAGCAAACCACTATTACGATGTAAAGATATAGTGCAGTGAGATCTACCTGAGCTTAGAATGAACCAAGTGCTTTTGTTACCTCAACATATACTGATGATTGATGTTTTTTTATTAAGGCTAACCAAGTAGTTTTGGAGCGTTTTTTTTATTTCAATGTACGTCGTTTACCACGTGTTTCAAGTTGTCTGGCTGCTACAGGAGGGAAAACGTCTCACTCGAACCGTGATTGAAAGTGCACTTTCAGGGTTGCATTAACTCCCGGTGTTACGTTAAATCGTAACTGATCGCTTGTTATTAATAAGCTCCCATCATCTTGACGGCTGCATTACGATTTTTGTGTTTTCCATTAAGCTCAGAATGAGCCCCCTCGTGTCTACACACAGTGGAGCGGGTCGTCTTCGCGGTGTCGGCCAATGTTTGCAACCAAACGCTGGGTCTAGAGGGAGAACTTCCCGTTTTTTAATGACACCTGAAGGCCTCCGTAGTTCTGCACGCTTGGAAAGGGAGGAATAAGCGGACGGGTATTTAGTTGCAATCTGCAAACCTCGCCACTAGATGCCACTAAATCCTTCACACTGAGCCTTTAATTGATTCTGAAATTAGGTGATTTTTTTTTTTCCGATAGGTTCGCAAGTGTACACTCAGGTGAACGTTGAAACTTGGTTTGTTTGGCATAATCTATACTCCTGCTAACTTAAAGAGTAACGCCTCCACGGAACCTCGTGACCCTGCTGCTGTGATGTACAGGTGTACTCCAGGACATCGTGACATCACTGTTGGGTGTGGTTATGGCTTGAGACTTTTTAAACGATACAACAACAACAACAAAAAGTCTTTTCTGGCGGCTCGTTTGTTTATTTTCCGTAAGTCGACAGCCTCGCCAGATGGAGACGGTGTTCGTGGCGAAGCGTCTCCGTCAGTCACACCCGCACTAACACATGTAACGTGAACTGTATCGCTGTAACACCAAGAACTGCTGCAATGAGGCTGCCCTTTATGCCCCAGGGCACAGCGAGAGGGAGAGTCAGAGAGGAGGGTGAGAGGGAAGGTCGAGAGTGACATGTGTATGTGTGTGTGTGTATATATATATATATATATGAGAGAGAGAGAAGGGGAGAGGCGGAGGAAGGGGGAGAGAAAACAACTTGGTTGCCGTGGTGTCGGCAGCACCCTGTAGGTTGGCTGGGAGCTGTGATTACTCACAATGTGTGTTTAATTAATTAGCCTGTGTGGAGACGGCGTGCTGTTCATCAGGCTTTCTGTCAATACCTCTCCAGCCCAGGTTCAACCCCGCTGCCACCTCCTGCACACAGCTTCTTTCATCCTATAGAAATATACACGAGGGGCACGCGAGGTGTAGCCGCACCGTCGGAGAAGTTGGGACACTTTGTTAATGAGGAAGAAGATGCTTTCAATGTAAAGGCAAATAGTTACGCTTCTGTTGCGTAGCTTTCACACGTTGGCATCTCAGCGGGATATGAACTTAATCCAGAGAATCATAAAGCGTCAAACGGCACGCTGTAGAGCTGCAAGAGGAGCTGTTAAGGGGATTAACCTGCAGGTTTGAAGTTTTTGAGGAGGTGAGAATCACCTGCAACAAACACGGTTTTTCGCAGCACCTGAACTGAAGCGATGTGTTTCCGTGTTTCAGGACGCCTCCATTGCACATCGTTTCCATGTTATGAGGGAGAAGCATCCTGAGAAGTTCAACAGCAGGTACGTTTGCTTTGCTTTCTTTTCTTTTTTTTTTGCCAGTATCAAGGTAATGTGTGAAACCCAGAGGTTTCCAATGATCGGTCCTCAGGGTCCATAAAACCGTAAAGAAGTCACACTTACCCCTAAATTTCAACACCTTTTTTCCCCTTTTCTTTATCTAAACATGTCTCTAGCATTGTAGAGTGTATAAGCCTATAATTCTTAAAGTACAACAATAACACCTAACAGCTGTTGGATGTTAGAAGTACTGGGTTTTAGAGTGCAGTGGTGCCGATGACACTTTGTGTTCAAAGGGCCTTCAGTTAGTGAGAAATGGAGAGTACTAAGAAACTAAAACCACGAATGAAAAGAAACCTGAGATTCAGAAACCACTCCAGACGTGCAAATGATTCTGTATTTTTTTTCCTGAGAATTAAAAGTAGAATTTAAGTATTTAACATGAAAATGCTGTTGCAGCGTAGGCCTATGCAACAACTAACAACAAAGTCTCTGAAACTCAAACTTCTCTGGAGAACGTTTGCTGATGCACTCGGCGAGAAATGTTCCTTCAAGTGACTGGGCGCCATCTTTGAGTCCACGTTACGCAGTTCAGGGTGGTGCAAGGCGAGTCTGCATTGATTCCTTACTTGTACAGTAAAGTTGATGCATCCCTGCTGACTCAGAAACGGGTCATCAAAATAAGAGCGCAATTACAGAAATTGGACAAACTCTCGACAAATGATGTCCTATTTGTACCAGGCAGCAACCTCTGGGTCTGAAAAAAGTGAAGCCAATGCAGAAGTGCCTTAAACTTGCATTCTCTTTAATGTCCACCAGGGGGCGACTCCTCTGGTTGTATAGAAGTCTAGTCTAAAATGACTCTACTTGTCTCTTGATTTATTCCCTCAGTAAACATTGTAAACATGAGTTTATGGTCTCAATCTCTAGTTTCAAGTCTTCTTCAATACAGCATGATGTTCATTTCGTACATTATGGTCCATTTAGAGTCAAACAGACCATAAAGCAAGGGATGCTTTAGGGGCGGGGCTTACTGTGATAGACAGGTTGCTATTCTACCGTGTACGCCGTCTCGACATCACTCCTCCACCGTCCAAATATGGAGTGACGCCTCGATGAATACATCCACTTCTTATATACGGCCTGTGATCTGTACTCGTAAAAAACATTTAGAAATAAAATTTACATCGTAAAACATATTAGAATACAGATTGTGGGAGTGTTCACGATATATTTTATTGGTAACAATTCTGCTCATGAGGAATTTTAAAACTAACAAATAGAGTTTCCAAGCGCAAAAGTATTTCCAGTGCTTGTGATGAAACATGCAGCTTTTAAGTTGAAGGGGAACATTCCAGTCATTTCTCATTCATTTATGTTGAGACCTTTAAAACAGACCAGAGCGGCCTCTTTATGTCTGATGCTGGTTTTAGTCCACTCCTCTTTTAAAAAGAGGTAACGGTCCTGATTGACATGAATGTTTCCTTTATATTTTTAAACCCACGATGGACACAAGTCTCCATTTTTTTTTTAAAAAAAGGTAGAAGAAGACGCTCCCTCAGTCTAAACAGACAAACCCACAGAGCATGTGCAGACCGTCTGCTGCCCCCTTCATGAATCCTCTCCTCTCAGCGTGACGAATGGACCGGCTTCGTATTTAGCATTTGTGATTACCTCGAGGAGATGCGTTCACCTTTTGGAGACGAAACAAATGTGGCATCTATGTTTCCATCAATATTTAACGTCTCCCATACGTCTCCACTAGCGCCGGGGAGTAATTGCAGGCCTAATTGAATTTGCTTGGCTGGTTTGACATCATGGATCAGTCAGGCTGATGACACACAGCCTCCTAATAATCCCATTTGTACTCATTATCATATTTTAGCCTGGTCTTAGTACAACATTTAGCCAACTATCCTTCTGCTGCTCGTTGCTCGATCGTGCGGATATGCCGGCGAAATGGTCCAAAAGGGAAGCGGATGGGGTTTCAGTCGTATAATGGTTACCGATGGTCGTGAGGGAGGGGCCTACTGTAAAGCCATCGACTCTGATTAAACAAAGGGGGTTGTGGGTAGTCATCGGCGTGTTATTGTCGGTAACCGTTTGTCCTGCTTCAGTACTGTTTGTCCCACTCTTTTCCAGATCCGCACACACACAGCGACGGCATCTCTGTTGTTTTACAGTCCGTTTTAAGCCTTTTGTGAAAAATGATTTAGATATTTTAAGAAAATGATCCCGTCTGTTATTTGAATTCAATTAATAATTCAGGAGGGGGGAATGGGTTTAGGATCTCTCTATTACACACTATCCTTTGTCCGATTCAATAATGCATGATTATAGTTTTTCAAGGTAGCATAGGTTTTGTTGGATTCGTCCAAAGAGCTCGTGTCCATCGGAGGCGTCGAGTCATTTTGCTGCAAGCCTCCAAGCTCGATCTCAGGAACGTCAGTGACGATAGAGGGAGCGTGTCTCTGGGCAGAAGGTTTCACTTGTTTCAGCAATAAAAGTATGTTTTTGTCAAGAATGAATGAAAAGGAATAATGGTTTTGATGAGGTTTTTTTTTTTTTAAGCTTTCAGTCCAAAAAGTCTTTTCCCTAAAAGGCCTATAGATAGAGACTTGAAAAATAATGATTAAAACAACAATGGTGCGGATAATAATAATAATAATAATACCACTTAGCAAATCCAGAACAGCAGACAGACTTGCAAAATATGGAAATTACATCAACAATATAGCGCAAAATGATGAAAAACAAGTTTTCAATTAGATCCAAGTGAAAATTGAAATATATTCAATTATGAAATAGTGTGATTATCTTATATTTTGATCATCTTTTCATAAAGAAAACACACAGTTTCAGATGCAGAGTCTTCAGCTTTTTAACAGTTACTCAACCTCCCCTGCTCCTTTTACACATGGAGATCTTAACTAGTTGCTTCTGTACCAGGTTCACTTTATCATACATTCTGAGTACGTAAAATTAAAATATCTAATTTTTCAATGTTTTAAAGACAAACGGGGCATTTTCTTTTCGAAGGTAACGGTGGGAAGTGAAAGAGCTACACAAAATGTTTTTATTCATTTTTATTTTAGATTTTTTTCATTGAAATAATTGTGATTCTTACATTTAATCAGTTTCAGGATGAATAATCTACGTTTCGATCTTAAGCCCTTTAGAGATCTGCCTGACACTCTCTGCACCACACACTTATTTTAATAACCTCTGTCCATATGTAGAGAATAGAAGATGTCGTTCTTAAAATGCAAAATAATGTATTGAATAAACAGCATCTGAGCATATTTTTCATGGATTAAAACATGTTTATTTGTATTGCTGTCCTGTAGCTTTTTGAAGCCTTGTCTTTGGTCAAAGGCAAAATAAATAGGTTTATGAACATGTACGGTTTCAGAACATGGAAAAAGCAAAATGTCACATGTTGAATTATTGGGTTTTTAATATCTGACAGCAGTAACGACTCTTCACTTCCCATATGTACCAAATACTATACATTTTGTCACCAGTTTGACCTTAAAAAAAAATGAATATTTAATGAGCTTTAACTACCAGCCAAACAACATCATGTAGCTTTTTGTTAATTATGAAATGAGGGGATTTTGTTGATGAAATGCAGGGGTCATACCCCCCCCCCCCCCCCCTCCCTTCTTCATTTCTCTCGTTCTATCCATCTTCTGTATTTGCACCTTGGGGTGATTACCAGGGCGAAGGTGTGAAGATTTGACACTCGGCAGATAGATTCATTTACTGCCACTGCCGGACCTGGAGGTGATAATGAGGTTGAGGATTAAAAGCAGACAATCAGTCGGCCCGTGACGAGGGCTGCGCCACCTCCTCCCCCGTCGCCGCTCCTCCACCGCCTTGTTAAAATATACTACTCCCTTTTTTTTTCACCCCGCTTTTTTTTCCCCTTTTTTTTTTTTTTTTTTTTTTTTTGCTGATCTCCCATGTAATTACACACTAATCTCTGGCTCTGAGGGGAAGCAGACAGAAAGTGAGAGGAACAAGGGAAAAGAGGGAGAGAGAGAGAGAGAGAGAGAGAGAGAGAGAGAGAGAGAGAGAGAGAGAGAGAGAGAGAGAGAGAGAGAGAGGTTAGAAGAACTTTGTGCTGTTGTACAGTTTCATTCTTACATCTTTTATTTGCCCTCTGATGTTCAGTTGCTGCATTGACCAATTCTCAGTTTTAACTGTAACTCCAATTCAAATGTCTGCACACGTCTAGGTTTTAGGGATTGGTGATATTTACTCTGCACTGTAGCTCATAATCCAATACAGCGACGCTGAATTGCCGTAACAAAAGACTCCATTAATGTATTTGCATTATAATGTGTTCGACCATTTTGTGCAGGTGTGTTTGTTGTTTAGCAGGACCGGTGCGGTGCCTGTTTGGGGCGTTGGCCCTCGGAGCGAGCTGATGTCTCGGCTCCTGGTCTCGCTGCTTAGCGTGTTGCGTTGACGGTGCTCCCTTGACTCCCCAGTAGCGATTGCGCTGTTTTGACCCACGACCAGCGGGTCCTGCGGGTTGACAGGTTGCAGTCCACTTGTCTCCGTCTTTGTCCCGGACCTCAGTCCCTGACAATTGTGCCGCTACAACAAGCACATTTGTTCTCTTGGATTGTTTCCTGGTTCATGATTAATCCATCAGTAAAGGCCAGTTTTGACTAAGCAACATTTTTGCTTGAATTTTTCCACTTTTTTACAAATTTTACTTACTCTTCATCAAATTTTATGCATAAAATGTTAAACGTTTCTGTGTTTTTGTAAAAAAAAATTCTGGTACGGTTGATGTACTTGATATGAAATGCCATTCCCTTTGAGGCATTGTGTGACTCAAACCATATTTAGACTCCGGGTGCTCGTATTAACCTGCATCGTTCGAAAGCGTTCTGCCTGACAGTGGCTCTGCAGCAACATGATGAATTTAAGCAACCCATTCTCCAGATGAGAACATCGACGTTTGACGATTCGGCAAAATCCCCCGCAACGCTCACAATTTATTTTACACCAACGCCAACGTTTTTGTTTTTTTTAGATTTCTCGCTCTCTACAATGTCGGCACATTGCAGCCATGGTACGGTGGAAATTGGGGAAAGATGTGGTGAATCAGATCATCACGAGTGAGATGGTGTGGAGTCCTCCAATGTGGATGTAGTTCATAGAGATACGGACCTTTAATAGATGTGGATCTGTAGCACAATTCATTCTTATACAAAGCCTTCATAAATCTGTGAATATTATTTAAAATGTCTCTCGCTGATGCTCTAAAAACAAGTTTTGAAATGTATAGGTTGTTATATATGGAGGAGCGGCAAGAAAACATGAACATTTTATGATATTAATAACCATTTAAAAGTTATAAACGTAAATATTGTTTCATTTAATGTCCTATCAATCGTACGTTGATAATTTTTAATGCCCCTGTACAAATTACATTGCGACGCCACTAATTCACGTGAGATCTGTGGGGCGGGGGGGGGGGGGGGGGACCTCTGATTTGGGACGTTTCGGCTGCAGCGCGAAAGCCGCCGTGACTCCACCTGCGACGTTTGTTTATTCCGCGGCATCAATCACGGCGGCCTTGATGTTCCCGTGATATTTGCTCTGCGTACCCGGATCTATTTTTGGTCCCGAGACATCTAACACCGTCACGGCGCTCCTCCAGAGCCGCTCTGCCCCCGTGCGCCCACAGGCTCTCGCTGTGCTGTGTAACCATCCTGAGTTAACCTTTCCTGAAGGCACAGGGAAGCCCGGGCATGGAGCACTCTTTAGCATAATGAGTATGTTCATCAAAGCCCTGCGATGTGCTGGATGGGGGCCGCCGGAATCACCAACACACGCACACATCCACACACCCAATACTAATGTGCATGTAGGCACCAACGTGTGTGTGTGTGTGTGTGTGTGTGTGTGTGTGTGTGTGTGTGTGTGTGTGTGTGTGTGTGTGTGTGTGTGTGTGTGTGTGTGTGTGTGTGTGTTTCCTGCTGAGCTGGGAACGGGGCCACAGGTGACGGCGCTCTAAATTACACATATGCACACACTCGTTTAGGCAACACACACACACACACACACACACACACACACACACACACACACACACACACACACACACACACACACACACACACACACACTCATGCATGGTGGACCTCAGTAGCGGCCGCCCTTGGACCTCATTTGAGGATGAAATCGTTTATGTGGCCAAAGTGTCATCTATAATTAATGAACACTTGTGTGTAATTTAGAGGGATCTCACCTGTGGCCCTGTCCCCAGCTCGGTGGGAACACACACACACACACACACACACACACACACACACACACACATGCACACACGTGTGCACACACACACACACACCACGGTAACTCAAGTGAAGACTCTACATAAAGACAGTAGAGGGGCTGAGCAATATGAGAAAATGTTATATGAAGGTTAATTTACAGGCTTACCCTTATAATGATGAACTGAAGATCATTTATTAATAGATTTAAAAAATGTTAATTTGAACGGCCCTCATGGTTCACTTACGTCTACATATCCAACATGTTTTCCAGATTCAGATTAGATTCTGAAGTCCAGCTCTTAAACACGTTGCTAATGTTGTAAATTAAAAAAAAGGTTTAGGAAAAAACTACGGAAAAACATCACAAACACTCATGTAAGTTTGGGACACAAACACCGGCCTCCCGGTTGAAAGTCAAGTCTTATAATAACCAAATGAGTTATGATAAGAAATATTTGCGAGGGCATAGGTTTTATAAAGAAAAATAATGTCTGCAGATTTTTCTCTCGGGCTGTTTATGTACAATAGACTGCACATAAGAAGTGGATGTAGTCACCGCAACGTCAACAATTTTGTTTGTGGACTGTCTTGAGGCCTCGAGTTTGGCATCTTGGCCGTCGCCATCTTGGTTTTTTGGCCGTCGCCATCTTGTTTTTGTTTTTTGCAACCAGAAGTGACACAGGAGGATGGAGCTGAGTACAACCGGATGCTGAATAAGACATTTTTTAGTCAACTAAAACGTTACCATTATAATACATTATTTAAAACACTGACAACCAGACATCAAATCAATCACTTTGTTTTTGCAACCAGAGGAGTTGCCCTCTGCTGGCCATTAGAGAGAATGCAACTTTAAGGCATTCAGCGTTTACTTTTCAGACCTGTAGTTGGCCGCCTGTATGCTACCTGAGAGGCAGAAAATGAGCTCTTAGCAAAAAACAATAATGGCTGAAAGCGATTTCAATAACATGTTTACTACCTCACAGTTTCTCTCTTACAGTAAGATGACGTTGTTGAGAGAGATTGCAGTCACTAAATCAGACTGAACTTTGAACTGAAGTTTCTAGCTCCTGCGTTGCACCTTGGCTTGCTGAACGAGCTACCAAACGTAAAAAAAAAAGTGCACTGCTAACATCAGTTTGCGAGCTAAATAGCTATTTGGCTAGTCAGGTGTATCACATTTAACTTCAAATGTCAAGAGTGGAAGATGCTAAATGTTGAGATTCATACCCTTCAACACCACTGCTGCTAAGACCGCTGGTCCTTTGGTTTATAATCCAGTTTGTCTACAAGAGGTTTCTCTGATGCATTTCCAAAACACCTCTCCGACAGACAAAACATGAATATCAGTTTGACACAATTGTTGACAGCAAGCAGCGATGACATTTATCATTGCAGCTGGAGTACGGTTATGCTAAACTGGTAGAGCATTTCCCTTAGCACTCATCATGCTGCATGCTGCTCCAACGTAAAGCAAAGATGGATGAACGTCGATGTCTGGCAAATACCGGGTTCAAAAGCTAACGGGGAGTGATACCTGACTCGGTTGCACGCTCACTGTAGCAACAAAATAGGATGGAAGTAAGTTGCCCCTGCAGATGTGTTGCTGGAGGTGTCAGACCTCCGATAAACACCTCGAGCCTTGTAAACAATATGAAATCATTAATTAACAGCGAGGCTTTGTTGAGTTCATTTCAGGTGTCTTAACAGTTCCCAGACAGTATCACAAATGAGATTCTGTTCCATTTCAACTTTTATATTATTTTCCATATATATATAACACTTGTTTTTAATTGTTCAACAGCCACCTTAACAACACACGGGTGTTAACATCAATTACTGGAATCATTACTGGAATAATGTTTAAAAAAAAAAAGCCAGTTTTTCCACATAATGTTATATGCACTGGCACCAAATGGCTGCCGAACGAAAAACTTGTAGAATAAGAAAAACATGTGTAAAAGATGTGTCGAGCTTATCGGTTCACTTCTATGCCATTTTATCACTTCAGCCGTTCTATTTGATCCTAAAGATGTTGGATATTTTATACCAGTATCTGTAGTTTTAGTATAAAAAAAAAAAAAAAAAAAAGCACAGTGGAATCATTGCAGTGCAACAGACAGAAATACATTTTTCAAACTGCTCGCTGCGTCTCTGAAGGCAAGACGATGCAACTCGGGTCATTTCTCAAACTGCCAGCCGGAGTCGGAGCGCTCTAGGCGGGTGTCATGTTAAACAAAACAGTGCATTGATGCAATGCACAAAGAGTTGGTTATGTCAATGCGATATTTATCACCTCTGATCAAGAAGAAATTAGTGTGAAGATAAGGTCGTAGATCATCGCGGGTTAGATTAAGTGTCAAGAGGGGAAGAAAATCGATGTGCTCTGTGCTCGGCGTTCGGTGTGGCCGGTAGAGAGAGCGCGTCTGAAGGTGCCGTGGCCTCAGGACAGCGACGCTGCAGTGAAGCTCATCGCCTCTGACATCCTTTAATATGAGGTGACCAACCGGCGGAGGGTTGATGAACAAGGGTGTTTGAGCTACATTTGTCTTTCTGTTTTTTTTTCTCGGTGTTAGGTGTGTTTTTCTTTTCTTTTTTTTTCTCGGCCGCACGGTTTGTATATGTCCTCTTCTTTCAGTGTTGTTTTTACGATTTGTTTGCGCAAATAAACGACACCTCGGTGGCGCTGGAAACCTGAGCCGCTGTTTTTTTCTTTTGGTGCGCCAGCTGTGAGTACAACAGCTGATCTTACATGAACACCGCTAAAGTTATTATTGCAGTACACTTTGCATTGATACACTGCAGGTAAAGAATCACAGCACCGGCCGATTGTGGCTATTCAGAGGAATGAAGACCTGCTACCTTGCCTACAACTGAAACACACACACCGCTCCCACAGGGAATACATTGAAGGAACTCCTGAGATGTTTATTGAAATGGAGACTTTATGTTCATTTATGGCTCTTACTGTACAGTAAAATCCTCCTAACCTACCTCTAAAAGTACCATCTTACTCAAATGGACTCCCTATTAATCCAAGCACACGCTGGCCACTGTAGAAGACGCTCCTCACAGTCAGTCTGTCAGAGGAGTCCAGTGTTCAGCATCACTCGGCAGATAACAAACGACAATCCGATCCGGCCAATGGGATGCTCCTAATTACCTAATGAACAGGGACATGAGGTGATTTGTTGCCATGGTGCGCTTGTTAGGGTAAGTGGTGGGAATCGACAGGACGGTCAGATGTTGTCTCTTACTGTATCTGTTCTTACAGTGTGTCTTCAGTGTCGTTTGGTTCTGCTGTAAACCCAGATGTAGGGAAGGGAAACAGTGGGTTGGTAGAGTTTTGAATGTGAAATAGGTCATTCCTTACAGGAAGGGTGTAGGATTCATTGGCAGAAATCGATTATGATATTCATAACTTATGTTTTCATTAGTGTACGATCACCTCAAACTAAGAATTGTTGTCCACCATGTTGCACCGCTGGCCCTTGTTCTCCGAGACGCTTTGAAAGGGAGAGGTATAAACGAAGGGGCATTCAGTCGGTTGCAATCTGCAACCTCACCACTAGATGACACTAAACCCTACACACTACTCCTTTAAAGTGAAATCCTAACAAATGTCGAGCAGGTGAATGACGTAGCAGCTCGGAGACTGCAGTGTTTTTTCCACGAAGAAATATTTAAAAGTCATGCAGAAGCACCAGAGATGTTATCGTTCTGATTCCACACCTTGGAAAAAGCCGTGCGCCTACATTACCCACAATGCAACTCGACAACCTACAGTTCCATTGGAGATTCCTTAAAGCTTGCCAAATGTGTATCTCCAACACAAACTCCAGTTATGTGTTGCTTTCTTCTAGTTTCTCATTTCCTCTCTTCGCATTCATAAAGTGTAGCTGCATTTGGGATAATTGGACTTTTTTTTTTTAGCTCTAAAACTCAGCTTCAACACAGCAACAGCAACGAGTCTATGCACCCAGAACGTTCCTTGTGTTGAGTCTGGCTTCATTCTCCGACCACTCGTTTTGAATACGCTTTTCAAAGTGGCCACCTTCATTTGTTTGTTTGCAAAATTGCCCAGGCCTGTGTTCATGTGTTCTCTTGGGTTTGACTAGTGAGCTTACAGACTGATGAGGATGAGGATGAGGATGATGATGCTGCTGGGGAAGATGTAGGGGTGTGTTGTTGTGGAAAGCCTCTCAGCGTGGCCCTGTCGCCCTCCTGCCTCTTCCCACCTCCCTCTGCTCCCATCCCTCTTCTATTGACCATGTTGCACATTATAAATCAACTGTGAGTTGGGCTACCTTGCAAGTACCCTAATGAAAGCTCATTTATAAAGTGGCTAAATGGTCCTGACAAAAGTCCTAATGAGGAAATCAATAATTCAGTGATTGTTACTCTTCTTATACTAATACGTTCCTCTCGTAGCGCTTTGATTCCAGCTACGAGAAGGCCATTTTTTACTGTGTTCAGTTCTGCGTGTCAGCACTGTTGTAGGTTGGGGGGGGGGTTTTCCGTCCTTGAAGCTTTTTGATGAATTGCGTGTTGCTGTCTGTTGTTTCTTGGAAAGATTAAAAGGCTTTTGCGATCCGTGGGACGGCATGACTCTGGTTCAACGCTGCGATGCTGCTTCCCGTGACGCACATTGTGATTTTCGTGACAACCTCTTTTGCTCCTTCTCCCTCTTCTATATGTTCTGCTTTTAATCTCCTCCCTCCTCTACTTACCTACTATGAGTCCATAAGACCTTCTACTTTTTATTTTCTAATATATCTTGGCATTAGGGGGCCTCTGTTGGTGCCCTGCTAGCTAAGTTCCAAGCCTAGCTTAGCTTAGCCTAGCCCGATGCTAATGCAACCTCGCCAGCTTTGACAGCAGGCCTGTTAGCGATAGCGCTGGCATGGCCTCATCTGCAGATAATACAGAGTCATAGAAATAGAATAAGATTAGAACGGACAGTCTCCGGGGGATTTGACTAGGACAAAAGAAAATGGCGATTGTTGTGGTGACAACACACATCAGTAGAGCCCTAAAGTGTGGTCACAGCTCACCAGGAAGAGTAATACAACGCAGACATGAGTGATAAGAGGCAGAATGGTGGGTCAAAAGTAAGGAAGGTGCCTAATTAGCCATGTGCCTCACTTTGTATGTATTTTCGTAGCAATGGCCGTTTGGAATGGGATATTTTTGGGGATAAAGGACCGTCAGACTAATGGCCAACGTGACGAATAAAGTGCAAAATTCAATCCATAACTAGCCTCAATGGCCTGAACTTGTGCTGGTGACCAATTATCAATCTTTTTAATCTTTTCATTTTTAAAGCTAAATTGATGCATTGTGCTCATTCATGATTTTTAGAGAAATAATAACCTAAAGTTAAATCAGCTGCCCTCAAATATGTGTTGAATGTGTTATGTTCCTCCTTTAAGTCCACATGATTTTCTTTTCTATTTTTTTGGGGGGCACTGTAAGACGTCTTTCACCACGATTTAGCCTGAATTCAAAGACACACAGACCGTCGTTACACAACTAATAAGAAATAAAAAGCAACATAATACAACGGCCGCAACAAATAATCAATACGCCGATACAAAGAAAAAGACATTTTATTTGTGTAGTCAGGAGAATATAATGTACCATAGCAGCATGCGGACAGATGGTGACTCACCCCTGCGAGGTCATTGATCATCAGCCTTAGCGGTGGGAGTGTGTGTGCTGCAGGAAGCCCGGGGAGCAGCACCCCAGTCCTCCGTTAATTGCAGGGGCAGTTAGATTACCCTCTTACACCCCTCACTGGGCCCTAATGTTGGGCATGGGTACCCACTGGCGACCCCATGTGCTCCCTCAGATGCCTCCTTTAACCGGCTTTAGATTCATCATTATGCTTCAATATGTGATTAATGAGCCACATTATGCGTTCTTCGGAGATTAATGACTGTGTGGTTTTGGTCGGCGGTAAACATTCGAGGTGTATTTCCTCTGTAGTTTTCAGAGGATCCTCTCTTCAAGCGTGAATCAAACGCACCTTTACAGAGTGGTCTCTTTTTCACGAGCTCAGCATATAAGGGACTGGAGACAGAAGAGAAGAAGAGACGCTGCGACGGTACACGCTTCAGATTTTGATGTGGGGAAAACACTCCTCTGTGTTTCCTCTCTATTCTTGATCCCTCTGCAGTTCCTGTTGTCTTGTTTTCTTTCAGAACAAAGAACAAGCTGTGGTACTTTGAGTTTGGCACTTCGGAAACCTTTTCGGCCACGTGTAAGAAGCTCCACGACTTTCTGGAGGTTGAGGTAAATCAAACCACATATTTTTTTTTTCTGGTATTCTTTTAGCCCTATATGGAAAGGAAAAGGGAAAAGAAACTAAAGTCACAGCTTTAGAATCTTCAGAATCACACATTCTGTTATTAGCGTTGATAAAAACCGTATGCACATAAATGCAGCATACGTTCTCTGCTTGTTAAAACGCATTCTGGTCAGCCCTTGTTCCTTAAATGGCACACATTTGTACTAGTTTCAAATTCACCCAGACAGCGTGTTGATGTGTGAAGGCTATCTGTGCACCTCCCCACCCGCTTCTCACTGAACATCAGTTCAACATACAGGTAATTAGCCCTACACGACCCTGCTGTGTGTGATATTGAGTGATAATGAAGACGGTGTCTATACAATTCATCTTCCCCCTTCTCAGAGCTATCCGCAGAGTGCCGAGGTCGTCATTAATTAGTGCTCGATAAGTACCCGCAGTACTGGAGGAGGTAGGAAGATCCATACCAGTCTACTATTTAGAGTATTTCTGGCCTTTGTCAGCTTAATCAGATCAGATTGACAAGAGGAATGGTGGCATTAAACAAAGACTCGGGTCAAGGCCCCAAATAAAGGTTCAGGCTCAGGTTGAGATAGAAAGAGAGGACTAATCTAATCCTGAGTCTGTCTAACGCCTTCTAAGAGACAGATTCAGGTTTAGGCTCAGCCAGAGAGAGATATTCAGACTGAGACGGAGTAGGGCTCGATCGGAGATGCAGGGTCAGGATCAGACGGAGAAACAAGTAAATGTTCAGAAAGACAGATGTATGGTTTAGGCTCAGTCAGGAATACATATTTAGGCTCAGGCTTAAAGAGAAAAACAGATTTAGGTTCAGGTTCAAACTGGGTTAAACTGACATTTTACTCTGCAGACGTTTTTTTAATAAACATCTGCAGAGTAAAGTATTGTTCGTAGTTGCCCTTTCAGACAAGATGCACACAACAGCCGTTTGTCCATGTCAGATGCTTTCTCGCCTCGTGAAAAGTCTCTGTTTGGTTTAAGAGTTCTGGATGGAGGACATGACTCAAATATTCTGTAGTTACAGTTCATAATTTGGTCATAAACAACCAAGTCTATTTTCTACTTGAAGACTAGGTTGCATTTGAATAAGTGCTCTCATCCGACTTCAACCTTCATGCCTAATAAGTCACTTTGAATTTCTGGTTTTGCCTCTTCTTCTTTCTCCTTCCTAAAAGTGCGACGGCGTTACGTTGGACCTCAGCAGCATCTCCTTGGAAGGCATTGCCATTCTCAACATTCCCAGCATGCACGGCGGCTCCAACCTTTGGGGCGAGAGCAAGAAGAGGAGGGGTAACCGCAAGGGGGGCAAAAAGGGCCAAGACAAGAGGACACCAGTGCTCGACCCCAAGGAGCTCACGTTTGCAGTTCAAGGTAGCTTTGACAGCATAAGAATTAATACATTTATGACTGTTGTGGTTGTCTGTCGCTATTAATCCAGCTGTCACTGCAGAAAAAAAGCCAATTAGAGCATATAGCCATCCCAAAAAACCCAAAAGAGATGTAACGTAATGGAAAATACCATTACGAGTTGTTTTTGTTTGAAAAGTGTTCGTGTTTTAGCCACGCTAGCTGCATGGGTCTTGGGATGGCAATGTTGGCTTTTCACTTATTCAGTAAAATGTCTCAATACCTGCCATGAAATCAATTGAACATTCATGGTGCCCAGAGGATAAACGCTGATGACTTCTTAACTGAGCTAAAGCTAGACTCACCTCCATGGTAAACGTCACCAAGTTAGCATTGCCATGCTGACGTTAGCATTTAGCTCAAAGCCGCTAGTACGCTCGTAAACTCTTCGCCTTCTTTTAAACACAAAACCTTTTTTAAAGATGTGCGTTTAAAAGTCAGAAAGTTCAACACACAGGGAGGTAATTGGCACATCAGCACTTTCAAAGCCCTGCCTCTGCTGTAGACCACGGTTTGTTTGCGTTATTGGACGATAATACCGTACGTCAAATAGTGTAGGGAGGCTCTTTCGCCTGAAGCTCACACCAGACAGTCTGTGTCCTTGCTCCTATCAGACAGATCAAAGCCTAAACTTTGGACCAAACTTTTTCCAGAGTGCATGAATATTTCACCGACGACAAGGTGAATCACAGCTAGCAGGTTTTGTTTGCAAAGAAGAGGTACAATCATGTCACTGTTTGGAACTGTCACTTGTGTATTAATGGTTTGTGTAGGCTCCAGTGGACAGGCTCAGTTAATAGGAGCGGACTGAGTGTGGGGGCGGGGGGGGCCGGGTAGGGGGGGTGTTAGGCATTCCCCTGAATCCATTTACGTCAAAAGGAAGCCCGTCAATGGGAATATATGAATGAACAAAGCAGAATGAGTCAGCTGCTCTGTGATGAACTGTTGAAGAGCCACTTGAAGGGCATATTTTAAAAAAGGAAGAAATATCCAGAATCGTTGTAGAAGAAGTATTCCAATCCGTTATGTAAAGGTATTAAATATCACCATGCACAAAACAAGCAGTACACAAGCATTGACATTATATAGTCAAAAGGAGAAGAGTTTAATTTTGATTGGATAGCTTGCTATGGAATTCATGACAGGCGTTCATGGTCCCCAGAGGACTTATCCTGGTAACGTCGGCGCCCCTGGCTTTTCCTCCAGCCTTGGGGGGTCGATGCTCAACCGTAACCATTTATTTCCCATCATGTCTAACTCCTGTCCGCTCAGTTGATGAGTTTACGGTTTCACGGTGAGATGGTGTTTTTGTACTCGGGGATGAAGAGGTTAAAATCAGTGTCTGGTGTGAAACATAGCGACTCAGTGGGGATTTCCAGACATGGCTGCTAGTGATCCTTCACTGGTCAGAACATGTCTAGTGATCTAGTGTCTCCTGATGAGATTTCCTTTGGATTTCAGAAGCTGTTGCACCTTCAAAGTAAAGCTTGTTAGAATCTGTCAATATATGGATAATGAGTCCCTAATATACAGTAGCAGCATTTAATACCATTTAGTACCTGGTGAAAGAAAAGGTGTTCTGTGTTGCACACTACTGTTAATCACAGCAGGGCCGGTGAGGGAGTTTAAGAAAACTCTTATCAAACCAAAACAAAACAGACTATCTTTTTTACAGGTGCTGCTGCATGCTGGGATGCTTGTAACGTCCCACATGGGAGTGTTAGATGAAGGTGCGGTGTGGCCCAGACTGTGAGGGTGATAGTTGATCAATTCAAAGCTCAACCTTGCTACAATGAACACTCCATTAATCCCTGAATAAAAATCAATCAGCGTGAATTAAAAAAGAAAAAAGGGGGGGGGGGGGGGGGCAACCGTCTGAACCTGGAAAGGCACTTAGTGTGAGCGGGGAGTGTGTATTCGTGTGCCACTACATCTCTGTCTGTTTGTGCCTGTTTATTGATGTGTGTGTGTGTGTGTGTGTGTGTGTGTGTGAGTGGATGCCCTTGTGGAAGGTGCCCTCAAGGTGAGCCGCCTAACTTGTCAGATCAAGAGAACGACGTATTTAGAGGTAAACACAGGAGTGCATTAGCCCAGAGGGGGCACCGCCGAGCACGATGCACGGATCAAACTGTTGGCTGGGATTAGTTTGTGTCTGTTTGTGTGTGTGTGTGTGTGTGTGTGTGTGTGTGTGTGTGTGTGTGTGTGTGTGTGTGTGTGTGTGTGTGTGTGTGTGTGTGTGTGTGTGTGGATGGGTGGGTGGAGGGTGGCTGCAGGATAAAAAAAAAAAAACCTGACCTTTCGGGAGCTGTTAAATCGTCCCGCTGGTGACGCCAGGAGACAAGCCCCTCAGGTGGAAGGGAATGGCTGCGGAGTGAATTATTTAGAATGGGACTGAGGTTTTTGCTGGGGAAGGGGTGGAAGGGAGGGGGGGAGGAGGGGGGGTCCGTGCGTGGGTGGAGGGGCTGACGCTTGGGACTGATGCCCCACGACAAGCCCCACGAAGCTTTCGCTGGAGGATCGGCTCCTCCTCCTCCTCCTCCTCCTCCTCCTCCTCCTCCCCCTCCCCGTCCTCCACCGCCATTCCTCTTCAGTTTTACTTTCAGCTGATCGGCTGCTGGCCCTGCTCCCGTGTCACTGTTGCAGCTCGACAGTTAGTTGTTTGACAGCGACAAGGACGCCGTTCCTCATCCCCACACTCTTTGGCGATGGCTGCCCGAGATTAAAGCCACGCCGCTGCTTTTTGTGAATCTGCCCACATGGGCTCTCGCTCACACGACTCTCTCTTACGCCGCGTTGTCACCTCCAGTGCCTGTTTGTTTATCGCAGTCAAATATTGCCTTCAACACTTCACATACTGTTGATTGTAGGTTGGGTAAGGGGGGGGGGGTGTGGTGTTTCAGTTTATATTTGGCCTCAGGCTGCTTGTGTGTTAATATTTCATCATCCTTCTTGTGTAAACAGTGAGGTGACTCCGTTTCTCTCCCAGTCTGTCTCTAGGAAGTAAACATGATGGCTTTCTTCTAAATTTGGCAGAGTCCCCTTTTTGATTATCGTTCCAGGTTTCATTCGCACCTCTAATAAAAGAAATAATGGTCGGTGATTCAAAATGAAACGTCACCGATAAACCTGAATGTGTCTGTAATTTGTTGTGCTAAAATAAGAATTTTATATTTGGCGTCTCAGGTTTTGGTTAAAACAAGACATCTTAAAGGAATAGTTTTACATTTTTACAAACGGAGGTGTCGAAATAACAATTTGTTCTTTTACGGGGGTTTTGTGGACTACTAGTTCTTCCTTTTATGTTTCTTTTTTGAACGTTTTAGACATGTTTATTAGCAAGCTTTAAAGGTGTCGGTAGTCATATTTCCCCCCCCTTTGCTTCCAGTCTTTATGCTAAGCTAAGCTAACAGCTGTGTGGCTCCACACTACTAAGGACTTGAGATGAGATTGGCATCGATCGTCTCATCTAAATCTCAGCAAGAAAGCAGACTCACTTCCCAATGTTCAAAGTACTCCTTTAGACCAGCTTCAATGTAAAATACAGACTCCTATTGCTGGACTATAATAATGGCCACTTGTTCCATGAGATGACTTTCTGCATCTTTACCCAAAAGATGCAGGTCAAAACATGTGTTCCTGTGTTTTTATTGAACATCTGGTTGAACAGAGCCGCTCTTGGTCTCTATGGTCTTTCTTGGGAATACTGGATCCTTATAGCCCGGAGTAACACGGAATCCCTATCGCCATGGTCCATCACGCGTGTCAGCACGGGGCCCGTGTGAGCCGGTTGCGTTAACGTGAGAAGTCACAATGGGGGGGGGGGGGGGGCGGCGGCTTTAAAGCCCAGTGTCAGCGGGTCAACCTGCTGGGCATGTACACACACTCCTCCACTCCGACCCTGGAAAGCGCTGCACTTCACAGGATCGGGACGGACGCGTGTCCGTCACCACGGTGACAGCTGGACACCGCGGCTCGGCGGCGACAACAACACCTCACGACACAACAGCAACATTACCCACGACACTCCTTCAGGAAACCCACGCGGGCTCGAGATGAAAACGCGACGGAGACTAACTTCGCTCGCACGCACGCACCGAGCGGCTGAAAAATAAATAAATAAATGGGGGTCCTGGATTTCAATTAGTGTCTGTGTGCTCCCAGCAGCGAGGCTGCAGCTTCTTAATTTGTGGAGGGACGAGTCGATGGAGAGTCGGAGGCGGAGCGGGCCCCTGGAACAGATGGGCCCGGCGTGACACTGGGCTTCCAGCAGGGCCGAAATCAATGCTCATAACTGCAAAACAGAAGAGGAATTAATAATTATAATATCACAAGATTGCTCGGCATTGCCGGTGCAATCTTAATTAATAGCTGTTTTGCTTGTAGCTTGTTGTTCTTGTTGCCTTTTTTTTTTTTTTTTCCCTGTGAATGTTTCTGACGTGAGGAACATCACATCATGTTCTTTTTATTTGAACCTCACTTTCTTCATGCATTTTTCTTCATCCCTCTCTCCTCCTCTCCCTCACTGTGGACCTCTGTTTTCAGATAACGTCAACATCATTTATGAGCAAGAATGAGCATGAATGTTGTGTTTATTGAACCATCAATGGAACCATTTTAGCATATGTACCTGTATGAAACCCTGCAAAGCTACCGACATGATTTTACTTTCAAGGCACTATAACTAAACGTATCATTTGCTCATTTTTCTAGGGTGTAGATATTGACCCATTTGAGCCTGCAACGGACATGTGCAATGCCCCCGTGTGTGGAAGTGATCTCTGGGAAAATTCCAAAATCGGCCAAATCATTTGGCTGAAAATTGAGTGCTTATCATTCTACTTTGTTTGCAATTATATTTTTGGAAAAAGCAGTACTCCTATGTGCCCTAAATATAGTATGACAAGAGAATGGCTGTACCTCAGAAAGTACAAGGAGCACAATCAAGTATTTGGTATCTCTGAACCTAATATCAAGGAGTATAATGTCATGTAAAAGTACCAAAGTTGTACTGTTGGATACTTGCCCAAAGTTCGTCCTCACCAGATTTCAAGACGTTCGATCAATCAGAACAAATGTTTTTCTTCTATAGTTCTCGAAAGTTTTGCCTCCGTGACCGCTGCAGGTCTGGCTCGTCTGACTTCACGTTTATTCACAGATTCACTGTTCTTTGTGTCTCAGAGCTGTCTGACCAGCTGCTGGAGGTGGTGGGGCTGGAAGGAGCCATGGAGATGGGTCAGATCTACACCGGCCTGAAGAGCGCCGGGAGGCGCCTGGCACAGTGCTCCTCCGTCACCATCAGGTCAGCATTCAGCTGGACCACAACTCACTCATTCAGTCTTCGTTGGTCGTCTTTCTTGTTGGCGTCTTTGCTATAATTTGTTAGCATTAGGCTACTATCATCAATCCTTTGGCCTGGAGATGATAAAGTCCTACAAAAAAGTCTGTTTAATAATAATAATAAAGGGTATTTATATTGCACCTTTCATAGGTCAAAGTTATTTTTTAACAAAGTGAAGAAACAAGATCTCAACTGATTGTCTTACATATTTAGGCATTGAAATATTAGACGGTATTAGACCGTTAGACTAACATTAAGTTACCTCTTGCAACACTTTTAAGACTTTCGTTTTTCATTATTTTTCATAAAGTTTAACTGTAACATGTTTTCTTCACTGGCAGAACCAGTAAATCCCTCCCCATGCAGATCGATGGGGAGCCGTGGATGCAGACTCCCTGCACGGTAAGTCACTAAAGGTTTCCTGCATCTTTGACGACACCCATCTTCCATGTTGTGCGTCATCACAAGCGTGAGACTTGTAGCCCCATGTACTGTGGATGTGGGGGTGCACTGAGTGTACTTCACTACACCGCTGAAGCAAAAATACTATGTTTTCATCTGGTATTTATTCCATTAGAAGTAATTTGCAATAGCAGCAATATTGTGTCCACGGCTTTAATAGGTGAAGTTTACTGACCTCAGGTGACCTCAGCAGAAGACCAATCACCTGTGTGGCCTCCAGCAAGAACCTTTACAGACGTAACAATCACCGCAGAGTGTTTAATATACGTCTTGTTTCAGGAATTAAGCCTTGAAAACTATTTTGAGATGTTCCATAAAATACAGTTCCTATGTCTCACAAGATGTTGTGATGGTTTAAAGGCTTCATGTTAACTTACATCACTTTTATTCTATGGGGCAATGCACTATAATTGACTCGAGCGGATTCATAATAAGACAGATGCGATAAACTTGGCATCTAGCGCCGTATCTGCTCCTTCCATTTGTCCCACAGATCATTGCTTCGTGCGGTAATTCCTCAGAAACATTTTACGATGCGAGTCCTTCCTTCTCCTAATTTGCTTACCGTCTGCGTCTCGCGGTTTGCCCTCCGTCCAAGTTGTTCATTTTATTTTATTTTTTCCGAAAATGAAATTCCTCAGTTTGCGTTGATTAGGGTTGTGTTTTAGTTTTAATTACAACACCACTGCAGATGAAGTGCTGCTGAGATTTACATATGGATTGCTCAGACAAAGCTAAAGAAAAAAAAAAAAACACCTGCGTGACAAAACGAGTGGCCCGTTAAGTGCTCTTGTGTGTGCTGGCACAACTCCACGCTGCAAAGTTAGGATCTGACAATCCATAATTGTGCTTGCGATGATTTCCACGGCGAGTTATTCATACCGTTTGTCGGAGCTGAATTTGAATCAGTCGACCTGTTAAATCCATATAAAAACACCACAGTTCAAATGGGATGTTAACCCACTAATTATTAACAACATCGACTATGCAAATGCGTCCCGGCTCCTTTGGCGTGCATAACGTATTTAACACCATTCAACCATTTGCATTTCGAAGTGACATATGACATGTATCGCTGTCTCTTTGATAACTGGGTCTTAAGAACCTGCTTGCAAACTGAAATTCAGGTTTCAAAAACATTTAAAATATTAAATATAAAAGCCACTTAGTTTCCTTAGTTTGGCTGACTTTTGATGGCAAGAGGGAGAAGAATACATAGATAGTTTCTTGTAATTGTTTTTAATTTCGCATCGCTCTGTAACTGGGGCTCTTGATGTTGCATATTTAAAACGGAGCTCAGTTATCCTCCACATGTATTTCAGGTATTCTTTTAGAGCCTCATGTGACCAGTGTCTTCCCTAAAAAGGTTGTCATTTCTTTGTATTTTGTAATGCACATCAGAAACATCAAGCTCAATCACGTTTAATGATAGCAGAGAGCCAACAAAAGCTGGTAATTACTCCCGAGTCAGAGTGCAAGTACAATAAATGGCAGCTTTCCTTTGAAGTGAACGTGGTCCCTTTCAATGCAGATGGTAGCATTTCCTCTCCTCATTACTGCGTTTAGACTCTTAGTGGCAACAGTATAATGAACTACGCGCTTGATACGAAAAACCCTTGATGGTTGATATTTGTTGTTCCATTGATCTACAATTTCAACCTTCAACAGAAATGGCATCATTGCTGGGGAAACAGGATATTGTCTGCTTTTATACCCGTAAAGACCTACTTTATCATACTCCAGCATAATGTTTCCATTAATTCAGAGACGTGAACCCCAGGGATCCTCGAAGTTTGCCACATTAAGGACCGAACAGGCCCCATTTGACAAGACCGCATATGGACCCACTGTTGTGGATGCATGCCTGAATTACGTTCTGTGGGTAGATAGTAATGGATAAAACGAAAAAAACGTTCTTTCATTCACCTTTTTTGCCCGAATTTGGGCGCTTCCGCATTGTGTCCTTGTCTTACTGAAGTTGTAGAGCAGAATTATGATTACTTGGCTTTGCATCGCCACCTTATCATCCTTTACTTTCCCCAAAAAACAGTTTTTAAGCTTTTTCAGGTGAGAACGTAACCATTTAGATGCCCAAGTTAATCGAAGGGGCGAGCTAGCTAGCTAGCTAGCTAGCCACTACCACTAGCTCACTCACGTCCTCGCATATCTTTTGTACCGTGACGCAGCAACTTAACTTAATCTCATCTTCTGTCGCTTCTCTCCAACACCAGATTGAGATCGTCCACAAGAACCAGGCCCCCATGCTGATTGGACCGCCGCAATGCCGGAGCTTCTTCTCCTCCGTCATCAGGCGAACGCGCACCGAGGGCAAAGACTGACGGGTTCAAGACCTTTCGGAGTCTCCTCACAAGCCACCTGCGGGGGCAGCGGCCCACAAGTTGATCATCGCTCGGCCCTGTTAGTGAAGGGGGGGGGGGGGGGGGAGGGGGGGGGGTCTTTGATGCCTGTTGGCAGCCCACAGCAAAGTAGCAAGCTGTAGGTTCAGTGTGTATCGCCGGCAGCGTGGAGACGTCACTGAGAAGGCCTTGTTTAAAGCGGAATGAGGTGTGTTTAGGACCGGCGCTTCGACCTACGGTGTGTAGAGTAGTTTAGCTCCAAAAATACTGAAGAAGCTATTTCGGGAGGTCCAATTTTCCAATAGTCCGTTTTTATTTTTGCTGTTGTGATCTGTGCCACGTGGAGAAAAGAAAAAAAAAACAACACAAATGAATGTGTTTTTGTGATATGATGTATTTATTTATTTATTCATATTTTGCTGCTATTGATGTTTTTTTTAACAGTTGTTGTTTTGATTTTTTTTTGCATTTGCATACCCTATGATGCATGATGGACGGTGAAAGAGGTTGCTGCTGTTGAAGCTGACATATCTGGAGCTTTCAGCTGATCTTTAGTAAGTGTTTAGTGAGTTTGCTCAGCGTTTCTTCAGCGCTTCACTTCGCGAAACGGCTTCAAGTGGCGGAAAAGACAGAGAATCGCTTTTGCTTTCATTTTTTTAACGGTTCCTGCAAGTCATCCTTGTCATGTTTTTGATCTGCCGTGTTGCTGCTCCGTCGGTGGAAAGATTAGGAATGATTATTGATCTTCATGAAAAATGCATGACACTCTTTGTTTTTACGTCGCACGAGAGATTTTCCAGACAGTTTTACCGACTGTGTGCACACTTTCTGTCGCATGAGTGACCAAGATCTGTTTTGACACTTTTTTTTGTTGTTAATCTACGTCTTCAGTGCTGCTCGGTTTAACCATATCATTCTTTATAAGCTGGCTGCATTTTTATGAGATCCTGTGTTTTTTTTTTCTGAACAGGTACTCAGGTACTTTTAACAGCAGCAGAAAAAAAAACCCCGTCTAGTGTTCAATCCGACTGTATGTTGGTACAGTGACTGTATAGTTGGATATTCACAAGAGGCAGAGTGGTCATTGATTTGCTCCGATGTCTACGGTTGAGTGTTTACAGTCCGCTGCGCATAAAAGCGCGCATTGACCAATTAAGGTCTAAAAACAAAATGACTATTGACATATATATGTACAAGCTTGATTTAAACAAGGCATACTGATAATCAATCCCATCCAATAATTACAGTTTTCAGAGGCATTTTTACAGCCACTGCCGCGTGCACACGGCATCTATAAATGAATTAACGATGCCACTTTGGCAAATTTTCTTTCATTTAAAGTGTTTATTTCATAAAAAGTCTCCTCTATACGTTCATATAGCATTATGCTGGATGGTAATGGTAGTGATTCAGTACATTTCTGCATTTAAATATTTATATTCAGTTCCACCAAAGACACATTTTTGGGGGGATTTCTTAGTGACCTACCAGCGGGACACGCACACTTGGTAAATGTGTTGTTTTTAACTGAATTGCACTCCTTAGTCTCGAATGTTTCAGTCTTTTTAAAAAGTGCCACATACGCCAGAGGAGACGGATCTGACGAGTCTCCCATCTCTTTGCTTTTTAGGGTGCTGCGTTTGTACAGTGAGGTTGTATTTTTGTACACAGTATTTATTTATTTTTCCGCTTACTGCTTTCACTCTAGAACTCACACTACGTTGTTCTGCCTAAAAAGAAAAATTCTGCCTGCCAATGTTGACTGGGAAAAGTGATGATGAATATAATAATAATAATAATAATAATAATAATAATAAAAAAAAGCTTTTGTTGTTTGACGGAGTGTTGTGGTGTGTTTGTCCGCCCTAAGCTTACATAGTTGGCTGTGTACCGTTAGCGTGTTGGGTACGTCGGATAGCTTTCACGTTGTTAAAGCTGGGGTATGTAACTTTGGAGGATATCCAGAGCAAAACTACTCCGCATGAACGTGAGAGTTTGTTAGCGTTAGCTTGCTACTTAGCCCAGTTAGCCAACATTAACATTGATTCTCACTTGGTGTTACTTATGATATTCCAACGCGTTATTGGCAGCTCTAACATACTCAGTCCTGTGTTCACTCTGCATTATCACAAATCAGAGAAAGACAAAGCTACGGTAGTCCCCCCCCCCCCCCCCCCCCCCCAACTGTAGCTAACGAATTACCAAACGGTAGCTCACGACAGCTAATTCGATACAGCGTAGCCAACAGATTGTCTTTGTAGCTGTAGCTCATGATTTAGCTTTTTAACTGTAGCTGATGACAGCTAATTGACCCTTCACTAAGCCCCGCCCCCCCACTGCGTCCGCCCAGCTGTTAGGGCTATGTTACCATGGAGCCCGCGCTGTCAATAACTGCGCTCCATGAAGAAATGTTATCTGATTTTCATTAATCAGTTGTGATGATGGAAAATGACTAACCTCAGTACATTTCCCAGGGATTTCAATTACAAAACAGAGTCGCAGAACAACAAATGAAGTGTACTAATCATTTTTAATTTCGGACGAAGCAATTGTTAACAATGTTGACTATATTAGCGCCCACCTATACCACTGCTTCACCGGCTTTATCTTAAATAAGGTGCCGGAAGTATCAAAAAAGCTCAATAATAGGTATTCGCACACTTAAATCTATATGCAGAGAACACTTTATACTCTTTTTGGTTATTACAGTTTGTACCAAATGCGTACCAAAAAATAGAAAGATACTGATTTCTTAACAAAAAAACAAATTCAAGGAACATACTGTAGGGCCTTATTAGACTGAAGCACCAGCAGTCTCCTTAGACCAAAAGACATCTCTCTGTCCTACTGTGGAGTGGCACTTTGTTTACTGCGTGTCTCGGTGTCAGACGGGTGGACGCCTGCACTTGAACTGCGTTTCTTCGTCCTCGGAGGGTGGGGGGGGGGGGGGGGGTTTCAGCAGGAGTGACACAGTGTATCAGTTCACATCCACTTCACCTGCCTGGTAATGGAACCCTGTGTAGATCCAAGATGGCATCAGCGTGACCACTGCTGACTTCCGATATGTCCGTCTTTCAGTCAAGTGTTTAATGCAATGGTAAAGTTCCCTTTCGGGGGGGTTTATCCTAGATCTGTCCTGCACCGGTGCCACTACAGTTACAATACAAATCAAGCTTCTTCCTGGTTGTGATAGGAAACATTACTTTCCAATTTGCCCATTTACTTTCCTCCATTAGACTCAATAAACATTGTTTTATCTGTTTGTGACATGATAAGCTGCTTACATTTTAATAGAGAGATCAGGAGCCGGTGCCAATTCAGCTTGGAATATGATCAAAATACCACAGTACTTTACTTTGAAGAAGAAATCCCCTTCAGAACTTTATTGTGAAACAAAATATATGGTAGTTAGAAGCAGGGTGGGCAATCAGGCCAAGCTTTGTTACCTGCTGAACAGTGGAGACATTAAATAAAGTTTTTTTTATACCTGCTCACTATAAGATAACGTGTGATAAAGTGCAGACGTATCAAAATGTTGATAGTCACACTTTACATTATTATAATTTCTTAAAGCCACGAAAAAAAAGCCATTTTATTTATGGAGCCCAAGGTAACAAAGTGTCAATGAGCTTTAACTGTAACACAACAAATGACAGAACAACATTTTCATTTTAAGAGTTATTGACAGTTTCAAACCGGACAAACACACTCACCAGTGTTGGGAAATTTACTCAAGTACAGTATATAAGGACACATTTGAGGTACTTGTACATTTTTACGAGTATTTCTATTTACTTATACTTATACTCCACTAGATTTCATTACAAAATACAATATTGTAATTTTTGCTTCTACGTTTAGTTAAAAAATGTAGTCATTTTTCAGATTCACTTACTTTAGACTGCTGGTCTTGTGTTCACATGTTAATGCTTAATATTTAAAACTGTAATGTAAACCAGCAAGATAATCCTGCCTCTTTCAGTATTTTACTTTTCTGCATTCACAGTAACGTTGTGTGAATAACTGCATCATTGTAAACCAGCAAGCTACAGATAAACGGGCATGATGAGAACTTCCAGCACTACACCAGCTGTAGACTTTAGGTTCGGATATTTCCCTGCCTCTTATAGTCTTTGTTCCCTGCTATTCAGCGGCCATGTGTGTGTGTGTGTGTGTGTGTGTGTGTGTGTGTGTGTGTGTGTGTGTGTGTGTGTGTGTGTGTGTGTGTGTGTGTGTGCGCGCGCGCGCGCGTTAGCAAGCTGCAGTGTTTCATTTTTGGTGAAGCTGTCCTTAGTTCTGCCCGGTGACCTGAGCTTTACTTCCAGGTCAGTGCCTTCTGCGGGTCCCCACAATGTATCCCTTACAGGAGAGTGAAGAGCTGGCGCTTAAAGCAAGTCCCTCTGGAGACTCTTCAAAACACAGTTACCATGGACACAAACTTGACCGGGAGAGGAGTGTGTGCGTGTGTGTGTGTGTGTGTGTGTGTGTGTGTGTGTATGTGTGTGTGTGTGTGTGTGTGTGTGTGTGTGTGTGTGCGCGTGTGCGTGCGTGCGTGCAGGTGCAGTTTGCATGTTTGCAACTTAAAAAAACATGACAAATGATGCTGAAGTTTGGTGCGTATTTTCTTCTATTAAAAGAACTACAAAGTCCAGGCTTCCTTTTTTTTTTTTTTTTTTTTTTTACTATCATACTCTCATGTTTCTCCGATGCTTTACCGCCCGCAGCCCGTGCGTGATTGACTGCCAGCAATCCGATCCGGTGAAAGACATTGACAACCAATAGGAAGCGGAGTGCGGCTTGTTTCCATGGGAGGCCCCGGGAGGCGATGCCAAGCCGCTAGAAAGCGACACAGTGAGCGGCGGAGAGAAGCGCAGGCAGCAGCGGGACCGTGAGCATCTTGCAGCCGCTCCGTGGCACTCCGCGCGCGGATGAAAAGCGAGGTCTCTGGGTAAGTTGCACGCTAGTTGTTGTTGGGTTTTTATCCACCCCCCCCCCCCCCCCCCCTCCACACACACTTCCTTTGCTTCATAAGTTTATTCTATCGTGTCAAACATGTCGGAGCGCCCTGCAGCCCGTCGCGCCTCGTTTACGCACGAAATTTGCAGCTTGTCAACTTAACTTTACAGCGTCGCCGGAGGTGTTTTCGTCGGCAATTTTCCCCCCGTCTTAAAAACGCCGACAAGAGGTCCCTGAACTGAACTGCGCCTTAATGAACGAGCCGTTCATTCATTGTCCTCTTTCTTTTTCTGCTTTCCATCCATCTCGGTTCTTTTGAAGGGGGACCGGACTGGAGACTCTGGGGGACTCTGCAGATCGCTCGTCAATTAAAAGCCACAGCGGCGCAGAATGGACAGATTTCACGACCAGCAAGTGCCTTACTGTAACTCCAAAGTGAGTTGTCATTGACCACAAAAAAAAAAAAACGTGGGAGCAAATCCAGTAACAAACGCAGACCTCTCACATCACCTTTAATATCTTTTCTTTGTTCCAAACGTCTGTTCTTCTCTCTAACAACTTCTCTATTGGTTCTGATCTCATCTCTCGTCTTTCTTTCTTCCTGCTGCGGCCAAGACTCATTTCTCCCTCAGGGACCATTTAAGTTCCATCTAATAATCAAAGATCAACCGCTAAACAAGGTGCCCACTACTATACACACAGTGTTATTGGTCATGCACCGTGTTGAAACTTGTTAATTATATCTAATGAGGTCCCTTTGCATGGCTTTGGAAGTGTGTGTGTGTGTGTGTGTGTGTGTGTGTGTGTGTGTGTGAGAGGCATCAAATGAGTGGCTCATTGAGGCTCTTTTAGTTGCACGTGCACTGCAGCCAACAACAGAATCACTGCTCCAATGATGGAAAAGAATAAATTGATTTGTGTCTCTCTCTTTTTTTTTTTTTGTTGTTGTTGTTGTTGTTTTGTTGCAGAAGCCACTAGGAAATACGACGAGCTGCGAGAGGCCGGCAAATGACAGAAAGAGAAAATTCATTAAGTCCGACCTGGCTCTGGACACCGAAGGTAAGCGAGAGGGCAAGAGGGAGAAGTTAATTTCACGGCTCCTAAACATTTAGCAAAATTCAATTGGTTTGTGGCCACCTGCGCTGCTAACTACAGAATCTCAATTACAACACAGCGGCCTGTGATGATTCTCGCAAGCCTCCGTCAGTGGTCAGAGACACAAATTGACTTGTTATTAGCCGCACACGTGCCCACTGAGCTCCGAAAAGGGCTCTGACGGCGGATCGGCCCGCCGTAATGAAGTCGGTCGTTTCTGATGCTCCTCCAGGGCTTTGATTGTGTTTTTTTTTTTTTTTTTTTTTTTTTTTACTGCCTTCAAGCCTTGTTTCTCTGCTTCTTCCCTCCAGAGCTCTTCCAGGACCTCAGTCAGCTGCAGGAGACTTGGCTGGCAGAAGGTGAGTATTTTAAATCTCAAGCAAAAAAAAAAAAAAATAAGGAGGAGAGATGGTTTGTGGGGGGGGGGGGGGGGGGGGGGCTGCCTGGAGTTACAAGCCTAGCGTCGCAGTCCAATTAAAAGCCTGTGTGGAAGAGGCACCTTGTGTGTCATGCATACATTAGAGACTGTGAGCGAGGGGGTCTTGAGGGAGACAGAGGAGGCTCTACCCAGAGAGTGTCATCACAAATTACCAGGAGAAGGCTCTCCGACGCTCACTGTCTCTTCTGCTTTTGGCAGGAGCTAACGCGCCGCACGCCAGCCTCCACCTCCACCTCCACCAGAGCTCTGCTGGAGCCTACCAGCTCTCTCTCTCTCTCTCTCTCTCTGCCTCTCTCTCTCTCACTGTCTCATCTGCTCTCCCTCCCTCCCTCCCTCCCTCTCTCTCTCTCTCTCTCTCTCTCTCTCTCTCTCTGTCTCTCTCTCTCTCTCTGCTTCCTCTCAGCACACCTCTCTATCTGCTCCAGCTGTACCACCACCTTGTCATCTTCAGTTTCATTTCTTGGCAGCAAAAAAAAAAAGAATGGATCTATAATTTTTCTTTTAATTCGCAGACTTTTAAAACACCAGAATCAGTCTCTGAAAGCGGTGATTGACTTAAAATATATATATATATATATATTTATCCATTTCTTTGCTTTTTAGTATTTTTTTTCTCTAATGGCAAGACTTGCTCATTGTGGTCTAACTGAGACGTGATGCTTCAGGATTTAAGTGCGAGTGTCCTCTTTCCACCGTGTCTGCAGCACCGAAGTTTTGGTCAGTGGTGAATATTGTTCATGTTATTTATTTGACTTTGAAGCGTTTTTATGTGCATGTGCATGTTCCTCCTGCTTTCTTTGCTCGACTTTTGCACTCACTGAGATGCAACTCGCTTTGACTATTGCATGTAATCTGAAAGTTTATATGTGAGCAGAGTGTTTTAGAGAATTAACAGTGAAAAGTGGAATATATTCAGGGTTAGACGTTGTTTGTGATTTTCTCCATCAGAGTAAAACTGAGGAATCCAAACAGAGTCAAGTTGTACAGCGTGAAAGCACATAACTGCTTGGAAAAGGATGATTTAAACTCTTTTTTTGCGTGTATAAAAATCTGAAAAGTAAAACAAACTACACGTATTTTTACTGCAAACAAGCCAAAGCACTGTGGTAAAAATATATATTTTTAAACTGCTTGTCTCAATAGTAACACAAGACTGCACCTACTCGTTTAAACATACACTGTTATAAGAATAGAAAAACCTAATTGTTAAACATTAAAAGTTTGCGTTTAATTCCTAAAAAGTAATTTTTAGAATCAGTTGTAATGTGTAAAATTACAGTTTGAGTTATTTCTTAGTCCTTTAATTGTAATTTATATAATTAGAAATTATTCCAACATTTTGACATTGACTGTAATAAAAAAGGCACACATTAACATATTTGATTTTATCCTGTTTTATTTTGTAAATCAAGTCAATTAGACGTTTTAAAAGGTGTATTTTCTTTTGTATCGCAGTATTGCCATGAACACATCCGTCAGTGCTCAGGCTGTGAAGCCATCATTCTAGTTGTAAAGTAGACCTCTCAAGTGCACAGTATAAGTGAATCAACTTCAATACTTTTTTTTTCTCCTTTTAAATAAGGATTGAGTCGTAATACATCCCCTTTGGAAAAAGTGTCTGGAGAGATTTTAACTCGCCCCCTTCACACAGGTGAAGAAGACCCTCAATCATTCATAGGCTCCATCTATTCTTTAACACCTTTGAAAATGCTCGCAGTGCAATCCAAAGCTTTTAAAAAATGTAAAAGTGTGCGTTGAAACAGATACTGGAGCGGTCGAGCCCGAAATCTGAGCAGCAGTTAGGTTATGAGGGCGGCGCGGCGCGGTGTGCACCGCGGGGCGTGCAAAAATCAAAAAAAAAAAAAAAAAAGAATAAGACACGATTTTTAATATTTCAGTATCCAAAGTGAGAGAAGAGACGGCGGCGTCCGATAAGAGGTATTACTGTTAAAGATTACAGTTCTGCCTGTCATGGATCAACGTGATGATGTACGCTTCGAGATTTGTAGATTTAATGAATGACTTCCTGTCCATTAAGATGAAAAGGAATACCTTCCCATTTTCTAAGATTTATTAGTTCAGGTAATTGGAACAAGAGGGAGGAATTATGGGAGACGGACTGAATTTCCGACTCAAAGAGGTTGAGGGCGTTCGTCAGCTGACAGGTTTGACCCCCACAAACCCCTGCTGCCCTCCACCGCCACCCAGCTCTCTCTTCTTCTTAAAGACTTATTGAAGCACCTTTCTTTCTGGGAAAAAAAAAAGATAATTTTTGAGACTTTATTTGCTTTTGTTAATTCAGTGAGTTCATATTTTCTCTCTAAAAATCAGCAGGAGATATTCTCTCTTTGCTCAGGCCTCGTGTTTACAACTTCTCTCCTTTCCTCCTCGCTCCCTTTTTTTCCCTTCTGTCCTTCTGTCCTTCTCCTTTTTTCTCTTTTTTTTTTTTGTTGTTGTTTTGTGAATGGCGGCAGGTTTCCAGCTCCGCCGGTCCTCCCCAGGAGTTTGTTGCAGAGATCAGCTGGCTCATTCACAGACTGAGGCCGGTGACTCATCCATCCTGTACTTCCTTTTTGGGCACAAACACTTGCTGCCTTTCTTTTTTTTTGGGGGGGGGGGGGGGGGGGGGGTGTTTCTCATCTCTCCTCTCTTTGTCCCTTTCCAAGTTAGGCTCTCTGAAGTTTTCCTGAAAGTTTGTGTTGCGTTAATGGGACGAGAGCTTGTTTGTGGGTTCCACCCTTGTTTCCGTATTTTTCTCGTCTCGGTTTGGATGTTGTGGTTTTGAGAAAAAGATTAGAGTCAAAGCGTTGAAGCTTCTAGAAGGTTTGAGTATCATGTAAGGTCTTTCCTTTGTATCTCTTCATAGTTAATACATTGTTGTTTGTGTCAGGGCCCTTTAAGAAAGCAGTAAAACAGCAAAGTTGTTTCCCAGATGACCGGTTTTTCCAACCAGGCTTGAATGCAACTTGCATTGAAAAGAACTGCATACAATAGAGAGCTGATGGCTTCAACTACAGCAGGATCTGGAGTGAAATCATTACACGTCTTTGTTTGCTGCTCTCTTCACCCGCTTGACATTGTTGGAAAATATGGAGCAATTTCGCCTCTTGATCTGTTGATTGTTTACTCTCCTCAATTCACACCTCTGGCAGGGAAAAAAAAAAAAAACATCACCGATCATATCAAGAGGACTAAAATAAATAAAGGAAAATCAGTGTTTTTTCCATTTCAAAATCTAGACATGTCGAGACATGTTACCGATCCTGCGATAATGAGGATCCACCTCATTGTGTGTATAAATAGACGTGCTAATGACACATTTAAATCTCCCTTTGCCTTTCGCCAGAGAGAGAGACGAGCTTGAGGGACGTGGAGAACTGTCACCGAGTGTAAATATGTGTGATATAAATATGTACGTGCCTAATTGGAGCCGGAGCCGGAGCAAGGCTTCATTATTTTAGCATTAGCCTGAGAGCGCAGGGGCGTTGGAAGCATTGGGAGGGTTTGGAACAGACCTGACTCGGTAGGTACAGGTGGATTCACCAGTAGGGAAGAAGCCAATTAGATACTGCTAACAATGGGTGTTTGGCTGCTGGCGAGCAGCAAGGGCCGAGGCTGCGGAGCAGTCAATGGACAGGGCGACCTCAGGAAGCGGAATCAGGAAGTAGATGGTCTCCTAAAGCAAGATATTTAAAACCCTCGCAGGCTGGCGTTTGTTGGAGAACGTGGTTTGTTGTGCAGCTCATTTCGGAAAAATGGTGGCAGACGTAATCGTTCGTGACATTTCAAGGTTATTTTGTACATTGATGGTGTCTAATCTGTAAATTTTGGTGCATTTCCTGATTGCTCACAAGTAATTGTTTTATTCTATTATCGAGCTCTTTTATTAAATCCAAAAAAAAATCTGAATCTGGTAACTTCTTTTCACTAGAAATAAAGGAAAGAATTGTTTTAGATGTGAGTGTTTGTGTGAAGATACACAAAAAAGGCAGATTGTTGCGCTAGAATTAAGACAAATGACTTTAAATTAAATAAAAATGTAAGCGGTCCTTAAAGTGTTTTTAAAACTGGACAATCGATAGAAAGCTCCAGAATGACCACTATACGGACTTTGTCATTTCATTCCTGATTTCTTTTCTTTTTAAGAGATTTAAGAAAAAAAATAATTGTATTTTTTTGTTGTTTTTAGAAAAATAACACTCCTAGAGTTCAACAATAGATACAAATGTGAAGATGAAGATATGTTTTTGGCTGTTGAAGCACAACCCTAACCCTAACCATATCACACTTTCTCTCTTTTTTAACACAACACTGGCACCGAGGAAAAAGAAAATACCTCTTGCCCCGATTTCCTGTAAAACATATTTTCGGTGTTCTTTAACCGACAGCGGAGGCGAACAACGCCGGGATGAGCCAAGCTAATATCCCAGGAGACTGTTTGCCAGAGGAGGGTACTGGGCTGTGGAGAGCTGTGATCAATGCCGCGTTGTCCATCAACATCCGAAACAATCATTCCCTTTCTTCTTCTCTGCTTGTGTCTTTAGCTCAAGTTCCCGACAATGACGAGCAGTTCGTTCCAGACTTCCAGACTGAAAACTGTGAGTAAGAGACCGCGTTGCTTTTTTCCTCTTCCGTGTTGGTGTGCACGCTGGTGTTTGTGTGTGTGTCAACATCTGTGGTAGTTTTTCCCCTTTTTTCCTTTTTTTTTTTTTTTTTTTTCACTCGTCTCGACGGGCTGTGTTTGTACTCGGGGAGAGTGAACACGGCGGCGGTGGTGGTGGTGGTGGTGGTGTGTGTGTTTCTCTCCGTGTCTCTCGATACCCTCACCTTTGCTCGCACAAGTGCTCTCTGGAGAGCTGCAGCAGTCTTGCAGTTCTGCAGGTGTATGGGTCGGGGAGGGGGGGGGGGGGTCTCTCTCTCTCTCTCTGTCTCTATATCTGTCTCTCCTTTCCTTCTGTTGCTCATGCACCTCTCACCACCGCTGAGATATTATTGCACTGTGATATATTTGCATAAACATCAAAATATTGTGGCAGATTTTTTTTATTTTTTTCCAGTGGGTCGAAGTGATATTTTTAACTCCAGGTAGGACAAACTGCTGTCAATTGATGGCTGTTTTGAATTTTTTTCAGAATAAAATCTTGCTCGTGCACGACCTTTCCTCAAAGTGCTTTTTTGTGCAAACCATCCAGTGTGGTTAGATTTTCTAAATCCGGCAGTTTAATATTAGTTAATACTGCATTTATCCTTTTCAGTTGAAGGCTTGTTGGCCTCCTGGTATACAGTATGAAAGCAAGCAGGATTTTATTTCCTCCTTTCTCTGTTTTTTTATATCCCGCATGAGAAAAAAATATTCTGTTTTTTAAAATACTTCTTAACAGTTTGATAAGAATGTCTTTGGCCCGACCTGGGCTGCTTTTACACTCGCAGTATTGAGGATTAGGTAGTTGGTCGTACTTCACCTGGTTGTGCGCGGTGGTTGCACACGGTGACTGGTGACTTGGCACGGTCCACTTCTGGAGGAAGTAGTGCCAAGGTGGGGACAGAAATGGAGTGAGTGGAGCTCAGTGGGACCCCGAGCAAGCACATGTCTTTCAGATGAGCCAAAACGCCTGTGAAACTGTGAGAAAAGACACAAAACAAGTCTTCCCTATGTCCTCAATGCCCTTTAACCTGGGAACAAAGTTGGACAAAATGCAGAGGAGCGAGGAACAAGAACAAAGAGGAGAGGTCACGTGTGAAATTTGCATCGCTAACCTCTTAGTTTTACAGTTAATTGTTAGTTTTTAAAAAAAGATTTGGACATTTTAACCCTTTGTGAGCCAGTTCACAGCCTGAGATCCTCAAGCAGGTTCCTGTTGGTTGCTTAGATTAAAAACCAGAGGGGGGTCTATGTCTCTTTTTTTTTTTTTACCATCAATTCTCAGGATGACAATATCAGTATCAACCTTTGAAATGATTCGGTCTTTAAATTGTCTTACCCAGATTTTGCAACTTTTTCGTTAAATATTGTTAATGAATTTCTTTATTTAAGGCCTTATTTGCTCCACAGGCTGAATAAAGACAAGCTTAGATTAAGTAAACCATCGTTAGAGTGTAAAAACAGATAATCCTCCTCCTCCTTTATGTCCTTCAAATGTTTTGCCCTCTCAAGTTCTTTCTGGATTTTCTGTTGTTCGGGAACACACCACGAACAGTGAACTGAAAATCCCGACCCGTTGGTGTGAATTAGCGTACTCCTCACATCCACGATGGAGGAGCGGTGCGGCGTACAGTAGAGAACCCAGAGGTCACCGAGACTGTCCCGTTGTCCTTCAGAGGTAGCCGGGGTGGGTGGCCACGGTGGCAGGAGACTGCTGACCATCTGAAATGTCCTGTTGGCAAACCTGCAGCAGACTGGAGAGGCACTAACAGATGGCGGGAGGGTGAGGGCACCGTGGTTGGGCGCACGAGCAGGCATCCCAGCCGGCAGCTCTCCCATATGGGTTTCACCGAGCGGAGAGACGGAGGGGCGGACGGGAAGGTAGAGAGCCAGAGATGAAGCTGGAACGAGATTTATCTCGGAGTTGTAGAGAAGGACAAGTAAGGTTGGAAGTTATTACATGTAGGGAGTCTCATCACTGAAATCAGCTTTCACGCGTACTACTTATTGTCAACAAATACCAAGAAAAGACCAAAACTAACGGGAAATGAATCATACTAACAAGTATTAGTAGTATCTGAGTATCGGAAGGCTGACACAGTGTATTCTTCTGTGCCATAGAGCTCCTTTTCCAAAAACTGTTAACTATCTTTTACTTTTCTTTGCTAAAAACTACAGTGACGAGCTGTTTTAGGAAATTTTGCAGCCTTATTAAAAATGTAAAGAATTATTTGTGACCTCTTTTAAAGATTTACTGTTCATGTTGATTTGTTGACAATAAGGAATAATACCTATTAAGCGTTATTATTTAAGATAATTTAGTGGCCTATTTCGGTGAAGTCAGTGTAATTTACTTATTTTTGTAGGCCAACCAGGAAGTTAGCATCGCACTGGTTCCCTCCACAAAAAGGAAAACTCCCATTGGCTTTTGGATTATTGCAGAAAATAAGATGTGTGGAAAACAAATGTTCATGATACCTACGTGTTTTATTCTTCACAAATGAACTCTGTTTTTATATTTTTGAAGGGTAAATACAGTCGCCAGAGATAAAAAAAAAAAGCTAGCTTTAGGCTATAAACAAACTACCCCACGTCCACATGACTTCACGTCACCACCACTGAGCTAAAGGAGGACTAGGGTTCTAGTGAAGACGTTTAGTGGTGCTAAAACTTTCAAACTAGGGTATTTATGTATATACCACAGGCCTTATTTCAGGCATCAAACCAAAAACCCACTGACTTTAAGACGAGTGAACTAGAAGTGCAAAAAATGCTAACACGTTCTTGCAGAGTTAGCATTTTACTGAGAACATTCTGGCTCAAGTGTTGCACTAAGTTACAAAATAAAATCCACTGCGGTCTAAATTTTGTCACTCGTCATTGAAGCGTTAACTCGTCAGTCATTAATCGTCTGCATCAAATTTCAATTGAACCAAATGTGAAGTAAACTAGAGTTTACACCAAAATGCTGAAGCATGTCTTCGATAGTAGCATAGTTAGCATTAGCCAAAACCTAATTTGTCCACCTGTGTTGTTAGCTTTACTGTTTACTAGCTAGTTCGCTCTCTATGCTAGCTTATTGTTAGCATTATCAAAATAAAAAACTAGTGTAGCAACAATAATATTTCTTTCGGAAATGTAACGGTAATTAGCATTAAATGTGTTGAAAAATATTTTGATAGTTAGCATTAGCCAAAAAATATTTTTTTGTGTTGAAAGCCGAAACATTTGTTATCTAGGTTGCTATCTGTGCTAACTAATTGGTAGCATCACCAAAGTAAACAACTTGTGTGGCAACAATAGTATTTCTTTTCTCAGTAAAATATTCTGACAGGAGTTTAATGAATTGCAGAATCTTATTTTGAATCCAGTAAAATATATACTCTGAATAGTCTTGAATTTGAATCTCTACTCTTACTCCATTTTAAATTAGCGGATTGTTACGTAAATCATTTTTTACACACTTGTAGTTTTACATCTGTTTCTACTGAATTCCTATTAGCAGTAAAGCAATATTTCAACATGTGTATGTGCTTTGGTAGTCTGTTCAACAGACAAAAAGAAAAAAAAAAGCAAATGGGGATAAAGAAATAATCTGCATCGAGGGGTTTTGTGGCTTCAAAGATTGTATCAGAAAGGAAATTCCTTTCCCCGGGTGTTATTTTATTTTTTCGTGGCCTCAGATTTATCACCTCTCAGGAAGCTATGGCAGTTTCTCTCAATGTCGACTTCGCACTCTCCATCCATGCAGCACAGAAGCAGCATGTGAGCGGCCTCGAAGCGAAAGTGTCCTCAGGCTGAAGGAGGAGAGAAGGAGAATTTTCTTTGTCTCAAACTCCAACACAGATGCTTTCCATTAGCATAACTTAGCAGGGAACGAAATAGTAGCGGAGGTGTAAAATGAGGCCACACGTTACCAGCAGATCTGAGCCTCCGTCATTTAACAGCAAAGGCGAGCACCTACAGTAGGTGAAAATGGAATGGAGGGTTTTTCGCTGTTGCCAAAAGACCTGTATTTTTTTTATGAATGGACCGGAGAAATATCTGCCAAACGCAGGCTCTGATTCTGCCAAAACACACCATTTGTACCTGAGAATACATAACGTTTGGGGCCAAGAGTTCTTTGACAAAGTACCAAAATGATTGCCAGAAAAATGGCAGCTAAAATTGAATCGTTAGAACCAAGTTTTGTGAGGAAATATATGAAGATTAAATAAATCTTGGACAAACTCAAACACACAAGGAATTGTGTTTTTTTTTTAAAGATTTCTATTGAATCTCGACACCAAAGATTAAAAAAAAATTGCAGACTATTTAAGCTAATGGCTCAGAAGAAAAAACACAACGACAAAAAAAAAAACATTTGCATTCGAAATAGACCCAGTAATTGTTCTAACTGCTTCTACGTTTAAACACCGTACCATCTCGGCTAATCAATATGTAGATAATGAGAGCAATCAAGCAGTGATGGGCATGACATTCTGGACTAAAAAGGAAGTCTCTGTTTATCGTCAGAAGCAATGCCCTCGCTATTGATTTGTGTACCTTGGCACCCCACTGACGAGATCTATTGTGACATTTCCATTTCTAATTTAAGGCCCTGCGCTGCAGCACACGAGAAGCTATTGTTAATGGCTGATGTGACGCAGTAGTTAAACACGACGTTTTTATAGACGTATGTAAATTGAATGAAGTGATGTCGATTCAGTGTTAAATGAAGAAAAAGGTGGTGAGCCAGAAGTCACGGGGAGACGTTTTGAACTCAGAAAAAAAAGAAATAAATGTTTGTTTTCAGTAGGTAATTAAAGTGACGCTGAACATTCATAACTACGGCATTGTTTTGACTCCGTAAGCCCTTAACGAGGCTCTGCCATGCCACCGTCGCCAAAGGTCTCCCCTCAGGAAGTGTCTCTTTGACCTCCGATCGATGACCCGGAAAGGTCGGGCCCCCAGCGAGGGCTGCGAACAACCCCTGAGCTTTGTCATGCCGGGCCCGTGTGGCCCGTCCCCCAGGGGCTCGGCTGTGCGTCAGATGGGGTGTTGGCAGATCGACCCCTGCTCGTACGGCAGCTGTCAGTCAGCCGTGAGAAAACTCCCCCAAAAAACATCCTCCTGTCTGGGCTCCTTGTGGCCGTAGAGACCGTCCGGAATGTTGGGGCGAGTTTAAAAGAAAAATACTCCCAAAACCACAGATTTGAATCTCTAGGGTCATCGGATGTCTAAATGTTTGTACTTCAACTTCTCCATTCATAATTTCGGCTCGCCCTGTTTTTAAATCAGGAAAAAAAAAACAGGCCGTCTCTCTCTTGCCTCAAACGTTCAGTTAAAAATCATTCCCTTCAACCGTGGGATGCTGTGGGGACGGCCTCACCGCGGTGAGACGGCGATTGGCGATGCAACCCGAGCCTGACTTCATTCTGACTGACTGGGGGGGGGGGGGGGTTTCGTCAGAAGCGCAGCCAATTGGATTAGCGTTGATCATGACTTGAGATGATGGCATGTTAATCAGGACTGATCAGGCACTTAACAGCCTCTCAGATGCACCGGGCTCACTGTGGGGCCATAGGTAGCCCCCCCCCACCCCCCACCCCTCCAGATCAATGAGCCCCGTTGTTGACGTCTGGAACGTATTGACAGCCAGCTGAAAGCAGATAAAGCATTTACAGGAGCGCGCCGCACATCCAGTTTTACGATTGTCATATTTCACTAAAAGAGTCCCTGTCAGGAATAAAAGGCCCAACAAATGAGATTTGAAGTGAGTTGTTTGTGTAGGCGACGTCGAAGGGATGTCAAATCTGTCGGTGGACGGATGCTTCCAAAAGTCTTTCAACTTATCCATCATGAATTGTCTTAATCACACATATTAGTATATGTACTGCAACGGGTCCATACTGTAGTTCACAGAAGACGCTTTGTCCTTTTGTTAGATATTGTTTAATGGGCCGTCACATTCTAAAAACCAGCAGCAAAATATAGTAATTTGATTGTTTTCGTCCATGTTTTTTTGTGAATGATTTTGCAGACGATAGAGGTAGCGGTTAATCTGCCGTGAACAATTGCTAATCCTAAAAAAAAATAATTAAAAATATTCAAGTTAATTTGCGTGAATTTCTGTTCAATGAGAGTATAAATGCTATTTCAGGGGTTTATTCTTCCTGCCTAAAATAATATTCTGCCGTAAAGCTATGCATAAATACTGAGCAATATCCAAAAAAGAAGTAATCTGCACTTTTATTAAAAAATAAAATGATCTGCACCTGCTCTTAAAACCAGAGTCTCTGATACCGAACAAGGCTGATAGGGAGGTGGTTTGTTGTCGCTCAGTATCTAAATGACTTTGTCTCTCTCTCTCTCTCTCTCTCTCTCTCTCTCTCTCTCCCCCCTCTCTCTCTCTCTCTCTCTCTCTCTCTCTCTCGGTGCGTAGTGGCTTTCCACGGACTGCAGCTGAAGATCAAGAGGGAGCTGCACAGCCCGTGTTCAGAGCTGAGCTCCAACTGTAGTCAGGAACGGCCCTTCAAACTCCAGTATGGAGAGAAGTGCCCCTACAACGTCAGGTGGGCCCCGCACGACACCGAGACGTACTTCAAGTACTCCTCTAAATCACAACTCTTTCCACATTTATTATATTGGTAACATTAAAAAAGAAGCACGGCACACTATTTTGTCATTTTGGTTTCACATTCCGTCCTGAAGCAGCAACAAGAGCTTTATTGTGAAATGGTGAAAATTATTTTTTGGAGTATTTGAGATCCGGTCATGTCATTAGTAGAATATTATTTTATTATTATAATATTATTTTTATATTTTAGGCTTTGACCAGGCATCAGTTTATTTCAGGTAGTTACATCTTGAGCTTCAGTTGTTGTTTAATTCATTCATTCCATATTTCTTTCAAAATTACTTTAATTCATATCAAATTAGAAACTCCTGACATCCCTTATTTTATTTCTAAATAAATCCAGTACAGTCCAAATGTCCAAATTTACTTCAAATGAACTGATTTGTTATACCCAACATTGACTCTCTTTGCATGCTCCTATAATGACCTTGTGTGCGGAGAGAAACTGTTTCATAAGTGATGAATCATGTGTGTGATTCATTCGCTCACCTGGTGACGAGAAGAAAAAAAAAACGTAAAGTCCAACATTTGGCAGGGCTGGCTTTACATTAAAACCTCCACCGTGTACGCCAAGAGGTGGTGTGATGCGTCTTAATATATCCACCGAAAAACAAGTCAGCATGCGTCTGAGCTAACAGCAATCGTAGAAGGACAAATGTGGTGCGAACAAAAAGAGGATATAGGACCTTTTTTTTTTTTTTTTACCAAATTGAACATGATAAGGAGTGCAAAAGCTCTGTAAAATGAGTTTTAATCCACCTTTTGTTTGACAGTTTGCAAAGTCAAAGATTTGTTTCTCGGACATGGTGCGCTAAAGTATTGGAAAATAAAGTAACATGAAGTAAAATAACAAAAGAGCCTTTTAATTTTTAAACACTCTATTTTTGTATTTTTTTCTTTTCACACAAAGTATCTTCCATATTTACCTCACCCACTGTAAAACATGTCAGCAACAGCATCTGAAGCACAAGTGTAAGGACAAAGCCTTCTTCCAACACATGTAAGATATAGAACAAAGCTCATGATGAAATCCTGTAATTAACATATTCCATACGGACACACCTCCTACCCAAACACTGGCAGCACCAGAGGCATGTTTGACTCTCGTCCTCTTGTTTGCCACAGTGCCTATGAGCAGAAGCAGCCTGCAGGAATGAAGCCCTCCAGCCCAGTGACTCCCCCCTGTAGCACCCCCGTGTCCCCCCTCCACCATGCCTCACCCACGGCGGCCCCGACGCCCAAACCAGACAGGACCTACGCCCACATACCGGCCTCGCAGCCGCTCCCCGACAGCGCCTACTCTATGGACCACAGGTACCGCAGCCGTTTACATTTACATCCCATTTACATGTGGAGACTATCGTGTGATGTGGATCAGCGTTTCAGTCACGGTGGAATCTCATTGGTCCAGGGTTTTTCAGTGGGAGGAGCCAGCAAACTGCAGCAAATGTTAACTAACGGCTAAATCTGACTGACAAAAACGTAACTCAATACACTGGAAAATGAATGTCGGTGACTTTCATGCAGAATTTCATGGATCCCAACCTTTTTTGGCTCGTGGCCCCTTAAAATAAAGCAACGCCATGTCACGTCATGTGACCCTTCATCACTGGTTTCCATTTGTTCCTGGTCGTGTTGGATCATTTTAGAAGCTCGAGGAGGTAGAAGTATCCAGTAATTAATAATAAAAAGCATAAAAACTGAAAGTATTTTCTGCCTTCCTGTCCAGCTATGGACGATGACCCTTCAGATAAATCTTGTGACACCTTTGGGGGTCCTGACCCACAGGTTGGATACCACTGAGTGTCAGCACTACTGGAGGAGCATGTTTTTAGGATGTACAGCTGTCGTTCAAGTGAATTCCGCCACAGTTTGTAGTAAATATTATTTTATTTTGAAATTTGAAAAGACTTGGCAGTACCTCTAAATCATATTTGGCCTTTTATTTCATATGTTTTAGGCTCTCTGTTGTGCTTTTCCTGCTTACTTTGCTCAAGTTGTTTCACGTCAAATCTCATTTGAGCATCGAAGTTCATTCTTGACCTTTGGGAACAGTGTGTTCAGCACAATTACCCATCAGCTAGACGTTATATCAATTAGTCTATAGATTATTGTATTGTTTTAACTTCTATTTCTTCTGTGAACAGGGTCAAAGTAAACCACATGGACGTCCGACTCATAATGAATCCTCTGACTCTTGCGTTGCTCCTCAGATTTCGCCGTCAGCTCTCAGAGCCGTGCCACTCGTTCCCCTCCCCGCCCACGATGGCCCGGGACGGCCGGCCCATCTACCACAGGCAGATGTCCGAGCCCAACATCCCCTTCCCTCCTCAGGGCTTCAAGCAGGAGTACCCCGACCCACTGTTCGAACACCCGGCCGTGATGGGGGCGCCGCTGCCCCACGCGTACCCGGCCGCCATGATGATCAAACAGGAGCCGAGGGACTTCACCTACGACTCAGGTGAGGAGGCTTGAAGGTGAAAGGCGCTGGTTCACCCCGATAAGAGGTATGGAGAGAGAGAGAGAGAGAGAGAGAGAGAGAGAGAGAGAGAGAGAGAGAGAGAGAGCAGCTGCCAGAGCGTTATCATTTCAGGAATGGGAGAAGGCGTGGGAGGAGGGGGGTGGCGTTTATTGAGTTTGCCCATTATTAGGGCAGGGGATCTGGTTGGGCCGGGTGTCTGTGCCGGTCGCCATTTCCTGTGGCGCTCTAATAAGAAAGAGGAAAAGGGGTGGGGTGGGGGGGGTCAGGGGGCCTTGCTATGTCTGGTCACGATCCAAAATCCGTCCTCCCACGCTTGTCCGCTCCCTTTAGTAGGAGAGCAAAGGGAGCTAATCATCAGCCCGCGGGCCTCGGCGGAGCCCGGGGGCAACATGGGAACATGAGTGGACATACGCCGGACCGCTGGGTTCATTCACAAGGCGGGACAGAGAGGACCCAGGAGAGGCCGAGCTGGAGGAGAGTCTGTGTGACCAGTCAGGGAGAAAAAGTCGCCTCTTCCCATGGCGGTAGAAAAAACACTGGGGCTCTTTCAGCTCTCTGTTAACGTTAGTCCGTCTTTGTTTTCACGACAGCAGCTCTGCAGTTTCTGTCGAGGAAAACTGGGATTTCGGGTTTTTTTACTTTGCTGTAGATGTATTTATTGACACTTCCAGATACAAAAACACCCTGTGTGTAGCTTCCAGGTTGTAACCAATTAGCATAAATACGTCTAAAGATCAGGGCTGCGCCTAGCAATAATTCCTATTATTGATTTATCTTCTATTACATTCTTTTTCTCAATTTCTTTCTCAATTATTAATTCTAAAAGGGCAAACAAACAAAAAAGCTTAGTCTTGAATTTCTTTGTTTTGTCAGACCAACCGTCTAAAACCAAAATATATTTAATTCATAACGATAAAAACAGAGAAATGTTCAAATTTAAGAAGCCAGAACCGGCCCGTAAAATAAATGGCTTAAACGATTAATCAATGTTCCAAATGCTTATGGATTAACTGTTAAACTAGTTACTTGTTTCCAAGCAAGTCAGGACGTTAGATGAACATTTCACTGACGCACAAAGAACCATGAAGTTCAATTATTAGCTTCTAGTCGTCACAAGTATCCAGCAGCACTATACAGATTCAACATAAAGACAGGAGGTACATTTTGGTTCATTGAGGTCTCGTGTGCACCGCTGTCCCGTACTGTCCTGTGTCTCCAAGATGGAGCATCAGAGTGGATTTATTAGTCACAGTGGAGCATGTCGACTGGAGCAGGCCTGTTGGAAAGGATGGGAGGGGAGCTGGTAATTTCATTAGCAGCAATTTCCTCTACAAGCCCATTACTTTGATGAAGTTCAGAGAAATGTTTATGGGCCTAAATGAAGGGCCTCAGTCTGTTTATTGAACATTCGCTCCGTAACCCCGTTTGGCCGTTTTCTTGATCACGAGCCGCGACGTCTGTGTTGTGGGAGGATCTGACATACGGAGCGCAGTAAACTTAAGCCTAAACACCGGCGTTCTCTTTAGAGAACGAGGGGATTAGATGCAAGCGGTGGAACAATTTTAGGTTCAAAATCTTTCAAATGAGATGGAAAAAAAACAAAACGATTATTCTGCAAAATGTCTGGGAATCCAGGTTCTCTTGTCTGTGATGTTGATGAAGGAAAGAAATAATAAACAGATATGTGACAGGTGGAGTCAAGACAAAGTGATCCTCGATGTAAGAGAGGCACCACCCATATTTTGCACATTTTAAAGCCCCTAAAAACGACACGTCAACTATATTATATTAATGTTCTCTATTGCAGTCAATAAAAAGGACTAAATATGCAGCAATCAAAGTGTTTTTTTACATTGAAAAAGACTTTGAAAACTCACCTGTGTGGGTGTGTTTTTATATGAAAATTTGTTTTTTTTCCAACTGAGCTCCGCCCACTTCATTCTCCTCTGAAACAACCAAAACGGTTTTCATTTTTGCCAGTCTGTTCATGTAAAATCCGATCGCACGCAATCACCACCTGACTGAGAAAATGCGTTTTCAGGGCCTTTAAATATAAAAAAAACCCAAAAAAAACCACACAGTGACGCAGTAACACAGCGAAGAAGTGAAAACTGTAAAAGCTTTACGTTGAGCCCCGCCGCGTTATGACTTGCATCACGCCGCCGCGTTTTTTCTGTTTCGGTAGTAAATCTTCCTCCGAGTGGAGACGCCGGCGGCGAGTATTAGCAGGGTGATATAGTGAGCCGGCCTGCGGCTGGGAGCCGGTGCTGGGGGGCACGTTCTTTAATCAGAGCCAGTGGTGCATTGAGTGAACAGGCTTTGACTGCTCTCAGATAAGCGAGATAGTGTTCCTCGTGCTTGCCTTCGGGCCCTTTAACACCCACTTCTCCCGTTTCTTTGCCTGGCTTTCAGCAGAAGTGCCTAGCTGCCATTCTGTCTACCTGCGGCAAGACGGCTACCTGGCTCACGCCAACAGGACCGAAGGTACCGCCGATGACACGGGTCAATGTCGTGATCGTGCGCTTTGAATTTGGGCTGAATATGATGTCAAACGCTCCCCTTTTCTGTCCTGTTTTCCAGGTTGTATGTTCGACAAAGTGGCGAGGCATATCTACGATGACACCTGCGTGGTGCCTGAAAAGGTTGAAGGTGAGTTCTTTTCAATTCTACATTAAAAATCTAAATTATATCCAATTGTATTATCATGAACAGGTAAAACCAGCCATTTTTTAAAGAGCTATACATTTAATCACAGCTTTGTTTCATCAATGTGTTATTGAAAACCAACGTATCCTCATAAACGGTTTATATGATATATCTCACCAAAAGTTACTCCTCATTTTTTCGTGCGTTTTCCAAAGAAAGACAAGCAACAGTAATGGTCCGTTGTGTGTCGTCTAGGTGACATCAAGCAGGAGTCGGGCCTCTACCGCGAGGGCCCGTCGTACCAGCGCAGAGGCTCGCTGCAGCTCTGGCAGTTCCTGGTGGCTCTGCTGGACGACCCGTCCAACTCCCACTTCATCGCCTGGACCGGCCGCGGCATGGAGTTCAAACTCATCGAGCCAGAGGAGGTGAGGGGCTCAGAGGGACGTTGTTACTGTTTATTTAAATGTCTTGGCATAGAATCTGTACGTTAGCAATGGATTGGATTTGAGGCACCTTTTTTACGCAACAGGAGGTCACTTTACATACAGAAAAACAAGCGGAATTCTTGATTTTCACCACCACATTGTAATTCTCAACACATGTTACTTGTGTACTGTAGTCTGTTTATTCTGTCAAAATTTGAATCATTTATTCAAAAGGAAAAATGCCAAACTTTTGATGATTCCAGCTTCTCAAACAAGTTTTTTTTACATTACAGTCATTTAGCAGACGCTTTCATCCAAAGCGACTTACAGTTCAGTATCTAGCTACACACCGTAGACGCAGCTACAGGAGACATTTATTTTTTTTGGGGTTAAGTGTCTTGCTCAAAGACACACTGACATGAGACTAGCAGAGCAGGAGCCGGGGATCGAACCGTCGACCCTCTGATTGAAAGGCGGCCCTGCTCTCCACTTAGCCACGGTCACCCACATCATCGATTTTATCATTGATAACTGAATATTTTTAGGTTTTGAGCTGCTGGCGTGATAAAAAAACAAACAATATGAGGACGTCTACTTCTGATCTGGGAAGTCGTGATGGCCATTTTTCACCATTTCCTGACATTTAATAGACATTAATAACAACAGATTCATTGGAAATATTAAAGGTTGCGTGATACATCCAGGCAGAATAAGACAATATCAAAATAACACTCTCTGCTCTAAAAGTGATCAAGTCAGTTCTGGATCTGCCTTAATCGTTTTTTTTTTTTATATATATATATATATATATATATATATTTACTTTGTACTCGACCACATCCATCGAGCTGAGACCCCTTAAGGCCGACGCCCTGCTAAATATTTCGCGGGCCGTATTCCTAAAAATATAAGCCATGTTGACGGTTTGGGCCTTTTGAAATGGAAACAGAGGCCGAGTCTGTGAGCGGCCCACATCACACACAGTGGGGCTCAGTCCCTGTCGCTCGCTGTTTGAGGATGGAGGAGGATGCAGGTTGCAGGCGTGGGTGGGTGGGTGTGGGGGGGGGGGGTGGAGATAGAGTGGGTACCTGGCAGCGGTCCACGCAGCCCGACAGTGTCTAGAGGCGCGGGCCAGCTGCAGCTAACAGGGGGGCCCATTCATGCCATCAGGTGACCGAACGCACTCGCTTTGGAAGGGGGGGGGGGCGGACAAGCGTTTAGCTCGCGGATTCTGCCTTTTCACAGGCAGGTGTGGCATGTCAGCGAGAAAAGTACAAAAGGCTCCGAAGGGGAAAAAAAAAAAGCTGAAATAATTGAACAAAAAAAGGAGACGAGCAGGAGAGAGTAGAATCTGCAGAGGAGAAGCTGGCGAACAGCGCCGCGGGGGGGGGGGGGCTGTGGGTTTGGACTGCGAGGCCCGGTGGTGGTGGGTGGGTGGTCTGGTAGACAGGTGCTGCAACATCTGCTGCCTCCTCCGCTGGGTGTGTGACAAGCTCCTAATGAACACATCCCTGGTCAGGTCTGCCGAGGCTGGACTCACTCTAATGACTGTTATTAGCACAATATGGATTAATACGTTTGTTTAACGTTTCAGCGGAAAATCAGGGAAAGAACCGTGCGTGTTTTTTTTGTGTGTTTTAATGTCTGGTTCTGTTTACCCACTCTGCCTTTTGTGTCGTTTCTCCGTGTGTGTGTGTGTGTGTGTGTGCGTGTGTGTGTGCCGCAAAGGTGGCACGCCGGTGGGGGATACAGAAGAATCGACCGGCGATGAACTACGACAAGCTCAGCCGGTCGTTGCGCTACTACTACGAGAAGGGAATCATGCAAAAGGTAAAATAAAAGACAATAGAAGACAGAGAATATATGCATGAAACAATGAAAAGTGAAGACAATCCAGATCTCTGTTGGGCTGTTGCTCAAATCATGAGAACTCACCTTTTTTAAGATGAAAAGTTCGGAGCTCAGATCCTCAATAAGAGCCTGATTGATAGCACCTGTGTGAAAGGAGGAGCGAGCGCTAACTCCTCCCCTTCCTCATGGCAGCTTATAAAAAGGAGGCGGAGCGTCTCAGAAGCACTGACCCTGATGAAGAGGCGAGGCTTTGAAACCTTTGTTCTTGCACACTTGAGTTAAAGAGAATATCCAAATCGGCGCTCCTCCGTGTTACGGACACACGTTCTCATTCCTGTCTCCTTGGTCGTGTACTGTGTTTGCAGTTAGTATACGAGAAATCAACACGCTTCACGGTTTTATACTGACATTAAATGATACAATACTTCAGACGGCCGTCAAAAAGTACAACTTTAACATGCGATGGCCAGTTAAACTTGAAGAGACTTTCCTGGTTATTTAGATTTGTTCAGCAACTTCCACAATCTTAATTTCTACCAGCTGTAAAAGTTGGCAGCTCCTCCATTTCCTTTGTGCAATGCACTGTGGGTAAATAGATTAAACCAACAACAAGTTAAGGGAGTTTTTAATCCTGATTTAGATACACTACATACTCAAAGCCTGCTTAGAGTTTGTATGCAGCATGGATTCGGGACACTGATTGAGTTAAACCTGCGTTTGACTTGTGATTGCAGGGTGAACACAGGTGTAATTAATCACACTCAGTGTGGCCCCGTTCCATTTCGGTGGGCCAGCGACCCGGTTTTTGAGCACGCGGACGACTGTGACACACTAAATATAATGCGTTATTATTTTTCATCAGTTCGACCGTGTTTACCGGCTACGAACGTCAACACGTCCGCCGTTAAAAGGATCATAACATGATAACATCTCCGGTGATTCATCAGTGCTCTCACAGTTTCAGAAATGTCCGAAACCAAAATGTCCTCCCCACTCATTTGTCCCCCTGTCCCGTCCGTGTCCGTGTCCGTCCAGGTGGCCGGCGAGAGATACGTCTACAAGTTCGTGTGCGACCCCGAGGCCTTGTTCTCCATGGCGTTTCCCGACAATCAGCGGCCGGTGCTGAAGACGGACATGGAGCGGCAGATCAACGAGGAGGACACGGTGCCGCTGTCGCACTTTGACGAAAACATGGCCTACGTGCAGGAGGGGCCCTACTGCCCGCCGCACCCCTACAGCGAGGGCTACGTTTATTAACGCCAGCCCATTAAAACACACACACACACACACACACACACACACACACACACACACACACACACACACACACACACACACACACACACACACCTCCACTCCACTCCACTCCACCCCTCCCCCGCCTCCGTCCATACACCTGAGACTGTCATGTCCTCTAATTCACAGTCGCTCCGGGAATAAGACTGAACACACACACACACACACACACACACACACACACACACACAAACACACACATGCAGCGGAGCTTCCCTTATCTCTCTCTCTCTCTCTCTCTCACATAAACACACTTTTTTTTTCTTCTTTTTTTCCCAAGCCGCACAGCAGGATGGAGAAAGCACTTTATGGACAGGAAGCGCGGTGTTAACCTGCCAGGGGCTAGCTACGTGGTTGGCTTTTTAACCGTTGTTTGTGTTTGTACATTAATGTGGGAATCATTTTGTTTGTTTGTTTTTTTTTATTCTCGTGGTTTTTCGAGCACGCGGCGCCCCGGTGAGACAGGACTCACCGTCACCCGAGGGACTGAATCTTAAGACTTCCTGCAAAAGAGACTCGTCCAATCGAAGGACGATCGCTCCTCTAGTCTCAAACGGCCGTCCTCGTACCTTCATGCTCATCCTAAAGTGAATACTGGCAACGTATTGACGCTTCGATGGTGAAGTGACATGATTATAGACTGACGTGACGATGAAAGAGACATTAAACGGCCATCAGCCAGTTTGATCTCGTCAACGATCCCCTCGTCCAATCAAACTGCAGATCTCATCTTAACTGTGTGTTGTTGTTTTTTTTTCCCCTGTCGTATTGACATGAATCATTCTCTTAAAGAAGCCTCTCGGGGTAGTGACGTAAAGAAGCAAGGGTGCATCATGGGAATGTGCTGATGAAAATACGGCCTGTGTTTAAGATAATTCAATAAAGCTCCAAGCCGCTGTAAATTAACTCATTCACTGTAAACAGCAGTTTTCCTTTGTATTCTGAATGGGCGGCGTTCGTTTGTCATCCAGGTGTTCCGTTGAATAACAGGTGAACTTGTCTGTACAGTCAAAGTGGACAACCAACACATTCAGGATTATTATTTGCACCCCACCCCACCCCACCCCCCACCCCCCCAAAAAAATAAGATTTTATCGGCTTAAATAATAAAAAGCTAGGGGGAAAAAAAATCATAAAGTCAAATATTTCCCTGATTTGTTTTCTGTTTTGTTCCAGGTGAACATGACGTGTACATTTTTGCTTTTGCCTTTTTGATTTTTGGTTAAAAAAAAAAAAAAAAAAAAGGTATAAGGAATATTTAGAGTCTTATAATGCGATTTAAAAAAAAAAACACATTCATGTTATAACAAAAATAATGTTCCATTGTATAATCAGGTAAATGCACATTTTGTTGCTGCTTCAAATTGTAAGTGTATTTTCTAGTCTCAAGAAGAAGAAGAAAAAAAAAGAAAAGAAGTGCGGCAGTTACGACCTGCTATTCTGGATTTCTCTTTTTTTTATTATTATTATTATTATTATTATTTTGACTTTTTGTTTGTTTCTGTTCTATTTGAGCATTAAAAAAAGAATCTGGTCTGAGTTTTGTTTCTCGGTGTTCACGTGTGTGGGATGGGATCGGCAACGGCGTAAAAATTCTGTAATAAAATAGTTCTGGAAAAAACACATTTTTACGTAATTAATCGTCACATAAAAGTGTTATTGTTTAAAGCCGCATCATTTCTTCTCTTGGCTTTGTCATCTGTCTGATTTCCACTCTGAAGCTTAACATTTAGCACTTCTTCTCTGGCAGAAAACAGCTTCAGGTCATAGATTTTTGCAGAAAAAGACTAAAGGACTAATAGATTATGGCCTCTTGTCAATTTCCAGGTTGGAGAGAAAACCCCCGACCTCAACGCATTTAACCAAAGTGACACCTGAGGAAAAATCAATGGCTAATTTAAGACACCACTTTTTCATGTAGGTGAATTGTTTCTGCTCTTACAAGACTGGCAGTAATGAAAAAAAAAAGAAAAAAGAAGCAACCAGCAACACTCCCTTAAAGTTATTATTTCCTTCTGCAAAGTGTCACTATTGCTAAAAAAAAAAAAAAAAAAAAAAAAAAAAAATCAATGACTAATTTAAGGAAGCATTGTTTAATTGCTTCCACTGATGGGAAAAATGAAAACGGATGTGTAAGTAATGAAAAAACACTACTTGCCTTAATTTGTCAGCGCAGGTTACAAGCCAACCCTATTACAGTCCCCACTCTGGTTCCTTTTTATTGATTGTCTGCAGACGAGGGAATTGCCCTTAACTTAAAACACCTGATTGCTTCCCTGAGGATATTTAACAACATCTAATCCGACGTGTGCAAAACCAGAGAGCGGCGGGCGAAGCTTTGAATATGACGAATGAGACTTCTAATCTGGGTTTTCCTCCTCTACGACGGCAGTAATCTGCAGTAATAACCCGTGAAGTAAGTGCTGTACACACACAATAGTACCCTCTAAGTGCATTATGAAACTCTGTCTGTATCGCACGGGAGATTGTGGCAAACAACATCGTCTGTGTTTAATCATCGGTGCAGTCCGCTCGAGGAAGTCCTCGCATATTGCACCGTGATTCTTAGAATAACTTCTAATTTTTTAAAAACCACGCAGTCGCAGTTCTTTTGAGGAAAGTGTGTCTGTGGGTCATTCTTTCTTTTTTTTTTAATTTCCACAATAGAAACTTAAATATGGTGGATATTTTACAGGCTGTTTACAGTAAATTATAGTTTAATTCTGTACTTTTTTGGCTTGTAAAAGTGTTGGTATTTGAGTGTAAATGAGTTAAAAATACGTTTATACATATACTGTATATGACATGAAAATGATCCAAATAATTTCAACATTTTATGGAGTTTTTAGCAGTAGTGGAGAGTACATTTACTTAATAATTATACCACACTACATTTCAGAGGAAACATTACTGCTTTATGCTCCACTACATTTAGTTACTCGCTACTTTGCAGATTAAGAATTTAAAAACATGAAATGCAAATTAAACCCAACAGCGTTCACAATGGGTAAAATTAGCTTCGACATTAATAAACTGCTAACGTGTGGACGCATCAGTACTAAGAATCCAGTAATATAATAATGCATCACAAGTACTTATATATAAGTAGGCCTACGTATTCCTGATAATAAAGAGGATTAAATTAAAGCTTTTCACGTGGAACGCCGTCCATAACTTTTATTCATCAAAAGGATCTGAATATTTATTCCAACCATGCTGTCTAGATGTTTTTCATGGGGGGGGGGTACTTTTGAGGCCTCCGAGGCTGCATGTGGTTTGACTTTTGCCGTTCAATGAACTTCACGGTTATAGACCGAACACAAATGACTGCGGTTTATTCAAACGCACATCATTCAAATCTCATGCAAACTCCTCTGCGCTTTAAATATGTGGTGAGTTTTTCATGTCGGCGGTCAGAGTTTCTGATGCAGTGTTTTCCACCTGTGTGTGTGTGTGTGTGTGTGTGTGTGTGTGTGTGTGTGTGTGTGTGTATGGGGAAGAGTCTTAAGGTCACTTGCAGGATTAGGCGTCTTACACCTTCTGAAGGTGTCGTGTCACTGAGGCTGAAAATCACCATGCAAATCCTGTTATCTGGCCCCAGTTCAGGGAATCGGGGGCCTCCGCTATCGACATATTTACCATTTATGGACATATGCTTTACATCCTGTGCCACTGGCCAAAATCCTCCCCTCCTCCGCTGCACTACCAGCTAATATTCTGTGTATCTGAACTGCGAATTGCGGTCCCCCCCCCCCCCACTGTAACTAACAGATGGCCGCTCGATCTTGAGTCATCACAAAGCCATTACGGGAGTGACTTGTCCTCAGCCGGGCCGCCTTGATTCGTGCCCGATGGCTCTCGCCGGTGTTTGCTCGGGCTCTTAAGTCGTCCTCGGCTTTCGCGACACCGCCGTGTTTGCTCAGGTTAAATGGCCTGCGTTGCCCCCGGAGCCCCCTGATTGGCTGTGACACCGCGGTGTTTGACGAGCGAGATGACACCGCGGCGGGGGCAAATGTGTTCGGCTGTTTGAAACAAGTTGGCTTTTAATGCAGTGTGTTTACACACCGAAGGAAAAAAAAAAAGCCCCTAAGTGTGTTTCTATCTGTGTTGCCAGGGTCTATCAGTGGCCAGACCAGTGAGCATAAATCATTCAGGGGTAATTCAGAGGAACAACAGAGGCTCTAAAAGGAAAAAGCAAGGAAATTATAAAGCCTCTATAATGGAGGCCCCTATTACGACTGCTGGTACGGTTTAAGCCTTATAAATGGTTTCATTATCTAGGAGGCTAGGCAACCAGCACTAAGGCTACATCTGTCCAACATCACTTCGTGGACTCTATTTTACTGTACTCCTCAACACAATTCTGAGTAGTAATCACAAACTTCCCCAACACATGCCCCTTTCCTTCAAGAAGTAACGATTCCCAAAACTCAAATCAACTATTTTTCTTTTTTTTTCTCTTTTTGGTCAGTTAGAAAACACAGCAACGTGTCATAGTAGGACACACACACACACACACACACACACACACACAGACACACACACACACACACACACACACACACACACACACACACACACACACACACACACACACACAGACCGGGGTCATAATTTGTCTCCAGCAGTAGTCACTGCAGCGTTGTGGATCAAAGGTCCTGGAGAGGAGAAGCTGCTGACTGCGGCGTCGTCGTGGTCTAATTTAACAGGGCTGCTGTGTTGTTTTATTTTAGGAGGTTTTCAGGCGACGCCACCGGTTCCCCACTCATTACACTTTTTTTTTTCTTTTTTTTTTTTTACTCTCTTGTTGATCATCTTCCTGCTCCGGAGCAGATGAAACACAAAAGCCAAACCCCCCCCCCCCCCCCCCACTCCTCCCCTCCCCCGACACAAAAGCCTGTGACAGTAATAAATAGCCTCCGTGATCCAGGTTTAGAAAGCTGTGAAATTGGATATTGAGATGCTCTCCGGAGCTGCGGGTCGGGAGTAGTTTCAGACTAGACTGTGGGAATCGTCTAATCCGATCACCGGGAATGTAAGACGGGCTAATCGCCCGACGGGCCCGGTCTCTCGTGTCCGCGGGGCGCTGGCGGTGGGGTTGCAGTTTAATGTCTTTCGCTTGTCAAAATGTCGGTACATTAGAGGAGTCGATGAAATGTCGTTGTGTAATACAGAATGTTCAGTCTTTGTTTTTACTGTTGATTCTATTTTATTTGATCAAATCATACCAGTTTACACACATTCATACTCCTCGTTAGAGGGGTAAGGAGACCGTATTGCTGGAAAACAGCAATAAGTGAAACTTCACAGATGCAAAGACATTTTGTAAAGCTGCGTTGGAACCTCTTTATTCTGTCCAGATTTGACAAAACTGACACTCGACATGGTGCAAGCTACATGCTAACCAAGCGGCAACCTGCGGATGTTAAAAATGAAGCCGACAGAGGATATGCCAAAACCTGCAGTTCCTCAAATGGCCACTTGAGGTTTCAAAAGCGAGTTAAGAAATAAGCATGTTTACAGCTAGGTACAAAAAACGGTTTTGGTCTCTAAAGTTAATAATCCCCTTCATGACCACTGTGCAGGAGGGTGAACTTACCCGTTTCAATTATTTTAGGGCTTAAAGTTGGACACAGCTGAGGGTGTGGCCACTTTGAGTGACAGCTGGGTGACGCCTCAGGTCGCTAACTGCTAGCATAGACTGTATATAAGAAGTGGACGTAGTAATTGTGACGTTTTGAAGCCTTGAATTTGTCAATTTGGCCGTCGCCATCTTGACTTTTTTGCAACCGGTGAACCGAAGTTACCATATGTGGAATGCGACGTAGAAACGGCGTATACAGCCCGCCCATAAAGCACACCCTGCTTTATGGTCTATTAATGTACTAAATGAACATCATGCTGTATTGAAGAAGACTGTAAACTAGAGATTGAGACGATAAACTCATGTTTACAATGTTTACTGAGGGAATAAATCAAGAGAGAAGTAGAGTCATTTTAGACTAGACTTCTATACAACCAGAGGAGTCGCCCCCTGGTGGACATTAGAGAGAATGCAATGAAGGCACTTTGGCTTCACTCGTCATAACCGGAGGTTGCCGCCTCTTTGCCCTTCTTTCAGAGTCGGGTCTCTGACGTCACTGCCAAGATGACCACGGCCGGAGCCCCCGACTCAGGAACTGATGGCTAACATCGCACGGAGACTATATTTATATATATATACTATATAATATATAGACCATATTTCATGCAGTCTGTGCTGCTAACGTCTCTGCAGTTGATCTGTCCATACGAACACACCTCAGGCAACTGAACAGAGTAACTGACATACATTTACATATACATATGGCTAAGGAAAAAGCAAAAAAAAATTATTCAATTTAATCAAAGTATTCGCACGCAATGTCCTCATTTCCTTGACTTTATGAAGACGCCAACGTATGTGCAAACGGCTTTGATCGGAGTGTGATGAAACCTGCTGAAAGCTGTTTGCTGTAATGTTGCCGTCTCAATAAACAATCCCCCAAATATGAGGACGCAGCGTGCGGCTTCCTCACTTTAATGAAAAAGTGAATATTGGCCACTCAACGTCGTTCACCGCTGATGTGATGCAGTACTGTCTACATATTTTTGTTCCCGATAATGTTTAATTAGTCTTCGAGCATTTTTAGTTACAACGATGCTTTTGGATGGTTTCTTTGTAACCTTAGTTTTGAGTAAGATGTGATATGAAATCATGTTTTTGGGATGAGTGCAAGTTTGTGTATCCAGTTCACTTTAACAGATTAAAAAAAAGCTGAACCAAGACCATGTTTTATTCTCATGTCAGAGTTTTAAACATTTACAAGCATTTGCACAACTCCTCATAAAACCCAGACAGATGCTAGTTGACCATATTTTAAATATAAAAATGCTTATTATTTCCTCTCAGATCTGTTCTATTCAAGTTGCAAACAGTCCCTTTTTTTTAATTTAAGCCGTGAAGCTGTGAAATCTGGTCTTGCTTGCAGATCTCTCAGGCAGGTGGACCCACAGCTCCGGGATTCACTGCTGCCTTTAAATCAGGAATTGATTAACAAGAAACATTGACGAATGGATAAAAAGGTTTACAAAGGAAATTGAGTTGTCGGAGAGGTTCAGCAAACAGTTTTTTTACGCTCCGCGGTCATGGAGATCATCAGATTTACGACGGACTACATGGAGTAATTGAGGATCAGGTATTTCATGAAAGCATTTATATTCATTTGTCTATAGTCCGGCTCTTAGTGGAGACTTCTAGTGTGTGATAATGAAGCTAGTTCAGACGGATATCCAACACACATGTACTTTCTATGTGTATTTTGGGGGGATTTTCCAGGCACTGAACAATAAATAAAAAAAAAAAAGAAGAGTTGGTTCTAAAAATATCAGCATCGGCGACTTCCTCCAAAACTCCGAAATCGCCGGAGTCCTAACGCCGTCTCTCGTGCTCCGGCGGGGCACGCCACCCCGTCTCTTCACCTTCCACAATGTCGTTTGATCTCTGCGACGCTGTCAACGCCGCGGATCAGCCTCACGACAGACCTTGTAGCCACAGACACCCAGTGAGGTGGCCAACCATCTGTCACCGGGGCCCACAGACCTCGGGCGGCAAAGGGCCCAACCCCCCCACCCCCCCCTCACCTCCACCCCTCACCCACCCCCTCCCAGGGCCCATTAGCTCTCCCCTAATGCAGCCGCTGTAGCTCCGAGAGGGCCCCTAACAGGCACAAAATGGACTGCTACTTATCCTCCTTAATTCCCAAATGAGTTCTCTTTAGCGTATACATAATTCATTTCTCCGAGTCACTTACGGGCGCCTTTCACCCGTTTAGCAAATACTTGTGTCAGGTTCATCTTTTTTTTTTCTCTTCAGGTGTGTAAATGTGATTGCAGCTTGTAATCCTGGTGGGAAGAAACAAAGACAAAAGAAAAACAAAAGGAGTCTGGGTTTCAGAGTCACGCCGTGTGATTTAAATAGCGAAGCGAGGAGCCCGCAGAGCCTGGAAAAGTATACTAATGTAGTCAGATGAGGATAGATATTCCAGGGGTAAATTTAGACCACCTCACATTCATAATACCTAATGCCCTTTAAATAGGCTTAAGAGGAGGACTAGAAATAGGCTCTGATAATTAATTATTTTCAGTGCGTTTCTTCTTCTTCTGCTTTCGTTTCCACGGGCGTATTAATTCTTTCCCTGCGAATACGTGGCAGCCATGTCAAATCTACTAAATAATGCACTTGTTTCGATACACCTTAATTTCTCGGAGGGAGGAACTCGCCGGTTTAAATTGAACGCGGGCGCTAATGTTTTAGTAATGTTTTGTCTTCAAGTTATTCTGTTTCCCTGCGCTGAGTTTGAGCCGCGAAGAGCGACGTGGGGATGGATGAGGGTGAAGCTCAGACGTAAACAAGACTCGTATTTTTTGATGTAACAATCGCGACGAAGTGAGATCCGCGACTTTGTAAGAGATTAGAGTGGATTTCAGGCATCGCACATAAATATAAATACTGCTTCTCTGCACGATGTTGCATGAGGTCATTTCGAAAACCGTGAAAGCGTCACGTGTCGGCCCTTGAAATAGATTAGGTGTACAGTGAATGCACACAAGCTTAAGTGAGCAAACAGTTATCGACGTACAGCGTGAGTTCACGGTCACTAAAAATTGCCAGAAAAACAACACCCCCCCCCCCGCCGCGGTAAACGGTCGTATTTAAAGCCTCCGTCTCAAAAACACGCGTTGTAAATAGAAGCGAACCAAGATATCTCTGGCTATCACAAAAAAAAAAAAACCCTGCAAAAACACACAGGACAAGCACACCCTTCTTCTCTGTAAAGTGGCACGAGAAACAAAAGGCGTAGTGTGATAGCGCACGTGGCTCCCTTCCAGGACGCTCTCGGGCGAGCCGCGACCCACGAAGAGCCGAGTAAATACATTTACACCCGGCGAACCCGGGAGCACAAAGGCTGCAGGCAGCGGGCTGACCGTTACCGAACCGCTCATGTGAGGAGAGATTTCTGCTCTGGACCCCCTGTCGTCTTGTTTTGGCAACAGAGGGCAAGGGGGGAACCGAGTGCGGCGCCAGGACAATATGTTTTTTTTTTTTTTTCAAACGCCCCCTCGGCCAATATTTATTTAGCTACAAGCTGGCAACGTCTGAGGAGCTCGACGCGGCCAAGACCGGGCGCGCAACCGTGATTTTCAAGACGTTACAAACATCAGGCTTCAATGTGATTCTGACCTTGCTAATGTCCAACGAATGGCAAATTAAGTTTTGCGCGCCATAACTGCTGCGGCGCCACATTTGAGGAGCAAGGCCAAGAATTTTTTTTTTTTTTAAATTGACAATTTTGTTATTTACCCGGGAAATAGATGGAATAAAATAGTTTTCTCAAATGAGAAATTGGTTAGTTTCTCATCCTGGCTCAATTTGAAAGGCCAATACAGGGCAGTGGAGATTCAATAAAGTACCCAGCAGTAATTTTAGTAGCCGGCTGTTGATTGTAAATGATGAAGAGTGAGGAGCGGGATAATAGCAGAGCTCTGCTTACTGTAGACTGGTGGTGGAGGGAGAGCGTGGGGGGGGGGGGGGGGGGGGGGGGGGAGCACGAGAGGGAGAGAGGGGAGCTCTTTATTTATTTATTTCTGGCTTTTTAAAACAGATGGTTCCTTATGTGCCGAGCGGAAGTGTCTGTTAACTCGGTTGGCTCACTATTGGTGGCTGCCGGCCAATGACAACAACGGGATCGGGGAGTGTGAGCAACAGTGCAGTTTGCTTTTTTTCTTCAGATGCTCTGCGAACAGAAGGACGGCAGCCTGCAGATACTGTTGCACGGCCACCCGAGCTCGGCGGCGCCCGGCGCACATTCGCGGCGACTCCGCCTTCGCCGCTGCGAGAGTGGGTCACAGGGCAAACGAGAGGCCAAGTTGTGAGGGAGCGCTGAAGTTGTAGCGCTGAAGACTGAGGTTGTTTTACAGGTTGTGGACCAGAATAAAACATGGAGGTCAAGGTTAGTTTAGTGTTTCCTCTGGTCCCATGATATTCCACCACTGTCTCCCAAAAGTCACCTCATACAACAAAACTTCACTGTCATTGAGAATGCAGTTTGTGTGGGAACCTCATTTTGTAGGAGACAGTTTTGGATACTCTCCTTTCTAATGCAGACATTTCCGTCTTGAGAGCTTAAGCGGTAAAAGAAAAGTGCGTTTTTTTTTTTTTCTAGAGAGTTTTGCAGGAAGATAATCTGCAGTGTCGTCTCATGTTACGATGCTGGAGAGAGTTGGGAGATTGGGGTTTTTAAAAGGCTGACACCAGGACCAAGAGTTTGGAGAATAAGCCCACAATGCCCAATATTTCAACAATGCCACGATGGAAACAACACTAACTAAAACCCCTGAGTTATGTTTTGGGAAAACATTATGGTTGGGCTTAAAATAAGAACGTAAACTTAATAAAACTGAACGTTATTTTACAATAACTCAACAACATGAACACATGTCAAACACTGGTCTCTTGGTTGTTTAGTCATAGATTCTTGGATTTTTTTAATGAGAGAGGAGAAATACATTTAATATTAGGAATGTTTTTAACTAGATACTGAAGTTTCTTATGAAAAAAACAACATATCAGACACATATAATATTCTAAATGTATGTCTTGAAAATATGTAACCACCCTGTAGTTGCCACACACAGTTCTTACAGAAAGCAAGACATTAAAAAACATTGACGTTTAAAAAAAAGAGGATGTTGCTGTCACATAAATTCTGTTCTGAGTTCATAAAAACCTAAATTGTTTATTGCGTTTTCTTTTTCCGGCGAGTCTCACCGCAAACCTGTCCAACACACCGGATCCAGCATCCTCACAGCACTGTGGGCGTTTATGTACGTTTCCATGCTCACATGGAAGCAAACTCTCATTCTGCTGAAGTCAAACTCAGCGAGTTCTAGCTTTTGTAAATGTTATTTCGCTGCCTTACCTAAAGCTCTCTGCTCTGCCTTTCTGATTAAACATTGTTATAGAATATATAATCTTACCTCGCCTCCGCTGACAGTCAGAATAATTAAATTACTCATGCACTCTATATGTGTTCACACCAAGAGGTCGGGAGGCATAATCAGCCTATAGGAAATTTCTCTAATTAACCAGTTGATTAATCAGTATGCTAATGAAACTGTATTGATACAGTTCCACGTGTCTGGTTCGAGGCCTAGCGACGGATGAGATCAAATTAGAGCAGTGGGACAGTCGCTGTGCCGAAAAGATGCATCGACCGTCTGGCGATATGGTTTTTTTTTTTCCAGAGAGAAAACACACAGGCAACACTTTCTCCGTCTATCCATATGGCGGCGTTCGGCGGTGCATCTGGCTCAGCGTGTCGTATACAGTCGCCAACCTATATCTCCAGTTGTATTCGCACCTCGAGATGCCGCGCGCTCAAAAGTGTAAATTAAGGCAGAAGGCTCGTGTTACGGGAATAATTAAACGGAGGCCAAGTGAAGTCACACTTCGCGTGGCAAGCGCGCTGCAACCCTCAATTACTCACGGTGAACAAAGCAATTAAAAGGCCTGTCCTATGGAGTTACCTGGGACTGGATTGTGAGGCTTGTCTGTGGCGAGAAAAAAAAAAACACAACCCCCGAGGGGCCTGAGGAGCTCCGCCAGCCAGGTCCACAGGTAGGTAATTACTATTGATCAACTGGCATTAGAGCATGAGAGGAGACATTGTTGTTTTAGCCAGCGCTCTATTTTAGGTGTCCACTTCAACAGCGGGGTTGTTTGGTAGCTGATGGTCTGTTAGGATGGATGGAAGGATAGAAAGATGGATAGATAGATAGATAGATAGATGCAACATTAAAACACAAAATCAATTTGTATGTAATCCACGTAATGATAAACCAGGAAGTGTAAAGACCGGGGGAAAAAAACAACCATACATGTCAGATCACTGGCTGCAAAAGACCAAGATGGCGACGGACAAAACACAATACGGTGACGGATGCGATGATTGCAGGAACAAAAGAGTTCTTTTAACTTGTTCTTGGGAGGTCAGCTACATGCCATCCTCACTTCCCCGCGGAGGACGAAGCTACTTCCTGCGTTAGCACTGAGCGCTTGTCGTAGGACAAATACATCGTGATTTACTTGAATCCTGGGGGCCGCTGGACTGGATGCAGGGACACGACACTAAGAATGACCCCGAGGTCTCTTAACAATGTAGAGTGAACTTCCTGTGGTTGTTCAACAAACAACTGCAGGACACAACCCCTGTGTGCACTCCTATTAATTGAATACAGGCTGCTGTCTTTCAATAGATTCATTGACTATATCTGCCCCCTCCTGCACACACACACACACACACACACACACACACACACACACACACACACACACACACACACACACACACAGACACACAATGCTCCCTTATTAACTCTGCAGCATGTTATTCTTCAATAGACTCATTCACACACACACACACACACACACACAGAAATACACACGTGTATCTCCACTCTCTGTGACCAGAGCAGGGGCCTCGGGGGCAGGGTACACCCCGTCACCACGCCTGCCCACCCACACACACACACACACACACACACACACACACACACACACACACACACACACACTCCAGTCCCTCAGACACTTGATTGATTTAGATTGATCGTCCCAGTGTCGTGTTTAGTCCCGATCCGGACCGAGTCCCCGAGATCGCGCCGATGACGTTTACTTCGTTTGACTCTTTGACGGAGCCATTGTCTCGTTCACACTCCTTCCTGGGTTATTTTTTTCCTCCGTCGCCCACTTCCTCGTTTTTTTTTTTCTTCTCTCTTCTCCCCTTTGTTTTGTTTTGTTTTTTTCCTCCGCCTTTCGTGTTGCCTCACTTTCCTCACTTTCTCCCCTCTCCTGCAGCTATTCTTAGCTGGGAGCTGTGTGCAGCGACTGTCTCTACCTCGCAAACAGAAAACCTTGAGGGAAGAAGAATACAGGGTTTGCACCTCAAAGCGGTGCATTTCTTCTTCTTTTTAAAGACTCCAGAAGTCCATCCAAAAAAGTGCCTGCATGTACTCCAGATCTTTGGAGGCCTTTCAAAGTTTAAAGTACTGTAATTAAGACTCCAACAGAGGATCCAACAGAGTCTTCTAACAAATGATCCTCCAGCATCAAACGCAACGCCATTTTATTCTCCACTTGACAGGAGGTTTTCTTCAGAGGTTTCCTTTTGTCATTCAACAAAGCTCAAAACTTTAAACGCAGTCATTTTTTTTCTTAAAAGTGTAATTTTTGCATTTTCTTGTTGGCTATAAATTATATTTAAAGACCTTACGGTGATATTTTGTCTCATTTGATATGACTGTAAGCTCCAGAAGTGCTACTAAAGGGACCTTGAGCTGAGATTGTGTCTGGTTTCAGGGTCAAGAATTGAATTTGAAACACAACTTTTCAGTCTGCAACATTAGAGAAACCAGCAAGCTACGCTAGACGCTACATTTTGAAAGTATCCAACTGACTAAATCCAGCCTAGTGCTGCCAACTCTTTTCCAATGAAAGTAGCTAACAGCGGCAAAAGTCGCTAAAATCTAACGAGAAAGTTCAGGCCTTCCTCTCAAGCCACTCCCCCTAAATTATCACAATTTTGATATGATTGAAAGCTCCAGAACAGCTACTTCTTGGACGTAGAGGTCTATGGTTTCTATTTCAACTGATGATTTCAACGTCAAGAATGAACTTTGATGCTCAACTTTAGCCAAATGTAAAGTCTTTTAAGTACTTGGAAAAGAAAGGAAATTTGACGCTTCCATGTCGAACTCCATCGTCTCATGAAGATCATGTTAGAAGCTCAAAATCTCCAGAGCAGCTACTAAATGGACCTTGAGGTGAGGCTGTTTTTCATCTGCTGTTTGCTAATGTCAAGAATGGAAAAAAGACAAGCTCACAGCTAAATGGGACACAACGTATTTAGGTATTTTCATATAAAATACCAAAACTAGAAAACATTTACCGGCTTCTTTCCTGTTCAACATCAACACGTCAATCAGTGAATGGAAATTAATTTATTGAATATCAGACTGACTCAGAAACAGCTCTGTGCCTGTTCTAGTGTGTGTGTGTGTGTGTGTGTGTGTGTGTGTGTGTGTGTGTGTGTGAGGACAAGGCTAACAAAATCAAGGCTTCCCAGGGAAAAAAACAACCACACACACACACACACACACACACACACACACACACACACACACACACACACACACACAGGCTCAACTTCAGCACTCCTTGGCTTAATTCTCATTGAAGCCCCAAATTGACATGTCTCCCTTATGATCTTGACATATTATTAAGATTTAATGGTGGAATTATGATCATTAAAACAACATGACTGATACAGGGGCCAGATGATGAGCTATTCATTTAACCTACGTTTCCTGTAATAATATTGAAACAGACAGTCTGCCAGTTATTAGATCATAATTAGCCGCTGCAATCTGTACGGAATCCGAGGAAATGACGGCAAGTTAGCGTCGCGTCGCTGCTCGCTCTCAGTCAGTTTCACGAACAAACTGTACAGTGTGAGGGGAGTCCACGTCTGAAGAAAGAGGGATATAATGAACCAGATGGCAGCTGATGAAAATAACTGGCACTGTTTTGACGACAGAGCTGCCACCTTAACATCAGTGTGTGTCTGTGTCTGTCTTGAAACCAGCAGTTGAAGAAGTAATTAGATGCTTGTTGTAAAAGCAGGCCACTTATACAGTACTGCACTGTAAATATAGTACACTTAAAGTAGAAGTACTGCATTCAAAACAGTATTAAAGATACTCCGAGGAACTTCCATTTTGTGTGGATTTATTTCATTTTACAGCCGGGGTCTGACAGTCTGCAGTCTCATGAAACAGTCTCAGTTTAATACCGGTGCCTCTATATGACCAACATAAGTAAGCGAGACCATCAGCAAAAAGATTCCAGCGGGGCCTCCAGCAGAGACCGGCCCGCCGCGGACAAGACCCAGATCCGGCTTCGCTGCCACCTTTTGACCTGCAGTCGGAAGCACCTGCGGGAGGTGAAGTGCTCGGCGCCCGGCAGCAGCGTCCCTCGCTGCTCCTCCGGTCCCCCGCTGGGAGCCAACACCAACACCAACACCAACACCGCGCTGCTGGAGGCCCAGGCCGTGTTGCTGGGCACCAACTGGTGGGAATGGAAGCACGGGAGAACCAGAACCAGGAGTGAGCAGGGCAGACTGTCAGACACCTGCTTCAGTAAAATGAGAGGTTCTCAGAAACACTACTGCTTTCGTCCACAGAGGCCGCCAAACTCAGTTCCTCGTAGTAACGTTAGCAGAGGACCTGAGTAAATGTTTGAAACCAAGAAGAGTTCAGTGAAGGCATCATCTTTGTTTTGTCATCTTTACCTTGATTTACTCTCTTTCTCCTGCTCACCCAAACACACAATAAGCACATGAAGCTCTGTGCCTTTCATGCATGGCTGACTAACACACCCTGGCTCTCTGATTTCCATAAAGTGTGTGTGTGTGTGTGTGTGTGTATGCACCTTAATCAACTGTGCCAGTTTAGCGATGAGAAATCTGCCCCCTCAGCTGTTTTTCCTTCTTTTTGCACAGAAGAGAGAGAAACCACACTGTAGGCGTCCCTCTCTCCTACAGTAGCCCCCCCCCCTCCGGCTTTTCTCCAGGTAGCGTTCGCCAAAGTCGTCCTATTAATAAGCAACATATTTGATTTTCAACACACCCCCAACCCCTACCCCCCTCTTCCCCAAATGAGATGTGAAACGTATGGTCGGGGCAGAATTATTCAGAGGAGTCGGAGAGTGTGGGAGACGTGTCACGCCGCCCTGGGGCGTCCAACATGCCGCATGGAGCTCACCAGCTCAGACGCCCCGGGTGAGCAGCGAGCTGAGAACGCCTGAGATCCCGCAGTTAGATTTCATTTTCCTCGTCGCAGCATGAATTGTTTACCGCGCACACGACCGAACTGACGCTCAAACTGCCCTGTAACGTCAAACCGTGTGAAGGATTCAATACAACACTAATTAAATAAAAAGAGAATAAGTCATGAAGACTGATCAAAAGCATTGTTTTTAAAGAACACTGATTAACACGTTGTGTGTTGGAGGTTTAAGACGCACAAACGGACATTTTTCTTTATGCTAAGCTAAGCTAATCACCGCCTGGCTCCAGCTCCATAATGCACAGACATGAGAGAGGTAATAAAAATAATGATAAATATGAATACTATTTTAAGAGCCCGTTTCTAAAATAGGGTTACAGAGTGCTTTACGTACACGTTAAAGGCTGTTCTGTCAAAAGGAAAAAAGTTTTGCAGGCGTAACATTTTTAAAACAAATCTGTTAATGGAAGAACAATCTAAGGTGATTTCCTCTAAACTGTATTCACTCTGTGTTCTCTATTTGAATAAACTCACTTCCCCCCATAGATTTTTACTTTTTTTAGCAGGACAGAAATCTGAATATAATAAAACCAAAACCAAACAATACACGGAGTACAGTAAGCGCGATTGTGTCAGGAGGTTTCAGCCTTCAAAACCGTCATCTAAAATATAAAATACATATGAATTTGTATTTTATTAAATCACACTGCGCAATAAAATGTCCCTTGTGACAAACCACCTAAAGACTTGATTTATTTCTGCGGGTTTGTGACTTTATTTTTACCGACGTGTGATCGAACTAAAAGTTGTTCATTTCTCTTTGTCTCTTCCCAATCTATCCCCACGAACAGGTGTCGCGCTTTGAGCCTGATGAGGACGATCTGTGAGCTGCCTCCACACCTGTTACTTGTTGCCCATTAACTGCTCCTCCAGTATAAAGGTGTTTGAGTCTGTCGCCGCTCCGTTTGGCATGTGAGAGGTGCACTTTTTTTTTGCCCGCTTTACTTTCTGCCACTTCTGTTTTTGTTTTGTTTTTCGTGTAAAGTTTGAAGTGGAATCTTTAACTCCTATAAAAGCATATAGGATGCTAAGACTCCGTCAAGAGCACGTCTCAGAGTCGCAAAGTTCAGACACTTATTTGCAGACAAAACAATAACACGAGCTGGGAGCCTGCTGCTCTGCCCATTGCTGCCCTGGGTTAGGGAGTGGTGAGCAGCGGTGACTGTGTCCTGTGCTGATTACGCCGCTGATGGGCCTCCGTTTGTCGCTGCTCTCGCTAGCTCCAGCGCCGAGCAGCGGGGTTCCCTGATTACTTAATTGCTTGTAAGAGCTCGTTAAAGCTTCCTATCCATCATAAGTCGTATGGCGAGTATCAATTTCAGGAGTGAGAGATGGAGACAGACAGAAAGAGAGGGAGAGAGAGAGACGCTCTGATGAGCAATTAGTGACGTGAAACGCCTTTTTGAATTGTTGTAGTTTCATTTTCTTTGGGGAAAAATAAAGTGGAATTCATCACATGGATGGATGCTGCTGTGTTACCAAGTGATAAACACATCCCTGATTTCCCCTCTCCTACATCTCATGAAAGTTTTAGACTGAAGAAAGTGGAGAAACTAAACGAAAGTTGTGTGGATCCATGAGAACAAAATACATGTCGTCAGATATTTTCATAAGAAGACGTCTGTGGCATATGTCTACAGATTTTATTTTGGTATTAGGATCATATTGTTGCGTGAGGATAAAAGATGCCACACTCTCTCGCCTCTGAAGCCCCCTCAGCTAAATTCTGTCTTCACATCTGAAGCACGCTAAACGGTCACTTCCATGGTTTCCACTGATGTCGGTCTTGATGGGTTATGGACTTTTGCCACCGTCTTTTTTTATTAATTTTTTTTTTTTTTCTGCTGCCGCTGCTGAGGTCCCAAAAGGGGAGGGCAGAAAAAAACATCCAGTAATTTGTGATCCATAGCTTAGAAGAGCCGTACAAGATACTCACAATCTTACCAGGTGCAGAATTAGAATTGGATGCTGTTCGTATTAATTGGTGATCATTTGCAAAGCGGGTGGAAAAAAAACGTCTTTTGCCAAGAGCAAGTCTTACAAGCCCCCAGCTGGGGTTGTCAGGGGCAGGCTTGTTGGCATTGTGGCAGCATATGTTTGGTGCCAAGAACACCATTGATTTGCATTTCTTTTATATGAATTTTACAAAGCAGAAATGCTCTTTTGTGCAGAAGTGATCCCAAAAGTGAGTGTTGCAATTAATCACAAGTGAAATTTATCGGCTGATGAAAAGCCATAATTCTACTTGCAATCTTTTTTTCTGTTTTTTTTTTTTTTCTGTTTTTTTTTTTTTTTTTACAGCATCTGCAGTGCACTCGCCTTTTTTTGATGAATGTGCCTTTAAAGCCGTGCAGTTTGGCTCCATTTAAAACTGGCTCGAAGGAAGAGAAACAGCAGTGCGATCTTTGAGATACTGCAAACGCCATAAGTCATGAAAATAGTTCTTCTGTCTCAAAAACAAGCACTGCATAATGCCGCGGAGTGACGCAAACTTGGAAAAAAAAAAAGTGCTCGCGTGATTGACATGAGATTGTGACGCGAGCAAATGAATATTAAGCGCGGTTTGAAACTCACAGACGCAAATAACCCTCAGCAGTCGAGGAAACCTGGATGCAACAACCACGCAGTCCTTTCAAATATTGATTCACGTTTCATTCATAATTATTTGATGCACCTACCGCACGTCTTCAAGACCTATTGGGACACCTAATTGATCCAATTAAGCAATTAATTCTTTGGTGGGATTAGAGACGATCGGGCTTGTGTGTGTGTGTGTGTGTAGAGATGAGGACCGGCCTTGCCAAGAGATGGACAGGCTCCAGGTTTTTTTTTTTTGCTTCATCTCCAAGATGGCTCCAGATGGGTTGGGGGCTCGAGACTCATCGGTGGCCAACTGGTCCAAACCTCACACTGAGACTAGCCTACAGTATCATAGGCACACAGTCCCCGAACAACGCTCTGCAGCGTATTCCTGCGTTCTTGTTGTCAATATTGGGAAATCATTATTAAATGATGCGTACCCCCCCCCCCCCCCCCCCCCCCCCCCGACTACTCTCCTCCCTGTGCTTGAAAGGAGCCCTATATGGAGTTCTCTTGGAAACAAATCCGTCACAGTACCTTGCTCTATTTTCCTGTGTCGGTTCCTCTCAACCAGATGTTGTGACGTCCTTGGACGGAAAGGATGAAGCAAGTAAAATAATCAGAGGGAACGATAGTAAAGCTCTGGCTAGCCCTACCCTACAATGATTAACTAGTCCATACATTTACCGCAGACTGATTGACTGAAGTTCAACTATTTTTGGGACTCGGGGGAAAAGCTTGCGCGACAACAATGGATTTGAGGGCGCAAAAAAAAAACGAGGCGCGTCGATAGCAATAGCATGTTAGCACGTCGCAATCACATTTTTACAGTTGCCCCTCAGGACGCAAGTGCAGCCACGATATTAACAAACTAAAAATGGAAGGAGTCTCTGTCAACGGGAGCTCGTTCCCACTCGTCATATTTTGTCCCTCGGACAGAAGCCTCTGGCGTGGTATCGTGGTTAACGTAGCGCGTGGTAAACAGTGTGAAACGATCACTACCTAGCTTAGTTAGCGTGGAAAAAGAAGTCATGCTTTGACTTAAAATAAGTTTGCTTGTAACGTAACGTAAGCTACGGACGGTCACGGGACTCGGTGACGTAGCGTCACATGAACGTTGTCGGTAAACAACCTTTGGTTTCACACGGGAAACAAACGCTGAGTAGAAGACCTCTCCGAGCGTCTAATAATGACGCGAGTGTGTGAATATGAACTACTCAATGTAACATTTTGGTCCTGGTTGATTTACTGACGTCTGTGGTTAATGACGGTACCCCGCAAGTCCTGGATTTCAGTTTGAGACCGCACCACGTATCGACCAGTGAGCGCAACAAAACACACGTTGCTCACACAGAAGAAGAGCGACTCGTTTTGTCTGTTTACAGCCAAACAAAGTGTTTTCTGAGAGGATGCATCACGTTAAAATGTTTTACATCAAGAAGACGGTCGAGAACAGCTTCACGTTGTCTTCCGACACATCGTCTGCGTGCGCCTTTTCCTGAGAATCCTTCCACACGGAAACACTGGACTCCCCACGAGTGACAGTGAAAACCAGAAGACCTCCGCCAAGGCCAAGCCCTAATTAGCAATCTTCACAAAAAATAAAGAATAATTGGCGTGTCCGCCCCGTGATTTGGACACTCCAAAAAATGTAATGGTGTCTTCCACGGCCCATGATGCAACCCTTCAACTAAATTTCATGAAAATCTGGCTTGTTGTTTTTCTGAAATCCTGCAGACAAGCAGACATCAGAATCAAAAAAGAACCTCATTGGCATAGTAGCTGTCGTACCTGTACATTTTTTTAAATGGCCTAAATCAAAAAATAATTGTGTGTTAATTAAGATTTCCTTAATAAAATGAACAGATTGAGATCAGTCAAAGTCAGATGAATCACTGACATCGACTGGATGCACATGCTGCAGGAGGCAGGTGAGGGGCAGCAGATCACCCAAAAGAGGGGGCTCATGTGATTCAAACAAAGTACCCGATGTTTGTGACACTTTGTGAGAAAGAGTAAACTGTCTGTCCAACAAAACTTTCCCAGCCTCCGAGCCCACTCCCCGTGTCCTCCTGGAGATCCCCAGCGATCAATATTAAAGAGGGGAAGGACAGAGTTCCACCAAAGGGCTCCGTGGATAAAACGGCACCCGTCCTCCCCCACTGGAGCGACTCTCCGAAAAGCCTTGAGTTATATTCCTGTAATTAGCTAAGTATCCACACCGGCTCTCTCATGCGCACACACACACACACACACACACACACACACACACACACACACACACACACACACACACACACACACACACACACAGAGTCCCTGTTGGCTCCCTATATGCTCATCCCTTGTAGATAGAAGATGCAATCAGAAAAACAGCAACACGGGGAGGGAAAAAAAAAAAAAAAAAAATCAACACATCAAAAAACAAACTTTAAACAATGACCCTACTTCTTCTCGTGTGTAACTTTTTCCCCTTACACCTCACTTTATTTCTTCTTCTTCTGTCACGGGTATAAGGGGCAGAAGAGCAATGCATCCCCCTTTTTTTTTCCCCTCTTCCAAGGATAATGATTTACAAAATGCCTCTCATCAAAGAATTCATTAACAACGAACGTTAATTAAAAAATAAATGAGTAAACATCAATATCAAATCTCAGCACTGTGGAAGGGAATACATTATGCAGAGTAATGATGTTTGAAAGGGGCTTTAGCACCTCTGTGGGACTCTTTTTAAACCCCTTACCTCTTAGGCAGTTGCTTATTTTGCAACCCTTTGTTGTTTAACAACAAAGAGAATGGGCTCTCATAATGTTATATTAATCAGCGGATTAATATTTCAATTTGATTTGCTTTATAGTTGAGGTGCTGTTGGCATTTCCATTTTCCCTCCATATGTGCAGCGATGTTAAGTGGTATCATTACCATTTTCTACCTGGGGGTTCGGGGAGATAACAGGCACCAGTGATAGCTCTATTCTGCGGAGGGAGAGGGAGATTTTTTTTTTTTTTTTTTTTCGGGGGCGCTCATGCATTTTTTAAAGGCAGTGTTTGGTGCGCCTTCACATCCATTATTCTCCAATGTTGCATTGCAAACAGCTGAGTCACGGCCTTTTTTCCTGGCCCGCCACAGGACAGCGCGGAAAACAAGAACGACCTCAAATTCAGAAGGAGAGCGCCCCGGTTCCAAAAGGCGTCAAAGAGGATTCATTTTGTTCTAAATCGTCTTTGACAACTTTTGTTTTCCTGCAGGAGTCTGCAGATGTAGAGTCAAGCAACGTGTTATAATTGAACCGGACACAGACCTGAGTGAGTCACAGTCTGGTTCAGATGTGGCCTTCTGTGGCGTTTATCTTAAGAGAATAATAAAAGTGTCTTTTCTGAACGTTCAACTGTTTTTATTCTTTGTGTTTGGCTGCGTTTGTCCACTTTGAAATGTAATGCAAAAAGGAAATCAGTCCACAACAAATACAGTTCTGGGTATAAGAAGACGTCTAAGAGCTGTCCGTCATACTAGAAAAGCATAAAACAGGAATTCAAGGCAAAGTGTGTTACGGACTGATATATTTATGTATTTATGTATTTATACACGTGCGATGACTGGTGTGAAGAGGAGAAAAAGAAACACAAATGAACAAAAGTTAAGAGTTATGTTTCCACCAAAAAGATGGCTGTAGACCCCTGATGGTCCAGTCTTAGTTCACGCAAAAAAAATATATATATATATATACATATGTATATATATATATATATATATATATATATATATATGTATATATATATATATATATATATATATATATATATATATGTATATATATATGTATGTATATATATATGTATATATATATATATATATATATGTATATATATATACATATATATATATATATATATATATGTGTATATATATGTATAGATATATATGTATATATATATATGTATATATATATATGTATATATATATGTATGTTACCGCCATCAAAATGTTAACACAGGTCTTCTCAACCTCTTTAGGGCCAGGGACCCCCGACAGGGGACCACATCATGTCCAAGGTCCCCCCTCTTAATCCCAACACTTCCATCCTCTTAGCTGCTGTTGAGACTATTTGTATTCTAAAACCTGTTCAGACCTGTTTGATGGTGATAAACAGAAACATTTGAATTTGAATCATGCGGAGATCAGAAATAATCCTTCATCAGTTATTGAATGTTAATGAAGTTGATAAATCCAGATATTTAAAGTTACCAGTCTAAAGATGACTTTCAGTAAGTTCAATTTAAAGATAGGAACTTATTGTTTCTATTGGTCCAAAGATAACGTGGGAGGGATTAAGGGACACAATGTTTTTCTTTTGTTTTATTGGCGCAAAAGGTCCCCGTCTGTCGATATGCACTTTTTAAAAGATGCACCACAGTTTCATAGCAAAGTATTGACAGAACAGAGAATCACTTTGATTAAAACTCAAATCTGTCAAACGAGGAAATGTGTAAAAATATTGTTTTCTTGTAATCATCAGAAATTGACGTGAGAGTTTGTTGAGATTCACAAAATCGTATGTTTTATAGAAACATTACATTATTACATTACAGTCATTTAGCAGACGCTTTTATCCAAAGTGACTTACAATAAGTGTATTCAACATATTCAAGAGAACTACTAGTCACCAGGAGTCATAAACAAGCATCTAAGAGCAGAAACCAGAGCAAAAGTGCAGAAACAAACAAATACGAATACAACAAACTAACATAAAGTCAAAGTCATTACAGGATAATCATCACACACAAGTCCTCTCAGGTCTTCCATACCCTTCCCTCCTGAACACTGCACTGCTGATTTTATTTGTTTATTTTACGCATGAGCTTCACCTGACTTTTGTCTGTTGTACCAGCTGAAGTCAGGTGAAGTTGTACATCCGTAGAAAGCCACAAAATGTCCCAAAAAAACTCTAAAAAGATGATCTGGTTTGGGCCTTTAAAGATCCACAGAAACAACACAGGTCCCAGACGATGTCAAAAGGCCGCCCTCTGCTGCTAAACATAACCCGCATGATCAGCGTCAACTTGGCTTTACTCCTCTGCCTCCAGCTAATCACATCCTATCAGCAGAACACGTCTTAAGGAAAACAGACAAGCAATTAGGACACGGATTATTTGTCATAAACACCATTCGCTGCCATGCAAATGCAACGTAATTGCCCGGGCAGACCTTGAGCGACAAGCCATTAGATGATTGTTCACAACGGTTGATTGCGATGTGACAGGCGCGTCTCGCTGGATACATAACTGAAGTAAAGTGTTGACATCATTTCAAAAGGCCTCGGCTCATCATCGCATCCAAACCCTCGGTGAACAGCAAAGGTACAGCGCCGGCAGCGCAAACATTTCCCCTTTTTTTTTGTGTTTTGTTATTCGTGTTTATATCAATTCATAAATCCGATTTTAGGACAACGCAGGACGACGATCCTCGTAAAACACACAGGAAAGGCATCGGAGAGGTTTTCAGTAATAGCCTGAAAGAATGGCCAGTCACATGACCTCCATGTGTTTGATTGGTTTAAAGGGAAATACACCAAATACACAAATATCTTGACTTCTTATGCTCGCGTCTTATGCTCAAAGACATTTTGAACTTTTCACAGCAGTAAAAGCAGGTGTTACTAATAACACCAACGACGGATACGTTCTGTAAAAGAGCCCGAGACCGATGCAGCTAAATGGAATCCAGCCATCATCTGTACTCTTGTTGACACCTGTGCTTTTCCTGTCTTAAGTGAACGAGGCCTGCTCTTAAAATACCCAACCGGTGTGCTGCAGCACATAGCTCAAATAAGCAGAAAAAAAATGTGTATTTTATCCAAATGTGTGCACAATACGCTGTACATGTTAAGTTAAAACAAACGTAACCAAGCGCTTACTCGACCACAAAGCGATGAATCAGTGTCAAATGAGACAGTGACCGAAAGGGTTCGATTCATTCATAATAGTGTAATAAGATATTCCATCATATTATAACGTCGACTTTGTGCTTCGTGACTAATTTGTGTTTTCGATCTCGGTCTGAAAAGCAGATGTTTGTGTTGACAGACACACGGTATCTGTGATATTCCTCATTGATCATTAGATTTGCTTTTCAATTATTTCTAATCAGTGTTTTCTTAAAGGACTCCTCGGGGTCACATCCTCCTCATTCTTTCTAAATACCGCAGTGACCCGCGTGTCTACATCTGTGTGTCTACAGTTACACGCCTGTTAACGTGTGTGTGTGTGTGTGTGTGTGTGTGTGTGTGTGTGTGTGTGTGTGTGTGTGTGTGTGTGTATGAGCACGTGCACTGCTGCCCTTCATAATCAGGGGTCTGACAGAGCCCCCACTCTGCCAGTGAATTGCTCACAGCTGCGGGGCCCCTTGTCGCGCTGGCAGCCTCGGCCCTGTCATCGCGCGTCCGCCTATCTGACCTGCTAATTTGGAGCATATGTAAGTGCTCTTAAAGTGGCGGGCCTTTTGACATGCCACAAACAGCAGCTGTGGCAGCTGCCCCGAAGGAAAGCTTTATTTAATTCAATTACATCTTTTGGAAGATATGTAAACGAGGAGATGAGAGAGGAGGAGGAGGAGGCGGAGGAGGGAAAGGTGGGTGAGGAGGGAGGAGAGGAGGAGGACATAAGGGGGGGGGTGATCTGTCCTTACCTATCGTCATCACACCCCTTTCTCATTCTCTTGTCCCTAAAAGACCCTCCACCCTGCCTCCTCGCCATCACCTCCTCTCCAACTTGAAACCCTAAAAGTGTCGAGGCCCAGGTGGCTCGATAGGCAAATGATTGGGTGAGTAAACTGTTGCAAAAAAAAAAAACCCTCTCAGACCCCCCCTTTACTGCTCACTGTCTCTCCAGTGGGGGGAGTCTGAGGGGGGATAATCAGGGTCAGGATCCTCTGCCACACTGATCAGTACGTCTCAACCCCCGGGCAGCCCTGCAATTAATGCGCCGTTGAAAGGGAGCGAAAATATTCACCATCTGGCAATTAGGGCTCATAGGCTCCCTCTTTCTGTCTCTCCTCCTCTTCTTTCCCTCTCTGGGCTTTACATGTAATTGTGATCTTATTCCTGTTCCAGCTCCAGCGCCTTTGCACTGGCCCAAGGCCCATTTGCCGCTCCGAGGGTCTATATAGGAATGAAACGAACGCGGGATCGCAATCCAGGGCAATTCAGAAACCCCTCTCAGTCCCAAAAATGGAGACGTAATAACGACCCTTCTTGTCATTTTTTTTTTTTTTTTTTTCCTCCCCCTCCCTCCCTCCTCGCTCCGCGGAGGATTCATCCCATCTCTTGCTCTTCCAGCCCCAGCTGCTGCTGCTGGCCTGAAAAGGGGCTTGAAAGAGACTGGTGTCATCATGATCAAATTAACTCTTTCTCTCTGGATGGGACCAAAGGTTGTCAATGGCACTGTCGTCTGTAGTCTCTTTTTTTTTTTTTTTTTTTTTTTTTTTTTTTTTAACACATCAATGATGTTATGATTAGTCATTTTGCTGCCGACAATGGCCGCCAAATGCGCGTGAATGCCCTCTCCCGTCAAAAAGAGGAGCGGAGGGCTGTTGAAAGACATTGATTTGGAGAGAAGTCGTACATCTTTTCCAGGTTTCTCCCTCCTCCTCCTCCTCCTCCTCCTCCTCTCCACACACTCATTGTGAAATTCAAATCTGGGGATGACAAATAGAGTGATTACGCTCACCATTGATCTGGTTAGTTTTGAGTTGCAAATGTGTGCAACCTCGACATTTGGCTAGTGCGAGTCAAGGTCTCGGGGACAATGGAGAAGCAAATTTGAGGAAGTAGTGTAGTTTAGGTGGCAGAGAGCAGAGAGGGAAGAAAAAAAAAACCGCTGTGAGTATCACAAACCAAGGCCAAGAGGGTTTCCCATTAATCTAGAAATGTATTTTCTTTTTTTGTAACATCAAGACGTGAGGATGTTCCAAATGTTCAATCAAAAAAAAGTTGCTTTTTTCCCTTCATGTTTCTCATGTAAGGTCAGCGTTTGTCGACTTTCCTTGATCCGCTGACCTCAATCTCACTCGTTTTTTTTTTCTTTTCGTTTTTTTTTTAATAGCTGCACCGCTATCCCCACAGCAAAGCCGCCGCCATTGTGCTTTTCCTGTAAAGCGATAATTACACATATTGAATTATTAACAGTCATTATCAAAGCTTGTGCTTAACTTGTTTTGTTGTAGCGTGAGGTTCCTGTGATCTCGGGCAGTCATTACTTATTAACAGACTGGATACTTTTCCCCCAGTTGCCGCATGTCGACGCATGGCCTTAATGACGCCGCTCATCCTGTTTGCCCCCCCATCACCGCTTCAGCTCCAGCTAAACGGCAGAAATAATATTGGGGTTACACTGAGGGGGGGGGGAAAGGCATCGCAAATATTACTATTTATTGGCTCAGATGGAATCATTATCATAAAGGGAGATTAATTAAACCAGTATTTTGAATCAACTGTTGACATAGCAGAGGAGTGGTTTTTAATCTGAGATTAAATGGCACCATTTTCTTCAGGGGGGGGGGCGTCAGATTATCATCAAACCAGCGCATTAACCTTCGTTATAGCGTAGCCTTTAGCCGCCAGGTAAAAACCTTGTGTCCCGATCATGAGATCTCTGAGGCAGATGAAGTAAAGTTGTCGTATAAAGCGGTGACTCCCAGCCAGAGGTCCTTGTGTACCCAACAAGGTACTGCTGCAGTTGGGGGTGGAA
>NW_027176927.1:67500-164668 GCF_023349555.1 Cebidichthys violaceus | reverse complement strand
ACATGGAGAGGGAAAAAACACTTTTACATATATTATATATACGTATATATATATATATATATAAATATATATATATATATATATACGTATATATATATATATATATATATATATATATATATATATATATACGTATATATATATATATATAACGTATATATATATATATATACGTATATAAATATATATATATATATATATATATATATATATATATACGTATATATATATATATATATACGTATATATATATATATATATATACGTATATATATATATATATATATACGTATGTATATATATATATATATATATATATATATATCGTATATATATATATATATATATATATATATATATATATATACGTATATATATATATAATATATATATATATATATATATATATATATCCGTATATATATATATATATATATATATATATATATATATATATATATACGTATATATACGTATATATATATATATATGTATATATATATGTATATATATATGTATGTAAAAGTGTTTTTTTATAAAGTGTTTTTTTTAATATATATATATATTCTATATTGTAAGTATTGATTCATTATGAGTTATTCCTCTTAGTTTTTCAGTTACTGTAGGTGCTATCCTCTCCTGACGTGTCATTCGGGTGCCGTTCATACGCTTCCTGTATGTGTCTTTTCAGGCCTGGTGGGGGCCGCTCCTGTCGTTGGGGGGGGGGAGGGTGCAGTCAGGTGTCAGTCGCCGCGGCGATGATCAGATTGTCACAGTCCCGCTGGTTCCCTTGGAGACGGCACCTGAGTCGACGCCTGTGCCAACATCTTCATCAACACCCGCGGCAGCAGCAGCTGGCGGCTCTGGACCGGCCCGCGTGGCCAAGTGGGTCAGACCTCACTGAGGGTGTGCAGAGGCAGTCGACCGTGAGGCCCGGTTGTTGTTGTTGTTGTTGTGGTGCATTATGGGAAATGAGGGGTGTAGAAAAGGTTTGTTCCCAAATCTGTTAGTGAACCACCTTTTATCTACTTAGCTCATTTCGAACACCTGCGTCCAACACGGGGCCGTCATTAATCAAACATCCACAACAAGTGTTACTCACAGGAATTATGATATTTGAATGAACAGAAGATCATTTACTGTTTCTGTAGCTCTGTGGGGTTTTTTGTCACCTTTGCGCTCACACCTCAGCTCAGGATGTCAGCTCACTAATAATCCCCACGTGTCATATTTCGTACGTTTCCGAGCAGAAGTCAGCTGTCGTGTTTAAAACCCGGTTCGTGTGCCGTAGACTTTTGGTGAAACTTAAAACCTGCGACAAAACTTTTCTGTGCATCAAAATACTATTTTACTCTACTCTACTCCTGCAAACAAGGACAATAAATACTCTTTGAAGAATAAAAAGAAGAAGTATTTTACAGGGAAATGAATTTATTTTGAGGGTGACGTGATTCATTTCCTTAATTTTCCTTTTGTAAGATGAATTGGGGCGGATGATCTTTTGGGTTATGTACTCAGACTGACGTAAGGATCACGTCATGAACTTTAAACTGGTTCAAGCGAAAATTCTGACCAAGGCGAGTTAATAAAACGGGCAGAAGCTAAATACAAGACCTTCTTCTAACTAAAGCTTTACAATTGTGGATGTTTTGACGCCTCATCCGGTGTTTCATACGTCTGCAACAAGAGGTGAACAAACAGACCGAGGAGAAAGAGTACTGAGACCTTTTACTGAAGTAAAAGTAGCAATACTACAGTAAAAACACTGCTACATTCATACTGTTTTAATGGTACTACTATGATCAAATATTGTACTGACTGCTGTTTGTATATACTGTGGATACTTGTTGTCATTAGTAGTTTGATTGTTGATTCATTGTTCCCTTTTGCCTCTGGGTTTTTGAATTACTACAATGTTTTACTTTATTTACTTTGCTTAGTAGATGAAAAAATAAACCAAGTAAAAGTATTGAATTAAAAATATAGTTAAAGTACCAAATATACTCATTATGCAGATTGTCCCTTTAAAGAATAATATACATCATACAATTGATTATTGTGATTACTTTAAATGCTCTCGGGTGGCTTGATCAACGATAATACATCAGTATTTATTAATTGATTCACATTTTGTGTTAGTAATCTGAATCTGCTGTCAAATAAATGTCGTGGTGCAAAAAGTACGATACTTGCTCGTATAAAGTTAGTACAGTAATTATCTATTTCCCACCAGCGTGTGCAGGTAGTTCAGTCAGACATTACTTCATCTCTCACAAGAGACACACTGTCCAGCTGATGGGAGGCCTGTGTGAGTCCTGCAGCCTGCAGGTCTTGACGGATGAGTTGTGCTGGTTACTGTAACCTGGTTCACAGTCAGCTCATTAGCCCGAGTGCTCTGCTGCTAATCCGGGGTGTGTGTGTGTGTGTGTGTGTGTGTGTGTGTGTGTGTGTTACAAACTGGATGTTAATTAATCACAGGCAGAGACGACCTGGCATGCAACCGCAGACAAAAAGCAGTGGTGAGCGCCGCTGCGGTGTCGGCGTTAACACTCGAGTGTTGTTTGTGGGGGGAACACAACGAGGGTTACCGTGTTCACCGGGGGAAAAAGATGATAAGACGTAAACAAAGGAGTGAAACGCAGCGGCCGTGTGAACACAGGGAGCTTAGAGGAGAAGCTAGTTTCAACAGAAAGGCTGTGACTGAAGCCTTTTAACTAGTCCTGATGAGAAGAGTAAAGGTGTAAAATAGATCCGCTAGTGAAGATAATTCACTTTTTGTCAGGTTTTAAGGCGGATATTAGACTTGTTTTCTTTTTATCCTTAAAAAACGTGGCCATCATGCGCCAAAATCCCATTTACTTCCACTGATGCACAATCAGCTAAATGCACAACATGTTTCATTTTTCTTGATGAAATAAACTTTGTGGTGTTTTATTTTGTTGAAAACTTTAAAAAGCATGACGTTTTTTCTCCTGGGGGTTGTTAGATGTAATGTCGTTGTGTGGCAACAAAGAAGCAAATTGATTTAGGTTTAAATATATATATATATTATGTTTGTTAACCGACGTTCTTCTCTCTGTTCTTTGTTTTTGTCCATCTGATGAATTCAAGTTCAATATTTGCATTTTATTTCCGCTCTGTTTTTGTCTCCTGAGGGAAATATCTGGCTCTTTAGCTGTCAGATGGTTGTCGTCCATAGCGTTGCGTGACCCCCCTCTCTGACGTTACACTTCAGTTATTTGATCCATAACTTGCGTAAAATCTTTAAAATCCTCCCTCAAACTACAACAGCTTCTGCGCTGAAGTCAAGGCGCTATAAAACACACCAGCTCATCCCAGGGAAAGAACACGAACGCGCCGTAAAAAGTAAACACAGTGAACTCTCGTAAGTGGTAGAAAGGAGGTGGAGGGTGTGACAGAGAGTGAGGCGCTGTGTGTGTTCATCAGAGTAACAATGGCTCCCTCTGGAGGGTTTTGGTGTGAAGGAAAGCGAAGAGAGAAGCCAGAGAAAGACGATTATCTTCATCTTTATTGTAGGCCTGCAGAAACACCACCTTTACTTTTATGTCTTTATGTCTTTAACCAACGTGTTCATCATATATTCTCTTCCCATTCATATTCATACTACTGTCTACACTTGTATTTATACCTGCAAACCGCTGCACATACGGTTCATATTGCATATATCTCAGTGTAGTCATATATTATCCTTCATTTGTTCTATGTATTACCACGATACATATGTATATTACTCTGTACTTTACTGCTCTTTGCACTTCCGGTCTGTTTGTACTTTGTGCAATGACCGGAATGAAGTTGAATCTTATCTAATCTAATCTAATTTAGGGGTTTAGTTTTACTGAGCCTTTCTCTAAATATTAACTATTATTGTTTGGATCCTGCGTCATGTTTCAGTTTGATGCCTAACAGTAATAGTTTGTTTAGTTTCTGTTTCATTTATGTTTCACGTTGGATTTAATTTAGTTGTTTGTTCGTTTGGTGAATAGTTGGGAACAAGTGAGGTTGTTTTATGACCGAACCTAATCTAACTGTTAATAATTCTTTATTTTACAGAAGCATGTCAAGAATGCATGTGTGTCAGATTCATCAACACAGAACATTTAAAGTATGTTAAAGTAAATGTTACTACTGTATATGGAGACCTGCTGTCTTTTTACTCTGTGGTTCACGGTGAACACCTGTACAAACACCTACATGTACAGTATCTCTTTGTGCAAATATAACCGTGTGTGTGTGTGTGTGTGTGTGTGTGTGTGTGTGTGTGTGTGTGTGTGTCTTACTATCCCTTGGGCCCTCATTAACACCACAGTTTGTTGACTGAAATGAAGCACCAGCCAGCTGCATTGTTGATCACATGACAGTGAGATGGATGTGTGGGGGAGGCAGGCGGGTCTGTGCGTGTGTGTGTGTGTGTGTGTGTGTGTGTGTGTGTGTGTGTGTGTGTGTGTGTGTGTGTGTGTGTGTGCGTGCGTGCGTGCGTGCGTTCGCATGCGTCTGTGTTTTAAAAGCACCTTTTAGACATGAAACTTGTGTGGCAATAACCAAATATTAATGGCAGATTGATTAAAATGTTGTTAATCAGTCGGATACAGAAATACAATGCTGTCAATAGAGACCCATGCAGCTTCCATGAAGTCATGAAGAGAGCGGGGTCATCACACTTGTACACCAGAGGGCAGCAAATAACTGCATGTCAGTTTCAGAAAAAGCTTCACTTTACACACTCTACTTTCTAGTACTTCTACTGCAGCAAGTGCAACTTGTTGGCCACTACTATTATTACTGCTGCTAATAAAATACAGCGATAATAATCACAACAACAGCATTCCACCCTGCTTATTCAAACGTGTGTAGTCATACATCGTCGCTAACTGTGCCTCTATTGGGCCTCGCTATCAGCAAATGTTGCATGTCAGTGTTATGGTGTACTTGCTTGGCCCCCTCAAGAGGAAGGTCAGAGGCCAGGAGGACTTGGAGGGTGATAAAGATTCATTGTTTCGCTCAAGGACGCTTCAGAGAGGCAGAAGCTAGTCGACACGGACGGTAAACAAACCAGTAAACCGAGACATGTACTCCATGAAGCTAACACATGCAGTAAAGCCAAAGTATTCACAAGAGAGTGTCACACGTCTACACGTACAGTACTTGAGTAAATGTACTTTGTTACTTTCCTCCACGGTGGGGTTAATCAAACCTCTTTTGTGGCAACCTCCAGATTTTAAAAGAGAAGCCAAGGCTTCGTGTCTTCAACCTGCATTCTCTCTAATGTCCATCAGGGGGCGACTCCTCTGGTTGTATAGAAGTCTAGTCTAAAATGACTCTACTTCTCTCTTGATTTATTCCCTCAGTAAACATTGTAAACATGAGTTTATGGTCTCAATCTCTAGTTTCAAGTCTTCTTCAATACAGCATGATGTTCATTTAGTACATTATGGTCCATTTAGAGTCAAACAGACCACAGAGCGGGGTATGCTTTAGGGCGGGGCTTACTGTGATTGACAGGTCGCTACCACGGCGTTGTAGAGTTGTCCATGCTCTTTCACAGGGGTGTTTTTTCACTTCATGAAAGTAAACTGGAAAAAAATGTTGTCGCCTAAAAATAAATGTCTTAGCCACCATCTCATGTCACTTCTGGTTGCCAAAAACGAAATTGGCAACGACCAAAATGCAGAACTCGAGGCCTCAAAACAAGCCACAAGCCAAATGGGGTGACGTCACCGTGACTACGTACGTCCACTTCTTCTATAGTCTGTGTGTAAAACCAAAACAATGAGCTGAACGATGCTAAAAACGCTCCGTAGAGATGAGGGGAGGCGGCTGATGATTCTCTGTGGCTTCAGTGACACCTTTCAAGTCACACATGTATTAGTTTGGTCTATATTTACAGCCAGTGAAACCCCCCCCCCCCAAAAAAAAAAGACATTCTTAATTTGATGATCCCAAAAGGTGCCTGCGGTTCCCACACAGTCCCAGGAGCTGACTCCGCACTAATCATCCAGTCAGCTCCTCTCCACGCGGTGCGCTCAGAGGACGAGAGCGCTGAGACTCAGCGAAGCTTTGCAGGGAGCAGCTTTTTGCTCCGGCACTCACCAAAACAAATGTCTTGACTGTCAACACCCCCCCATCCACCCCCACCCCCACCCCCCAGTGCACGATGGCTGTTAACCCCCCGTGGATCAGCAGCTACTACTCCCACACACACACACACACACACACACACACACACACACACACACACACACACACACACACACACGCACATGAACACACTCTCTTCTCATTCCTCACGTTATGCAGAATTCCCTCCAGACACTTGCGCATTTAAACAGCCGGGGAGTTGAATGTATGCATGGGCTGTAATTGGAGGATTATGAATTCCTACACACTGTGGCACTGTTGACTTTGCCATCTCTGATCCCCGAGTGTATTCCTTTCAAAGGCCTCTGTTTGTAGCCTTTTGGTGGGGTGGGGGGGGGGGGGGGGGGGGAGGAAAAAAAACAACCCCACAGTTTAATGTGAGTCCTGCAGCCCCAGTCTGGTGAAATACACACACATTATAATTGGGTCCTTTTACACAGCGATAAATTATGCATGAACTTAATGGTCGGGGTTTTGTGGCCCCTGCTGATATGGAAACTGCGAGGGTTTGAACAAGTCTGTGGGGAATCAACAGAAGAAATATAAAATATATAAATACTTTAGGTATTATATGTGCATATGTGTTGTTTTTTTTACTGTGACCTCGTGATCGTTTTTTTTTTTTTTTTTTTTTTTTTTTAGACAAAGCAAGGTGACATTTTCTTTCTCGCGCTCATGTGTCAGCTTGAAGCGTTCCTTCACGTGTGATTCTTTTTTACACATTTACTGCACTCGGCAATACGAAGCCGTGCTGTTTCTGATTAGAGCCCGCAGAGTTTGTGTCAGGGTGAAACCGTAGCTTCGTCGAGACGGAGCAGAAAGTTACAGAGCAGAGGTAGCAGTTCTAAAATGATTGAAAGGAAACTTTGTTTGTCTGTGAGATGTTGGGAACAAACTGCCTTTCCCGACATGCCGACACACGCACACGTCGTCGTCGTCGCCACAAGCTGGGCGGAGAAACAACCAGCAGCTAAATGTCGGTTGTGACAAGTTATTCTACTTTACCAGCCACGATGGGCAGGAAACCAGCAATCATTCGGTCGTTCCCTTTAACTTGTAAAAATTCATATCTGGCCGTTTAAAAAAAAAGAGTGAAAGTGCATTTTGGGGATTACGAGCCGAGCTTGATGGGAGAGACAAATCTGATCACAGGTCAAGTGCCTGGAAAAAAACTCACTCGTAAAGACACTTTCAACTGTAAGATGCATAGTTTCCATATTCTGTCTTCGGTCCAAAGTATTTAAGAGTACACCGTGTGCCAACAGTTAAAGTACGGGAGGCTCCAGGAGTGTCTTATTTGAGTTAAGTGCAGAAGAAACTGAGCCAAAGCCTCGTAAAACAGTGACGAGAAAGTTGTTGTGGACGATTTATTTGAATGCATAAATACATGAGAAAGCAAATGCATGTAAATCCTTAATCTGCATATAATTGTGATGCTGAAAATACAGAGTTTTCTAGAATGTGGGAATTTCTCTTTTCCTTTTTTTGTATCCGGAGACAAATTACAGTACAAACTGGTTTATATGTATGGATCAGACAGAGACAAAGTGTCTTTTTAAAACCGCTGCATCAACGCAAATTATACCCTCCGCGCATGCTACTGAAATTTCACTGTATTTACGAAACTCTATTTGGAAAGCGTTGGTATTAACAATGGATCATACGGCTCTGTATAACGTGAGCAGTTCCTCATGGTGACTCTGCAGTTTCCTCTCAGCTCTACAGAGCACTCTAGCATCCTTTTGGTTTTTTACGGCGCACAACTCTACTGTTTTGTTTTTTTGGTTCATTTTTTTTCCAGCCACACAATGAAACTGTACACTACCGGTCCAGCAAATAAATTACAGACAGATAAAGTTAACTGCTGAACATATATATGGATGCTAATATCGCTCCGTGTGTGTGTTGGATGTGTCTGGATATTAACCTCAGCCGACTGTAAATAATAGAGAAGTTAGAAAACGTGTCTCAGCACGTCAGACGACCGACGAATGAGATCGACTCCCCGATTCACTTCCTGTCTAATATCATCAATAACGTTTATTAAGGGGAACAAGTGATTTACAGGAAATTATTATTGACATGCACTTTGTTCTGCAATGAAGGTAAAATAGAAAGTTTTATGAGGCTGCTGTTATAATTCCTGCTTCACGGGTTAGAACTTGAATACCTTTTTCAGTGAATGGGTGCCAGCCACGGAGTGTTACCATCCTCTCTCTGTCTCTCTCTCTCTCTCTCTCTCTCTCTCTCTCTCTCTCTCTCTCTCTTTTAACCCAGTGAATGTGGGGAATGTCGTTACAGATGAGCTCGTCCACCGATTCGGATTTACAGTTAAACCAGTTACCCATGAGGTCATGGGAAGTCCTCATCAGGATCTTCTCCTCCAAAGAGTTCCATGCAGATAATGAGACAATTATTTAGTAGGACAGTAAAAACAGGACAACACCTGCAGCTTTGCTGAGTTTTGTCTGCATGGTGACTGCAGCTAAAATAAGAAACAGGGGCTTATAAGTTCTATTTACTAACAGGGAAAATATTATAAATGAAGAGAGCATGAGAAAGGAGAGAAATGGGAATGAAACAAAGTCAAGTTTAAAACCTTCAGCAATAGGTTTTCTGGACATGGCCTATTCAGGATTTGCTTCATTTAGAGCGGTCATGTGAGTTACAGTAGGAGCGCTGGACTGTGAAGTGTGACGTTCACATGATTTGGATTGAGCACACACACACACACACACACACACACACACACACACACACACACACACACACACACATTATCCTCACAGACGTCTTTGTCTGAAAGCTTCAAATGTAGAAAAAGATTAAAGAAACACTTTGGTCGGGAAGTTTTCCCTTTAGTGTCACCATCAGGTCAACATTTAGATTTGTCCAATACTACTGCATTCTCTCTAATGTCCAGCAGGGGGCGACTCCTCTGGTTGTATAGAAGTCTAGTCTAAAATGACTCTACTTCTCTCTTGATTTATTCCCTCAGTAAACATTGTAAACATGAGTTTATGGTCTCAATCTCTAGTTTACAGTCTTCTTCAATACAGCATGATGTTCATTTAGTACATTATGGTCCATTTAGAGTCAAACAGACCATAAAGCAGGGGATGCTTGAGGGCGGGGCTTACTGTGATTGACGGGTATATGCTTCCTCTAACAGAGCCATATATATATATACGGCGTTTCCACGTCACTCCTCCGCATTCCAAATATGGTCACTTCTGTTCACTGCTTGTGGAAAAACTGAAAACAGCCCTTAAAAGATCAGAAATAATCAATATTGTACTCGTATGCATCCTAAAGTTGTCAACACAGCACATTCCCACCAGCTAATGAAGGTTTTGCAGCAGTCTCCTGTCAAGATGCAGAACCAACAAGTACATTTTTCTTAGAAAATCATATCAAAATGTGGCTATAGTTTGCCTTTTTATTTTCTATTTTCTTTATTATTGTTAAACATAACATCCAAAATGGTTTCAAATGATTGATGCCCAGTGTCCTGTGAACCCAGCTGTTACCATGCTTCTAACCAACCAGGCAGCAACAGAAGTGGAGCTTGCAGTTTTGGGTCAGATATTTTTTTATAAACCCCTTAGAAGAATATTTTTCTGTATGAATTTGCAAATACGCTTATTAAGTAAGGCAAAAAAAAAAAAAATACTGTCTGGAGGGAAAACAGCAACCAAACTACTTTTCAAAGTGACCCTGCAGCACAGCACTGCCACTGGTGTAAGAATACAGAATCTGCTGTCGTTGCGGTGCTGCTCCGTGACGTGTGATGATGCACAATGACTGTTTATGGCCAGTGAGACAACAGCAGTGTTGAAGACGTATATTTAGAGGTGATGCTGGTTCTTTTTCCAGATCTCTGGTGTGCATCACTGCTGAAACAACACAGCACCACTTCACAAAAACACTGTTAGCAGTGAACGCTGACTGCAGAAGAACATATTTCCCACTTCTTGGTCAATGTGTTGATAGGAAGTTTTTTTTTCTTTTTTTTCTGCAAATGTATTCAGGGGAAGGTTTGCTGACCACGCTCTTTCTATTTCACCGACCGCAGAGGCACCGCTAACAGCGCGGAGCACATTGCCAAATCCTCAGGCTTCTTCACGTTGAGTCACAAAGTCACTTCTTAAATTAGGTGCACTTGAGGTATATTTAAGACTAAAAACAGGTCATATTGTGCACATAAAGACGAAGATCTACCTGGAGGCTTTGAATTAGCTGGTTCTGACTTAGGTACTGACAATGCTCATGGGAGTGATATTAAATATCCTTGCTTTGATTTTGAGTGTAGTTGTTTGTCCTCCCCTGTCTCTGATACAAACAACAACAAAAATGCCATTATTTTATAAATGTGTGTGTTTGTTTTTCAGTGATTCAAATGAATTACACGAATAATGAAGTGAAAACAAATTCAGTCTCACAAAGAGGCTGATTAATTATATTACGAGGAAAAGAATGTTTATTACAAAAAGTTCAAAAATAAAAAAGAGAATATTAAAAGGAAATAGAAAAGATTTCTAACAACGGACGTCTGGATATTTTGTTGACTCTCTCTCAGTTTACATCCGTGTTTCAGTGCCCTGCTCATTGACTCGTGGGAACAACCCTGAGGTCAAAAACAGTGAACATACATAATGCATTTTCCTCTTTTTGACAAACCAACAACCTGCGACAGGCCCAGCAGACAAACACAACTCTAATGCGTTGTTGTTGCTTGACTTCGCAGCCCATAATTTGGGGTTTTGAGTTGCACTTTTGTCCCTCGCGGAGTGAGCTCACAGCACCTGCTGGGGACAGCGTCAACAAACCGCGGTGCAGGAAGTGCTTCATATAATGAGCCCGCTGGCTTTTGTTACCGTGTTTGCTCTGTGACATCACGGCGGGTTATCAAGTGAGTAATGGAGGTTTGTTTGTTGAGAGGGTGGACCGAGCACGTCGGCAGAAAGAAAGGAAGAAAGAGAAGAAAGGTTTGGTTTCATGTTTCGTAAGCTTTCGTTCTCCCACTTGGATCCGCTGATGGCTGGTTGGTCCATCACTTTGGTCCAGACTGAAATATCTCAACAACTAGTCGATGCACAGGCATTCATGGTCCCCAGTGGATGAATGGCTTTGGTGGCCCCCTGACTTCTCCTCTGGTGCCAACAAAGTGGTTTTAAATGAATTATCTCAACATCTCTGGGATGGATTACTTTTGACATTTTGTACAGTCATTCATGGTCCCCAGAGGATGAATCCTACTGATTTTGGTGATCCCGTAACTTTTCCTCTAGCACCATGTGTGGCTTGTAATAGTATATATATATATATATAACAACTCTTGGATAGATTACCATGAAATGTGTTATAGGCATTCATTGTGCTCAGAGGATGAACCATAACACATTTGGTGATCTCCTAACCTTTCCTCTATAGCGCCACATGCAGGTCTAAGTTTTCACTTAACCAGTTAAATATCTCAACATCTACTGAATGGACTGGCACGGCGTATTGTCCAGACATTCATGGTCCCAAGAAGATTAATCCTACTGTCTTTAGTGAGACCATAATCTTTCCTCTAGCTCCACCATGAGGTCGACATGTGTGGCTTTTAACGATATATCTCAACAACCCTTGGATGGATTACTATGACATTGTGTGTAGGTATTCATGGTGCTCATAGGATGAACAATAATAACTTTGGTGATCTCCTGTCTTTTCCTGTAGTGTTCACTTATCCAGTTAAATATCTCAACAACTATGTGATGGATTGCCACAAAATAAATGTACACACATTCATGTTCCCCAGATTATAATATAATATATTAATTTGCAGAGTAAAGTAGTAGAAACTGGAATGTATAGCACCTAGTAAATTGCACTGAAGAACAGTAGATGAGTACTAACTAAGATATTTAGGATGGTAAAAGTTATACCTGCTGAACATCAGCATGTTAGCACTGTCATTGTGAGCATGCTGATGTTAGCATTTAGCAATTAGACCAGCCTCACAGAGCTGTGTGGCTGTAGACTCTTCTTTAAATTCAGAACAAAATAAAAGTATTGAAAGTCTACTGTTGCCCTCTGCTCTTAAAGACATAGCTGTCTATTCTTAGTAGGACGCTCCTCAAAGATAGTTTCCCATTACTCTTAACTGATATATTCAGTGTTCGCTAAATACCCATCAAACTGTCTGATTGAACAGGAAATGAATACAGTCCGACCGGCCATAGTGTGCTTGAATAATTCAGGCTTTCATTTGGGGAGACCACTTGCAATCAATCAGTATAGCAGGAGGGAAGGGACATCCCTATTATGAAATGCAAATTCCTGAAACTTCATTTGATTCGACTGGTGTGTGTGTGTGTGTGTGTGTGTGTGTGTGTGTGTGTGTGTGCTTAATGTATCGCATGTTTGCTAACAGGCTAACTGAGAGCCATGATTAAAATGTCTCCCCATCCTTATCAAAACTAGGATCCTATCATACAATCACATAACCCCATTGTGTTTCATGGTCAGTGAGCATAGCAACTGAAAAGGAGAGTGGATTTCCCTCCACTCTCCCCTCATTAGGATGCAAGTGGGGCTGAGGTCTCCGATGGCTGTGAAGGCCTTTTGTTTGTGTCTGAGTTGGAGTAGGACCCATTTGTCCCACTGTCCCAACAGGGACACGGGAGTTTAATAGCCGGGAGGTTGACCTAGATGCTTCGTCTAGCCTGCGTTTGTCTCCGAGAGCGAAAAAAGTGGGGGTTAGAGGGGAAGCTCTGCCGTCCCCTGCTGAGTGATGGGACAGCTGAGGGGCAACTGCAATGGCAGCAAAACAAACCCCGCATATTCTCACCGCAGAAATAGAACGGCAGCATCCGCGAAGGCATGCGCAGCAACTGATGCTAACAGGCGGGATGCTGCTGCAACTCTGCTCACTTTACAAGCAATGGCAAAGCGTCATACAAGAAACCCTGCAAAAATAACCGACCGAGTGTTCTCCTCCATTAGCAGGGAAAGCAACTAAGCAATTTGCTAGAAGCTAATCACCCAACTCTGCAGCTGTACTGAGCTTTTTAGCCCATTTTAGCTTGTAGCTAGCTAGTTGTTTCGGTGTCACATTTACTGTTTACATTCGGTCTCCTTGCTCTCATCTTCCTCGCTTTCCCTTTGCTACACTCCCCGCAGTAGCACACAGCAAAAAAGACAACATTAGCGGCTAGCATGTGGACAAAGTGGAACGTACAGAGCCGCTAAAATCCAGATTTCTGTGTGTACACAAGAAGAACAAATCTCTAAAGGAAATTGCAGGAAAAAAAACTGAATTTGAATTTGTTTCCAATTGATAATAACTTGTGCACGTGTGCATGAAAGAATCAATCTTTGGACTTTGGGGACTCAAACAGAGCTAAAATGGAGAGTGAACACATTATGAATGCTAATGTAGCTCTGCATCTGCTGGATGTGTAAGTGCTTGCCGTTTGCTAACATGCTACCCATAACAACTTTGTGAGGTGTAAGGTGCCATAAATTGATGAATGCAGCAGCTTCACCTAAAAGAAGTAATACCTCAAGTATTAGCAGCCAAATGTGCTATTGTATTAGGAAAGTACATGGATGGTTCCAATACACATCTGTATCGTCATAATCTTGAAATGTTGACATTTTGGCTATGTATTAATGTTGAATGTAAAAAAGAAACACAAACTCATTAACTATTATACAGGTGTAGTGGACCAAAAAGTAGAAATCCTCTCAACATTGAAGTACTCACTTCCAAACTGCCCTTGGGTAAATGTACTTTACTGTGTAAACATAAAAGGAATCTAATATACACCATGTTATTCTTCACTGCAGCCATCAGGAAGTAATATGTTTATATCCTGGAGACATTTACAGCCTTTATTACCTTTTTAGCTCTGTGTTTTACAACCTATTCCTCTCCTCTGTGCTGCTAGTAATGACTGAATTTCCTCCCGGGGAGGTTCATTTTTATCATATTTCAGGTTATCATGCACAGTCCACAAGTTGTCCTCGGGGGTGTTTTAGCAAAACGTGCTGTCAGCTCGTGAATGTAGTTGTCAAATAAAGGCTTCACTCTGAATTTAAAATAGCCTTATCGGCCCCACCGCTCACAGGAACGCCGACATGCAACGAGACAAAAAGGAATCAAAACAGATGCGATTTTTACATTTTTTATTTTTTTTTTGTCAGCATTCCCAGATTGGGTTTTAAAGAGCGGCAATACAGAGAAAGCCCTAGAAATGTCACATTCTGTGTCATGCCATAACATGTTGTGTGAAATTATCTTGGCAGCGCCATTGAGTTCAGGGGTTTAAAGAGAAAATCGCTGAAATGCAAGATGTTGACAATAGCCGATGAGGGATTGTTTTCCATCCCAGAGCTGCTCGCGCCCACGTGTTTGTCCGTCAGAGAGTGTGCAGGGCCTGCAGCGAAGACTTCCTGCAGGACAAGGATACACCTGCTCCGTTGGAACAGGTCGTCACCGAGCCAAACGCGTACGTCATAGCGCCGTTCCCTATGGGGGGGGGGGGGGGGGGAGCCCATTGTGCTTAAAGCTGCTGAACTTGTAGAACGATATCCAGACGTGAAGAAACACCGTCACAGGCTGCTCTGCTTTTGTTGCGATGTGTATTCTTCCCTCTCTGTGTTCACGAGGCGCCGAGCACTTCTAACTTATAAGTCTCTCTTTTATAAGACTCGTAGGGAGTCTTCATTCTAAAATATGACCAGTGGTTTTTGCAAAGATTTGATGCAATTCAATTCCCTGTTAAATTCACATTTGCTTGAATGATTGAATGCAAGCATCTGGCTCTAAAGTTAAACATTTCACACAGATTTACATTAAAAGTGCATTGTGCATTATCTTATCATAATATTCCCTTTACTAAAAAAAGGTTTAAAGCGCTGGCATGGTTCATTTATAGAAACATTTCCAGATTTTGCTTGTAATTATAACAGACATAAAACAGGAAGAGGGTACTGCATCTTTCTCTGGCATCACCTGATGATCAGACTGAACAGTCATTCGTTATTTATTCCTCACAAATTGGTCTGGTGTGTCTTTGGAGGGAGGATATTTTAGTTTGGTCCTAACCAGTCACTAGCGAGTGACATATCCGTCCTGCCGATGATGTTTTTCAGTTGAAACGGAAGTTGCTGCTAGAAAAAGTTGACTTAACGTTGTTCACGTTGACCAAAGAAATATCTTTTTGCAAAATCAGTGACATTTTTGTAATCACTTCTAACAAAGCTTTTCATCAATACAGTGTTATTTCCCATCTTATATTTATATTTTTTTTTATATTATATTATTATTAGGTTTTTTTATTCCAATTTATGTATTATTTTAATTGTCTGAGTGTATTTGCCTCATTGCAGTGCGGAGATGTTTTAATCCTTGCTCAACCATGTAAAGCACTTTGTTTTGAAAAGTGCTTTATAAATAAAGTTTTGGTTGATTATTTCCTCAGCTGGGTGGAAACAACAACAGACCTTTTTTCAATCACGATCCAGTCAGGCAGCGTTTATGTTAAAATAACAGCGCTGTAAATACTGCAAAACATATCTGTAATCCATCTTTATCACTGAACAGGATTCTCCCCCCCTGTTCTTCTTCAACTTCCTGTTTCTGCGTCATCCACTTTTCCTTCCATTCAAGTTTTTCCAAAGTCAACATGCGATGACATATACGCTGAAAACACAGCTGGAGGACGGAAGGAAAAACGTCCCCTGACTTCCCCCAGACTGAACTTCCTGAAGCATGTTTGACATGTAAATAAAAAAGCTTCGGTCTTGTGCCATTAAACAAAATTTGATTTTTAAAATAAAGGGAATAAAGATGTTCAGGATAATCAGGGTAGTGATTTCGGGGGGGGGGGGGGGGCACAGACATACTGATTGCTCCTAATGCTGCACAAGGCCTCGTCTGTCCTCAGGTGGAGGTGGACACTGGCTACTTTTGAAGTCTCTGCTTTCAGTCCCTTGCTGTGTGTCTCTGAGCTCAGGGGCCCCGCTGCAGCATATCAAACGCCGCCAAAACACAAAGCTACTTTGTGTGGGTTTTTTTTTTTTTTTTTATTCATGGCCCCAAAGAGAGACTGCTAATGAGGCTCCAGTCTCTGAGCTTAGATCTGGCTTTGGGACTCTTGTCTCAGGTTTCAGCTCACATTGCAAAAAAAAAAAAAAAGAGAGAGACTTTATCAGTCTGCTCTCGTTTTCTGCAACTCGAGTAGAGCTCAAAGGGATGTTAAAGCTCTTCTTGGTTGGTTTATGGTTTCTCCGAATATATTTAAACACGTCAGCGTTGACTTTGATCTGCCTTCAAAAATTGTTAGCTTTAAAAAAATGACTTGTAAACTTTAATTTTAGGTGTTCATGTTGGAGAAAGGGTTGTTCATTTTTTGTGATGCGAGTCAAATTTTGTTGTTGACTATTGATGAGGCTTTAATTAGTGATAATGCATATTCATCAAAGATGGCCGCTGGTGTTTTATTTTTCATTTTGTGTTGTATTTCAGAATAAAACACATTACTATTAATTAGTATTACCATAAACTATCTAAATGTAGATTTGTGGATGTAAATGTAAACATGTTTGCTGGATGAATACAGTGATCTGACCATCTACAATGGGAGACATTGTTTCTTAACAGAGGACAAAAGAAAGGATTCAATGTGGGAGGAAGTGTGTGTTTAAATGCAGACAGAGGTGACGAACTGGTTTTGCAGAGTTTGCTCGGAGGTGACCTGTGAATACCTGAGCGATGAAACACAATCAATACGCACCGCTGCGATGAATACTGGCTAGTGTCGATTTAACTCTGTGGAATCGATCTAAACTGACCTGAACATAGTACGATTATTAGTACAAAAAACGTCAAATTGGGGAAAAGTCAAGAGTTGTCTGTAGAAACAAAAAGCAAGTCTCTCTTTGGACCACTGAAGGTTCTGGCAGCCTGGTTTCCTAAACATGACTGCATGGTCCTTTACGTTTGGAGGGAAACATATTTTTTTTGACGTATCACAATCTACAAAAGTCAGAGATCGGAATGGGTCGATGGGTCAACACGGGAGACTGCTGTTTGTGTGCCAAACCAAAATGCAATGTTGGCTTTTTTTAAATTTACATAACGTGAAAAAAAAAAACCTGATGTATTTCAAGTCAAGTTTCGTTGCCTAAACATGACCAAGTACGCCGTTTTGTTTCCTGTTTACAACGTTAATCACATGTTTAAAACTGCAACTGAGAAAATACATGTTTCCCTCCAAACAGCATGAAGAACGCAGCATGGGAACAAAATCCTGCAAACATCAAGCACACATTTGAACCATTTGTCATCAGTATTTTCCGTTCGCTCCGTCAGATCTTCACGGGCTTTGAACGTGAACTCATTGTGGTTGTTGATGCCAAATGGAGAAGGCGACGTTTCCATGTGGGTCACTCGGTTTCATGAAGGACAGAGCTGATTACATAGAAGATCACTTTAACCGTCTCCTCTGAGGAGATGAGATGAACGTTCGAGGACGACCCTTCTGCTGAGCGACAGACTCACAGTTTAACGGAGAAGGGTCGGTTTGAACGCTGTGCCGCAACACTCACAGCAAGGAAACTCCAATCATCTGTCATATTAATTAGTGATATTAAATGACTCGCGATGTGAGAGCGCATCGCACTATATTCATCATACTTCGTAGACGCTATTCCCAAAGGGCCCTTTTATTTTTATTTTTTTTACGTGTTAAGACTGTATTCACCTCAAGCAGGGAAATTAATCCCCCAAAAAAAAATCGGACATGCAAGGTTTAACTGAGAGTAACGCGAACAAAAGAGCACTGTGGGAGGGAAAGTGATAAGAGGCTTACCGCCGGCTCGGTGACAGTGAGGGCTAATGCGCGGTGAATTTACTGCCATGTGAGACGGACTAAAGAACAGGGGAGGAGGTGCAGACGGTTCGTTCTGTACTTTGACCCGATAACGGTCGGTTGTTGCAGAGCAGAGCAGATCTAGATGATATATCTAGATCTGCTGAAGGTATTCTGGTTTTTCTGCTAGATGAAAGGTACTTTTATTGAGGAAATCAAATACATTGCACGTAATAGTATTTATGTGCATGCGGTGAAAACCTCCCCCGACAATGGCTACATTAGCATTAGCTGCATCCCTGTTGTGTTTTTGAAAAGAGTAAAAGCTTGCTGATTCAAAAATATAGGGTTAAGATCACGTTGCACTACACAACAGATTTAGGGAAGTCTTTTCTTAAAGTTTACTAGCTGAGAGTTTTTAAGTTAGCTACGGTGATAGTTACTGACAACGTATGGATTCACAAATAGCTTGCGCAACCCAGTCCTGGTTCAAGAAAGTCCTGTTGCTGAGGGGCCCCATACGTGCTGTGTGGGGGGAGCCTGACTTTAATTTATTTCTGATTTATGGCTCTGAGGGCTAAGGGGACGTAACCCAGTCCAACCCCTGTCCCCTCTTTCCCCTCCCCCGAGGGTTGCACACCGTGTCGGAGTCGGGAGTCTGGTTCTCATAGAAAACCTGCAGCAGCCACGGAGGTTCCGCTCCACGCTCAGCCTCTGATATGGCAGCAGGAGACAGCTGATAAGATGTCAAAAGTTCACTTTTTTTTCTTTTTTTTCTTTTTTTTAAAGATAATGGCCTAATCTTGGCCACAAGTTCTGACACCCAGCGGGTGACAAGACGAAGTGCAGCCTCTCCACCTTCAGAGGTGAGACGCGTATACCCCCCCCCCCTCCAGGCACCCCAGAGACTCTGATGCAGATAAGGGTCCTGCCTGCACACAGATCCAGACTCTCCAAAAAAAACAAACCCCATCAATCCTCTCTTATCTGAATCCAGCACACCACCCATCAAAATATCTCTAACCGGTGTAACCAGGCAGAAAAACTTCAGCTTCACAAAGCTACAGACTCCCCGCGGTGAGAGGCTAGCTCCGATTACCATGGAAATCAGGGCAGATTGGGAAGCTCTGACCAGCGAGTCAGGGGTGTTAATCATTGAGGACATCAATATAACCCCCCCCCCCCCCCAGCCCCGCCCCTTCATCATCCCTACTTAAAAAGGGCCCAGTTCATTATTCAGCCTCTCTTTTCTTTGCAGTTAATGAACTCCGAGCCGAGGCTCCTCGTGTTGTGGCTGTTTAAATACCTCCGCCGGTGTTATTGCCAATATCAGGGGAGTCGTGCTGTTTATGCACCAGGAGGAGGTCAGCGGCGTCTAGCTCCGTTAAACTAGAGGAGAGGAAGAAACACAAAACAGCGACACACCAGTTAGAGACATCGACGCCTCTCATTCGGAGGTGGAATGAAATGAAAACGGCGTTTTTTTTCCGGTTTCGCCGTTAGATTAGATTTACGCGTGCGAATGTGATTCCAATGAGAACAATTAGATTCGGAGGTAATGTGAAGTGGGTCATTGAGAGCGGCTATGTGTGGCGTCCCTGAAGGTTCAGGAGGAGAGGACAGGAAACCGTCTCAATTGGACTAATCCTGGTGCTGCTCATAACCTCAAATTCAGCCCAGTTATAAATGGAGGTTAAAAACCGTTGATCCTTAGCTGACGGCGTTAGCTAAACAACCGTAGGCCCAGCTGAATCAACTGACTGAATACATACGTCATCTTGTTAACATGGCCGTTTAGATGTGGCTTTTTTCATCTGCATTTTTGACCGAGAGCTTCTGGGGACGATGTATTTTGACGCACTGGTTCCCTTGACGAAAAGCCAAACTATTTTTTCCTTACATTTTGGATCATTGCAAAGAAAAAAAGCTCTGTGACAAACAAACATTAAACATTTATGATGCTTACACGGCTTGTTCAGCGAGATAATCTTCACAAATGAACACCGCCTTTTAAGATTTAAATTGCCTATTAACAATAGGCAATAAATGAACTACAACTCGGTCACATGAGCGCGAGTGTACGCAGCGAGGCCGTACGGACGAGTCGGGGGAAAGAGCAGGGGTCGTCCTTCAGGGGATCGGTGGTTCGATCGTCCACATCGATGCGTCCTTGGTCAAGACATTTAACCCCAAGTTGCTCCCGTAGCTGTTCCGACGGTGTGTGAATGTTAGTTGGTCCTGGTGAGCAGGTGGCACCTTGCATGATATGTGTATCACACACTGTATGTGTGTGGGTTATACAAGACAACACAATATACCTCAAATCATCAAACTTCATGCCAACTATTAGGTTCCACTCTTGTTTTTAGAAGTTATGTAACAACTCGTTTAAAGCTAAGACATTTTGTATTTGAATGGTGCAAACGGATTATGTGAATCACAAGTTTGAAACTAGCGAGTAGTGATTAAGAACTGAACACACGAACAAAATAAACCATCCAATGGACTCAGAGGACGAGGCCCACGCTCTGTGCTTCTAAAACGTTTGAATCCCACGTTCGACCTCGGCCGCATCTCCTTTCCCTCCCCCTCCTGACTGTACGCTCTCTCTCTCTCTCTCTCTCTCTCTCTCTCTCTCTCTCTCTCTCTCTCTCTCTCTCTCTCTCTCTCTCTCTCTCTCTCTCGTGAGGCAGATTAAAACATCTGAAGAGAGAAGACGCGTGAACGACCTCGGTGTGAACCCCACGGCAAAGACGTCTCTCTCCTGGTTCGGGGGGGGGGAATTAATTTCAGGGCCGACGCTGCTGAGAAGGCGTTTAGGTGAATCACAGACGGTATCTGATTTGAATTTCAATTTTCTCACACGGAGAGGGCAGAGCGTCTAGACGAAACAACCGGCCTGTGACAACAGCGTCAACCTGCAGCGGATGCACTGATGAACGGACTATGGTGACATTTCAACTTAAAATCTCAGGCTGACGCTCTCACATTCAAACTGTAGATCTCATCACGACCATATTTGACCATATTTGTTGTTCATTAATTTGAGTGAATAAGACTTTTCTTATTCCTTCTATCCTTTTTCGTTCTTCCCTCCTCGTCTGCTTTGATCTTTCAACTTATATGAAACATTTGAGTAGTTCTGATCATGGATTTTGCTGCATATTGTGTTATTTCATTTCTTTTTTTTTTGAATGGCACGTAACATAACCTGCTGGTTGCACACACAGCTCTGTCTCAAGGATCCTAAATCTTTCAACTATTCCGGGGCCTCTCATCTGCTGAATGATGAAAAACTCCACTGAGCCCACTGCTCGCCATGACCCCCCCCCCCCCGTTTCCATCAGTCAGTTGTGAGAACATAAAGCTTTGGAGACCGCCGCCTAAACCCGCCGTAATCCCTCATGCCCAAACAAGACCAAAGACAGATTTCACAGGCTTGTGCCTCACAATACCGTAGTCTGGAGGGGACACGGCTCTTTGTGGACCTGATTTGTGTCTGGACATGGGTGCGCTGAAAAAGTCATTTGCCCATCATTTTGTGCATATAGGTCCCCCCCCCGTCCTCGTTCCAGCTGCCGACAGTCACGCTCCTCTGAGAGGTGAAAGAGCAATCATCACCTCGAAAATGAGGCTCTCACACGGGCTGAGCCGAGGGGCGTCGCCGCGTGAGCTCTGTCGCCCGTCCATCGCGGGAAACACTGTTGCAGCACACGAGTGATAATAGTCTGAATATGACAACGTTTAGCTGTGCAGGTTATCAAAGAAACCGCTCATTTTTTGGTTTTGCGTGAAGGCCAGCTGCTATAGTTTATCAAATGTTGGTGCTTTGTTGCTACAACTTGACAATATTCAATAATATCCTGCAGTGTCTCACATTTCAAGCAGATTAGAGTCGACCCTGTCTTTGACACAAACGTGCGTTTTGTCATTTTTTTGTTTTGACCTTGTGAACAGAAACATAGACTGGGCTTTGCAGACAAAAAAAAACATGGAAGCACGATCGTGCAACTGTGTGGCTCATACGACCCAAAAAGTTTGATTTGACAACTGATGAAGGTCCATGACCGTAAGGTAAAGACCAGTACTTCATTATGCTCATGCAGCCCCCACACCATTCCAGCCTCCTCCCTGCAGACTTCTGTGCAGCATAAAGAAATCATAATCCCTACTATGAATACCGTGGAGGATATTTGTCTCACGATCCTCTCTGCGACGGCCATCTTTCCACCCAACCTGTGAGTTTAGTCACTCAGAACCGCTATAAAGACTTCCTATTAATCTGGACGACACATTGAACCAACAAGTTTTGTTTCAAGTAAAGTGTCTCCTTAACATGTTGGATTCCTGAGGTCTTATGAGCTAAATGTACTTAAAAGTACTGACGCAGAATGGCTCATCTTATGAGCGGGCGATATGGTAAAAATATCAAACATCATCTTATCATATTTCTTTTTTGACTATTTTGCAAGTTACTGAACAGTACACACTAACTTCTTTATTCCTTAAAAACACACTTTTAAGTTTCTTTAAATATGTATCAGTTACTTTTGGAAATCCACATGAACCACCTTTCATATTGGCATAAATTACATTCACAGAAAATCACTTTTAAAAAGGTGGTTCGCCCGTTAATGAACCCCCTGGTACTTCCTTCTTCTAAAACAGCGGTGAAGAACATCATGGAGCAGAAGTTGAGGTTTCATAAAAACTAAATTACGATTATGCAGTGATAACTGCCACATTTATCGGAGCACACAAGGCCGAATTGGCTCCTAAATTACCGCCGAGCCGGTTGCTGACAATCAATGTAACATTTAAAAGGCTATTTTTTTTAAATGAAGTCTGGCGCAGTGCTCTCTCCACATAAAACATAATATATATATATATATATATATATATATATATATTATTACATCACCGCCAACAAACTCCATGGAGACCAATGAGGGCAAAACCGAATCATCTGTCTGTTTTAAGTGGATAGTTTCAAGGCTAACGTTAAGGCTAAGGTTAGCTTGTTGTTCAAGACCGAACCGGTTTGTAACTCGTACCGACAGCGTTAACCTTCACTTCACCTGACTAAATAGTGCCAATTTGATCCTCACACCTCCCCCGACTCACAATGCTGAAAGCAGGCTTGGCCGTAATGAGGAGTTGCGGAGATTTTTTTAAAAAGCAGCGGGCGCTAATCATTTAGCATTGCGCCGCGGTATGCAGGGGAAACACTGGAGTCATAGAACTGCAACTGATAGAAAAGTGCACTGTAGCAGGACACAGGAGACGTTTTAATCGAGCTCATATCCTCATATGGCACAGTCCTAAATTTGAATGTTTTAAAATGATACAGTAGTTATGAGTAAATACACTCCACAAACGTGAGGGCTAGTCTCTCGTGTCATCCTGCGTAGCGTAGTTAGCATTTTTAATGTGAAAATGCGGTCGTTTATTTCAACATAAACTGCTATTTGTCATATTTCTGTTTTTTTCCATGTCCGGAATATGAAATCGGTGATTTAAAAGTGTCTCGTCGCAGCACTAGCAGCTGATGGAGGATCAGTATTCAGGTGAGGAAAACGACAAACTGTCTTGTCGGTTTGTGCCTGTTGTTCGTGTTGCCACAGCTCACTCTCTGTCTCCATGGATCCTGAGGGATTAATGAAACCAGCTTCTCTTCTCTGCACCAAAGAAAACAGGAGTGCACTTCTCTAGCTCCTCAAACAGCGTCTCCTCCCTCCTCCTCCTACTCCTCCTCCTCCCTCTCCCCTTGCAGGTGGCCCCGTTCGCTACTTTGAGCGAGGCTGCAGGGCTACAGGGAGGAATTCACATGTAAATAGGCCACTCGCTCGCTCTCAATAGACTCGGGGAGGAAAAATGAATCCCGTCATGATAACCTTGCATAATAAACAGGCCAGGAGTATGCATATATTGCTTGATGGCTTCTTTTTTTTAAAGCACACAATGGGACTAATCTCCGAACTCAGCAGAATGAGAGAACCCTCAGGAGGCGGATTTATGGGAAAGTTACATTACTGTGTCATGGGGCCATGCGGTGGAAAGAGCTTTTTAAATACACCTGAACATGCCTTTAACCCTTCAAAAGGGGGAAGATTTCCGAGAACTCTCGCGTCTGAACATGCATGTGAGCGTTATGTAGTAACGTTGTGTAGCCCAGGGTTCAGGGTCAGGGGAAAAAAAGGCATTTAACACGTTGCCTCGCACACGCAAACCCACATGCATGCACTCGTGTTCAGTTTCCCCTTTTATCTCTTTACTTATTTTAACCTTCGCATGGATCATTTACACTTCAACGCAGCGCCACGGTCCCACCATGCTTTCTTTGCTCAACGTCGTTTCTCCTTTAATGAAAAGAGAATTATTTCAGCTCTGGCTTCGACACCTAAAACTCATGGGATATGTTGTCTTTTCAAATCCAGTACGATGTCGGTACTCATTTATCTTTAAATATGGACAGACTTAGCTTGTCAAATACCTTGTCTGGGTAAGGCTTAGGGAAAACAAAGGATACTTTGGCTACTTGTGAGACGATCAGTCGCGGTTCCCAACATTACGTCTGTGCAAATTGGCGTTCCACCTCCTGGCAAACGTAGAAAATACAAAACAGAAAGGTATTCCGTGTCAGAGCTGTCTCCACACACCCACTGCTTGCATAAAGGCTTCTTGCCTTTGAAATCCAAGCTTGTTCTACCGATTAGCATTCATTCATACTGCCGTCGCTTTGGCTGAACAGGGTGCTTGAGCGCGTATTGAAGGAGTGCCGCGGATCGAGAGCGTGAGTTGTTATTTTTGGACGTCCAGAGTTCAGTCGTTCGCTTCCAAAGCATGTATGAACATGACGTTCTCCTTGGTGGATGCACCAAAACATGTTTTTGATTTAAAAAGTACTGTAAAAGCCAAAAGTCCATCTGCGTTCTTTTCTATTTTATTTTAGCTACCTAAAAAAAGAAAGGCCCACCTTCATAAATGTACACCAGTCGAAGCATAAACTATATATAGAATATCATCACCGCTTTATGTTGCCGTCGAACGGCCTTCTCCGAAGAACAGGAACCGTTCTATCACGGCTTCAGTTCCTCAAAGCCACCAGACTCCATTCACAAAAACGGTCATTTTACTGTCTTCTCTACCGTTTACAGTTTGTTCGTGTTATTGTGTGACTTCTGGATCCCAACCAACGAGGCCTCATGAGCAGTACATTGCTTATAGTGCCAGTACTGAGGATATACAACGTGATGTAAATATATGTAGAATCTCGTCCTGCAGGAACCTACGTCAGGTCATGGGGGGGGGGAATAGCATTTTTGACGCAGAAACAATGCATACTTTTACCAAAATTGTTTCAATGCATGTATTTGAGTACATAAGGAACACCACTGGGGAAACTACAGAGTCATACGAACCTTCAAAAAACAAAAAGGACCCGCCCTTTAAAAACAAGAAGTCAACTCCGACTCCCAAGAAGCATTTCTGAATTTGCCACATCTTCTAAAGCAACAGTGGCTGAGGCTCATGGGTATTTTTAGTATTTACAGCCACCTGCTATATGGCAAACATGAATATAAGTTGAAATGATTAAGACAAATAGAAAGTATCGTTCAGTTATCCACGAGACTCCTTGATAACGTGTTACAGAGCGCCGAGAGTGTCTCAAGGGTGTGTCTATGTTGAGGATATCATTAAAGTAAATTAAAGGAGTTGACAGCGCGGGGAACATTCCCTCTGCTGCAGAGGGACGTCGCCGCTCTGCACGTGTTCTCCACGAGGTAGAACATTTTGTACAGTATTCAGCTGGTGTTGCCGCCCCAACCTGGAAAGTAAACTGTCAAACTGGATCCTGCCTCAGGGCGCGTCTCTCCAGCGCGGCACACTGCAACAGCAGTAATGGGGAGGAATTCCTGCATGGATGAGCTCCTCCAAATGAGACACGGGAAGGACACTGCGGCGAGCTTTTACTTTGTGTCGAGCCGGAGCGTCCGAGAGATTTATTCACCCGAAATCGAGACGTTTGCAAGAGCGAGGCTGAAAGAGGGTCGGACACGAGGGAGCTCTTTCTGCATGCACGGAGAAGTGATTTTTGGTTGTTTTAGTCTCTCCTTGTTGTTTTAGACAATGTTAAACCGAGTCAGCAAAAAGACAGGTAACATGCGTTTTGATTTACAGAGCCAATAAACAGTGAATCCCCCCCCCCCCCCCCCCCGTGAGGGCCTCAGCAGATCAAAAGAAATGGCCTGAAGTACAAACAAGGCGAAGCAGGAAATGACATATTAATTGATTTACGCGCACACACACACACACACACACACACACACACACACACACACACACACACACACACACACACACACACACACACACACACACACACACACACACACACACACACACACAGACGCAGAACGCCGACGTGGCTTTCTGAGAAAAAGGAAGTAGAATCTGGAAAAGTGTGAATAATGTACCTTTGCCCTTTGAGTTTCCTTCCTTAGCAAACCATTTGAGGAAGAGGCGCCCGGGCTTCCCAACACGGAAAATAACAAAACAACATGATTCATCAACTTTTGACAAAAAGAATGGGGCATTCTGGGAGTCAAATATCCAGCCAGGACACTTTGGTGTCATCTTTCTCAATCCCCCCCCCGCCCCCTCTCTGCTTTCAACTATCCGATGAAGCCGCAAAACATTCAGCTAAATTCTGCGGCGGCTCGACAGTCAAACAGGAGTGTGAAAGTGAATGCTAACGACGTGTGTACTCTTTATTCAAACACAACAGTCCCCCCCCCCCCCCCCCCCCCCCCCCCCCACGAGACGCAGCATCAAACGAGGCCACATTCCCCACATCTGACTGGAGCGGATACTTGTGCGGTTTAGAGGAGCACAATCTCTGCATGAGTTATTTTGGAAAGCCAGCTGCTGCACCGGGCTGTCGGGCTTTACGGTCATTAATTGTTTCAAAAAGGGGAACGGAGAGGGGAAGGGGGGGAGGGGAGGGGGGGGGGAGCAAATGGCGTTAGCACACTGGGCTGCAACATCCACCCAGCTGAGTCCAGAAATACTTCACTAGTCTCCTGGCCGAGCCGGTTTCACTGGATCCGGCCTCCAGACTGCCCCGGCAGCATTTTCCAAGTCCTGATTGGCGGCCTACCTGCGCTCTATCAGCGCTTCTCTTAAGGCTTGTCAATGTTTCCATTACAGACCAGTCAGAGCTCCTCCATTTCAAACAGACCTTCGGGTTTTTTGGGGCGTGTTGCCGTGTCAACAACAATCATCGTGCAAGTTGGCACGAAATGAAACCGAGGACATTTTTTTTTTTAAAGTGATGATTAGCGCAAAGGCCGACTGAGCAAAGCGTGCGTGTCGTTTGGTTGCGGATCGCGTCTACATGTGACAGAACCTCTGGTTCTACAGCGCGTGCCGTGCCGCCGCTCCACTGGGGGAACCTGTTTGACAGATTTGTTTTCACAAATCGTCGCTACGATCCCGAACGTCTCTTGAGGACATAGAACAGAGTGGACATAATAACACCCTCCATACCGCCGTCAACATCGCTCTAAATAGGTTTTATTAAGCAAAAACACAACGCATAACCTGTCTAGTGACCAACTACAGATGCATCTGTTGCATTTCGCCCCAAACATTTCTGTCAAATCAAAACACAATATGCTCTATTTAGAAACTGTAAACTTCATACGAAGAGATACTCTAAAGTGCTTTTTAAAAAAAATGAGATATATATATATATATATATATAAAAAGACAGCAAGCAAATCGATAATAATGCAATAATGCATGGTAATACTCTTCTTTCACAAAGAAAGTCCAGTGTAAAAAATGAACCATAATAATGTATTAAACAAATATTGTGTTGCTCCTCTGGTGTCACAACCACTTAATAAACCTTCAACTAGTTTTCTTAAATTACTTTTTGTTTTTTTTGGTAATGTCGTTCGTGAAACATCCTTAACTTCCATCACCCTTCCAGACCCCAAACCCTCAGTGCTTATTAATCCAGATAAACTCTTTATAGCATAAAACACACGTGTCTGAAACTTTCCCGTCGTCATACCGTATTCCTTTAACCGTCACTTCCTGATCAACAGCGTCACATGACCCAGACCTGGAGCTTTTAGGACTGATAAAACTCAGCATTTTTGAATGTGGACCTGCAGTCTGTGTCCACCCAGGAGAATGTCCTTTTGTTTCCTTCACATATATATATAGAGTCTGTGTCACCACGAGTCTATCTCTTTTTCCTCTGCTGCCGCAGCGCCTTCCTCCTTTTCAGGACCATGTCGTGGAGTCTGTCCAGACCCTCCCTGAGTCCGTCCCCGATGATGGCGCAGGTCGACTGCAGGTGCCAGGGAGTGGCGGGGCCCAGTTCTTTCAGCGCCAGCAGCTTCTCGATCTCAGCGAGTCCCAAAGAGTTCCTCAAGTCCTGCTTGTTGGCCACCACCAGCAGGGGCACCCCTTGGTTCTCGGAGGTCTTGGCGATTTTGTGGAGCTCCGTCTTGGCCTCCTCCATGCGCTCGACGTCCACGGAGTCCACCACGAATATGATGCCGTCCGTGCATCGCGTGTACGACTTCCACAGCGGCCGCAGCTTCTCCTGGCCGCCCACGTCCCAGAAGTGGAACGTCACGGTCCGGTGGTCGCCCAGGGACACTTTCACCTTCTCCGCGTTGAACCCCCTGGTGGGCACCGTGTTCACAAACTCGTTGAACTGCAGCCGGTACAGCACGGTGGTCTTGCCCGCCGAGTCCAGGCCGAGGATGGCGATGTGAAAGGACTGGAAGAACGGGACGTTGGAGAGGAAGCTGGGTTGTTCAGACAATCCATTCCCCATCTTTCCTCATGGAGGAAGGATCGGCGGTCCGGTCCAAGTCCAGTCCGGCAATAATCCTCAGAGCTTGCTGATATTCCAAAAAAAGACGACTGCGGCGATTACCTGAAAGCAAAAACCGCGAGTGTTACTGTGGCTGAAACACGAGACAACTTGGACGGAACGGCAATTATAAGATTACAGCACATTTAATGTCCCTACATTTATGTGCTGTAACTAAGTTTTGCTTTGAGGCGAGAGATGATGAAAACATTTGGGCGTATTCATTTATCATGTCAGTCAAAGTCCACAGTAGTGCGTCACCTGCTACAAAAAAACAAACCATCCTTTTATGACCGTGATAAGACTTTTGAGCAGTAGGCTACATCTAGTGTGGTGTCACAATGACATTATATTGATGTATATATACACACATCAGCTCCCGGCTTTAAAGTATCCAAAGCGTTATCCAATACACCATGACAGAAAATGACTTTCATTTCAAACTTAAAGCCACCTTAAATCCCAAAATAATGTCTTAGTGCCACCATATTGTTTTAAGTTTAATGAATGCATCTCGTCGGGTCTCACTCAACATTCCTACAGGGGGGGCCTGTGTTTGTTTCACTGTCATTGTTTTTTAATAGTACTACATCCTTAACTGTGGTTAAAAAAAGGGAGTTTAGCCTCCAAAGGCTCGGTGTTTAATCTGGATGTTACACTGCAGGTTTAACAAGTATCTACACGACAGGTGCATTATTTTAAGACCAGTCCAGAATTGTCTACCTACCAGTCTGAGCCATCTGTAGAGGAAACATGCAACCTAATCCTCTCTGAACACACACATATACACACACACACACGGTCCTCCCCGGCGTCTAAACAGCCTAAATTCAACTCACGTTGTATTTCCACCTCAACGACGACAGAAAAAAAAAATCCCTCAGAAGCGGAGAGACACCCTCCCTGTCTGTCCTCTCGGTGTCCCAGTGTGGCTCTGCCGCCGCCGATGACACCGCTGTCAGTCTGGGATCAACGCCCACACGAAACACTGCGGACGCGCACGATTGGCGCGTGCACTCCGTTCTCTGCCAGCCGATTGGCTAAGGCGGCCGTCAATCACGCGCCTTACCCGGGAACCAGGATCACCTGTTGCTCCGTCACACCATTTTTTTTAATTTTTTTTTACTTTTACCATCAATAATTCATCGTTATTGATCCGAACACAGACTGTAAGCTACCCGATGTGTTTTAAATTAGTTTTTAATAAAATAAAAACGACTTGAGGAGACAATGGTACATTTAAGTTAGAAGTTGAGCGTGTATCCGCTTTAAAATGTCTAGAAATTTCACTTTTTACGTTTTGTTGACGTAAAACCACCAAGTTGCAGAAACTGACGTTTTGACAAAATGTCCATTCGTCCTCCACATTGCACTTCTAAATGCCAGCTCAATAGTCTACAGTGTTGAGGCTTCATTATTATCACGATAGTATTTTTTTTTTTTTTGTGACCCATATTAAAACCACACTCGCGGACATTTGGGTAGCATTTAAAACGCACGTGGTTGTAACGTTTAAAAGGTGAAATTTGAACATACCGTAGATTCAGCTCCGTGAGTCGGCGTGTTTTCCCTTTTTCTGTTCGTTTGTGTGTGTGTATGGAGAGAGAGAGAGAAAGGGGAGTGTGTGTGTGTGTGTGTGTGTGTGTGTGTGTGTGTGTGTGTGTGTGTGTGCGCAGAAACAGCGCCGCCCCATTCGTCCGCGTGTTTTTGTTTAAAACGATTGGCCGGAGAAGCAGGAAAAGCAGCAGCACTTCTCACTGCAGCCACACTACAACCCACCGTGCATGCAGGACAACAAACACCAGCTGGTCCTCATATTCATGTTTATTCTCACAGCGAGGCACGAAACACAAGGAAGAGGTCATCGCTAGTGTACAAATACCACTCACACACATTTTACTTAAAGGTCCTAAAGTATCGGCATCAAAATATACTTTTAAAAAAAGTTCTCATTATGCACAATGGCCTCAGAGTAAGAATAATATTATTGAATTTGAATTATAGATGATTTCATATGTAAATGACTTCAGTAGTGCAGCTAAAGGTGAGGCTTGTTTTTTCTATACTGTCTGGTAGCTTGATCAAGGGATCAATAAAGTTATATCTTTATCCACAACAATATATTGATTTGTTGATTTTGTATTATTAATATGAATATGCAAAGTAACAGGAAGTGGTAGTGAGGTATCAGATAAAAGTAGAGGAGGAAAAAAGTACATTTCCCTCTGACTTGTGGTGTATAGAAGTATAAAGTTGCAGAAAATGGAAATACAAGTACCTCAATACTGTACTTAAGTACAGTTCTTGAGTACTAAGCTAATGTTTTAGCTAATAAAACAGGTTACATTTGGCCCATTTTAAGTCATACTGACCACTCTGAAAATCTGATAAACGATACGATGACAAGTAACCACAATATGACACAGTTTGTTTGTTTAGGCCTGTTCTTATCTCTTCTAGCTTCCTTTATGGAGGATTTATTTGACAGACTTTGATTAAACTGATTGCCTTCCAAGGATTATTTTTAATAACTCTTCTTTTTTCCCCCTGTACAGATCGTTCACAGCTGCCATGCTATAAAGAACAACCGCTAGTATCTCTATTAGCCATGCACGAGATGGACACTTTCATTACATCGTGTGGTTTTGCAAAGGATCATGGGATTAAAATAAGAAAAACACATGGCGGCCCGTGAGGTCATGTGGTTTGATGCGGCGACTGATATTCTTTTCATTTTATATTTAGTCCGCGAGTTCTGCACGTTGTCGGCGAACACGTGTGCGCGCGGCTATTGCAGATACGCTTCAGAGCACGCGCGAGACTTCGCATGTTTCTCATTCTCGGTGGGTGCGGAATGAGCAGCTGTCGGTGGACCGGTGGGCTCCGTAATGTGGCCCTCGTGACACCACAGTCGCTGCAGGTCTTCCTCCATCAGCTTTAAATGTGTCACTTCTATTTAGTCCTTTTCACAACGTCACAACTCAACACCGACCAACTGTGACTTCTACAGTAGAGAGACAATGTTCATCCATTCATACTAAATAAACTACATTAAAAAAAAACACAATATCTGGCTTTAAATGGCTTTAACTTCATATTTTGTCCATCTGAAATGTATTAAATTGTCTAAAACATGCATTATTATTGACATTGGCTTTAAAAATATACATATTTGCTGTGCCCTGTAATCCAAACTATCAAAACTTGTCAAGTCTATCCCAACTCTAGTATGTGTGTTAAAATATTATGCTTAGCGCACCATTTAAAGAAAGCACCAGTAAAAATATATATATCTTGTTTTAAAGAGTTTTTCAAAAGAGAAAGTCACGATTTTTCCACGATCTTGAGAGTTTCTCCTCCACGCGGTCCAAGAATGCGCTGTACGCTCCTCTTCTCCGCCCATGTCTCTGTGAAGCAGACGTTCAGTGTTCTCATTAATATATATATATATATATATATATAATGTCACCTGTTGTAAATTATAGATACCACCCTTTCTGTTTTAGAAGTATTCGAAAGCACATGGTTTATTGGAGTTATTTAGCTACATATAGACGTTACAGATGTTACTGTGATGACATGCAATCAGTGGTGAAAGAAGTATTCAAAGCATTTACTCAAGTACAAGTAGCAACACCACATTATTAAAGTACTCCATTACAAGTAAAAGTCCGACATTCAAAATTGTACTGAAGTAAAAGTATATTAGCAACATAATGTACTTCATTATTGGACCGTAGATGTATCAATATGTAAGCAGTACTTCACTGTTATCCTCAACTACTTCATAGTGAGGTGGTGAGTTTAGTCCATATAACAAGGCATCATATTTAATAACACATGTGTTTGATATGTCTGTCAGATAAATGTAGTGTCGTGAAAACTACAATGTCTCCCTCTAAAATGTGGTAATCACATTTAATAAAGTCCTTTAGGTCATCATATCTACAGTCTGCGTGATGATTAAGTGATTGTCGATATGAAGCCAAACACCACTGACCGTATATGAGGCTGATTTTGGAGGCCAGAGCAGCTGAGGGAGAACGAGCTCCGCATCCCACCTGGGCTCTGCAGGTCTACACGTGTCCATCCTGGTCTTGGTGGCCCGCAAACTTGAGTTTCTGGATCTGGATCTGGATCTGGGGGTCCGGACTGGAAAAAGAAAAGAAAATATATTCCTAAAAAAGGCTTTTGACCAAATACGACACGCTGCAGCCTCCTCAAACGAACCTTCTTTAAGAGCAGTTATTATTCTCCATACATACTTTAACACAAAATGAAAGCATTCAGAATATTACATTCTAAGAGAAAGTTTCAGCCAAAACGAAAATCAGAAAAAGGACTGAAGATGAAGTTAATCCACTTACTTTTGTCCAAGTGTTTTAATGTTAAATCCAGGTTAGCAGGATCTCTTTGGTATGTGGTAACCATGTCTGGAAGGTCCTCATCGAGCTGGAAGCAGGGATACAAAAAAATCAAGAAGGTAAATGTTTTACGTTTGTGTTTATCGCCATCTTGTGGTCAAATCAAACACTACAACCATAGAGATGTTTGGTGTTCACCATATACTTGCAGATACATACCGGTCTGAAGTCATGTGGTTTGGGGTTCTTGTAAGGCCCACAAAGGTACTTCCCAGTCTTGACAAACATGAGCTGAGATTCCAGAGCACCGGGAGGCCTGTACGACGTGATGAACTTTGGAGATGATTCTTCCCTCCGGTGACTCTGGTGTACAACATTGGGGAGAACTATCCCGGTTCTCTTGAGTCGAGGCTCATCCAGATTTGAATGCGTCCTTCTTTCTGTCCTCCGAGGATCTGACAGAGACCTGTACAGTCTAAGAGAGAAGTCCGGTGGCTTGATGCTCCACGCGTCGCTCTGTGCGCTCTCCGTCTCCGGCAGAGTGAACCATTTGCTTCTGGCGACAGAGAGACGCTGACTCGCAGAGAATTTGCTTTTGTCTTCAAAGCAGACTCTGGACAGTGGGCGGAACAAACTGTCTGGAACCATCTCATCTGTCTCGCCTCGAGAGATACCTCCTGATCTATAAGTTTAAATCTATAACGTTTGATCTTGTACTGTTTGTTGGTCTGCCGGGAACACAGTGGGGAGAAAGTACAGCAGACGGTGTGATTACAGACACAACGCGTAAAAGGTGCTGCTTGGTAACAAGCGCCTTTATTCCTCTTGACAAAAAGAATGAAGTGGGCTGAGCTCAACAAAAAACAGCAACTTAGCAACTGTGCAAACAAAGTAGTCTCTGAATAGAAGACATCTTTGTAATGTACCGATCTCCTTTAGAGACACCTGGTGGCAGGTGGAGAGGGTGGCTGGCCTTTCAGAGTTGGCCCTCTTCTGGTAAAAACATCAAAGATCTACACCTATAGTTACCAAAAGGCCCGGTCACTCAGACATCATATCCATCACATATGGGAAGCCTTTAACGAGCGTTTGGTTGACCCATATCTCCCTGATCTCTTTTTGGGTGATATTAGCTGTGGAGCTGAAGACCAATGCGTGAGGAGGAAGAGGTCCAAGTTTCTGCAGGGCATCAGGGTTAGTGATTGGGTCGGCCTGGGAGATGTTCTCCCGGGCGTTGGTCAGATCTATAGTTTCCTTGCTGTGTCTCTCTTACATCGACAACCAACGCCATCAGTGTAGACCCCCAGGCGTGGGCAGCAGGAGGCGCTCCAACCGCTTCCCTGTTGACGGTTTGGAACAACGTCATCATATTACGCTCAAGGATGTATATATTCACAGGAAGTATAAAACACCTTACCTGTGTCCCACAATGCATTTGATTCGAGGACATCGGTGATGACATTCAAACACAATATCAAATATATTTACCGCAACAGTTTAGAGATGTGCAACGTCTTTTTACAGCACCTCAAGTATTTGGTCTCTGAGGGTTTTTTTCTTCTTCTTTAATCTTGGAATATTAGCCCCCTAACCCGGCTCCATGATTGACTTACTTTTTGTCTTCAATGTCCCTAATACACATTCGGACACAGTGCACATGTGTGTCCACACACAGTATAGTCATGTAAGGAGTGACGAGAGACGGAAACACAGAAACACACACACACACACAATCACACACACATAATTGGATGGATTATGTTGGAAGGTACTTCCCACCACTGTGTAACAGAAGAATTTGTGAATGAATATGTAATGTCACTTTACTTCCACTAGACGGCGGTGGCAGAGAACAGTACTAGTAGAACCCTTACGGTATGTACAGTCTCCAGCAGCAGGCCCGCTGTTGGCAATCAGAGACGATGCTTATTCCAGATTCATGGAGCAGAACTCTGTTTAATGTGTATAATCGCTACATATTCTAGGATATTTTTACTGACTAGACTGTGAAGGAGTCTGAAGAGGAGCTTAGCTTGTTATAACTATAACAATAAATATCTATAGTGTGTATATATACAATAACAGTATCTATTTTCCTTTCCCTCTTTATCTTAAGATGGTGCGCTGTTGAATCAACCTTTCTTTCTATGTATTCTAGATTTTCTCAGAATGTCTCCGGATGCTGTTTATGACCCATCGTTGGGATTTATAACTAGTGGTCCCGTCTGTTTACATCATCGTGATCTTAATCACAACGCTGTCTTTTCTATTTTCAGGCCGTCGACAGCGTCCGTCTCATTCTTGTGAAACACAGGAGAACCTGTCTCCAGAAGCAGACAGTGAGCAGAGGAGCCCCCCCCCCCCCCCCCCCCTTTACACAAACACTGATCTGAATGCAGCAGAGTTTGTCCAGACAGTCGCTGCAGCAGTCGCTTTGCTTGCACCGACTCGGGACAGCTGACACGAGGGGGTCAAAGGCAACGGGAAACCCGAGCCGGGACCTCACAGGAGCCGACCCCGTCGCCACCCCCGTCGCCGCCCCCTCTTAAAACCCAGGAGCCGTCACCTTCAGAGAGGCTTCTCCCTAAAACTCCTGGCCCCCCTCGGCTCTGTATCTGGGAAAAAAAACAAAACCTTCCATTGTGTCCGGTGACATTTACAGCCACTGTGCAGTCGGTGGCTCGAGCTGAACAGGAGCCCCTCGATGTGTCTCCCTCCATCTGTTTTTACTGTTGTTTGAAATTGGGTTTCTGCCATCGCGTCACATCTGAAGCTCTTCCCTTCTCTGCTTTCATGTCGGCTCAGACGGAGCAGAAGCCGTACCGTAAATCAACGGCATGTCGTCAATCAGGAAATGTATAGTTTTATCATGAAGTGCCAGTTTTTCTTTGTTTTTACTTTTACACTGGACCTTTTCTCTTCACTTTATCCACTTCAGCTTTCCATAACGGAATGGATTTCCTGTTTCCAGAACAAGAAAAATAGTCCCAAAACCTGCAAAGCATCAATGTAAACTTCATGAAAAGACAATAGCACAAGTCTTCATTCAGCACAGTGAAATGTAGCCTACTGAAATACTACATTTGAGGTACTTGTATTTCCATTTAATGCAACTTTGACTCTCAGATTTCCTGGTAAACTCACCACTTCTTTTATGACTGTGACAGTAAACGGGGGGAGCAGAAATAGCTTGTGTCGTGACCCAGCTGCTCTGAGGTCACGCTTGTCCTCTACAGTAACTGAACACAAAGCGGTTCTCACGGGTCATCCTGCAGGGAAAAGTACGATTAAAGGTACATCTATGTGTACTGAGGTACTGCACAGTGCTGAGGCGCTTGTACTTTACTTGGGTATGGAGCGCTTGCAGGAATGAGCCCTTTAAACACGGGGGGGGGGATGAGTCAGCATTTTTGCTCTAAAACGAGACGACTAAACGTCATCGCTAGAAGAACATCAGTCCGCCTTTTAATTGAGTGGCGGCGACGTGAAGTCATGTGACCGACATGGTGGTGATCAGAAAGCTGAAAATGCAGTTTTTACCCAAACGACGAAACATATTGTTCTTCACAAGGAGTACTTCTACTTCTGATACTCAGCTTCACTTCACTTCTGTTTGTTTACCTTTCTTTACTTTTTCTTTATGGGATTTACGTTCCCCTGTTCAACTTTCTCCATCTGAATGACGGACGTTTAGTGTTGCTGGCACCTTCAGCACTTCTTCCACCACTGTTGTTGATGGAGAAACAACAGCGAGGAAGACATCAAGGTAGAAAGTTCTCGTTTAGACTTTTAGAACGTTGTAATGTAATAACTTGTGCTTTTTCGGCTCCTCGTGTGCACTTGGAAGTCTTTCGTACAATCAGCTTTCCCCGTCAGTGGTGGAGGTTACGGTAATGATATACAAGTTTGCATCATTTAGCCGATATCATATTTCCCAGGGGACACTGCGGCGCCGCCATTTCTCCCACGTGTGATCGTAAATGAGAGAAAATTGCACCGAATGAGCTTGTGTGTGAAGATTAAAGAATCAAACGAGGCAATTATCCCCATTTATTTACCGTTATCTTGTATCTTGAAGGCTACAGACATGTCATGTACCGTTCATACGGTCTCTTGGCGTAGATGTTTTCCATCCGGGAGGCCGATTGAGATTTAATTGCCGGTTGTGTAAGAGGAAGCATGAGCAGACGGGAAGAAAGTGGGTTTTTTTTGGTTTTTTTACCTGATGGCTATTCCAGGTTGATGGTCCAGGAGATTTACGAGGGAGGGGTTGTGTGTCCCTCCTCCGGCTGGGAGTCCAACAGCCGAGCGTCTCACCGAGACAGCCAGGCACCTCCTTGTTGAGAAGACGGCGTGTGTACGACCTGCACAGCTGTCAGCTTCTCATTGGTTCTCTCTAGAACCTGCAGGAAGGAGCTGTTCGTCGCTAATCACAGAACATTGTCTCACTGACTTCATTGAAACTGCACAGTTTACTTAAAAAGGTCCATTTTATTTAAAGTCCTCCTGCTGAGAGTTTGCAAAAATGATCAGCCAACAACGCCGACACCACAGTAGAGTTTTTACTTCTGCCTCAGAGTTAATTTCTCTGTACAAAATCAGCTCAAACAGCTCTGAGACAGTGAGGTATAGAAAGTTGTTGTAGAGCTGATTCCATTACTCAATCAAGAGAAAAACATTAAATTATTCAAAAAATAATGCAAAAATGAAAAATATTTGCTGGTACCAGCTCTTAAAGTGTGAGTATTTCCTGCTTTTTTCAGTTGTATTTTATTGTAAACATGCATTTTTCATTCTTTTATTACATTTTTTAGGCAAAATGAGTCATCAGTTAATAAAGAAAATGATCTCTAGATGAATTAATAATGAAAATAGTTGTTCCTGGTCATACTTTACTTTTAGCTCTCACCAAAGTAGCTCATATTGTATTCCCTGCTTCTTCTGCTCTTCATCTAACATCCTTGAATGAACCAGTCACTGCAACAACAACAAAAAAAAGGGTTAGTGTTTCCAGAATACTTTTTATTTTTTACAATACAAGTTGAGCCATTGCTTCCTGTGTGTCTTGTTTCCTCTTCTAAGGAGATCACTTTCAAGTGTTTGACAGAATAATCAGCTCCAGCTCCTCGGCTGCTGCCAGTGAAACTTAATATCCGAGTACCTCAAAGCGTGAGAATGGAACGTTTGGAGCAGCTTGGAAAGGACCGTGACTATCTGGCTGATCCAAAAGCTCCACTCTTTGGCCGAGACCACCTCCATGAAAAAAATGTAGCATGTGGGGCCATCTGTTTTAGTGGTTTGGAGTGTCGACTTATAAAATATAACCATGATCAGACCGTCCAGTCTGCCTGTCCTTCTTCGGACATGGAGAAAACACACAGGCTTAAGTCCATTCAGACAAGAGCAGATTAATGAGGTTGAATCTGTAATGTTTCAAAGTGAGACAGGAAATAAAGTAATTTAGCTTTATGTTGCTTTACTCTGGTTAGTCTCTCTACATACAGAATATCATAAATGTCAATAGCTTAAATGTAAATGCATCTTTCACCGAACATCCTGTCCTTGATAGTCAAAATGATATTTTTTTACTTTATGTCAAATATTATTTTCACAGTGAATCAGGATCCACAGAATATTTTTGAATGTTTGTTTGTTTGTCTGATTGACAATGTTTGACTTTTGCTTTGTTGTTGTATAGCAGCTCACTGATTAGAGCTGAAACAATAACAATTATTATTATACGATTAACTGATGGAAGTAAAGTACTCAAACATGTCATATCATTGCACCGCTGGCTCTGTGCACGCGTGATCATGTTCCAGTATGTATCTGATCAAATAATCGATTACGTATATAATGTTTGTTTCAGCCTTATTTCCGGATCATAACGCATGTTGAGCTGAGCGCTTGCTCCTCGTGCAGCTCAGAGGCAGATGTGCGGAGGTTTCGGGTCACGAGAAGGTGCACCTTCCGACGCCCCTCCTGACGCACGACGACGACGACGACGATGCAGCCTGCAGTCTGTGGTCCGCCGCTGCAGTCCCGGCGCCTCGGTTCAGACCGACAGCCGCTTCGATCGCTCCGACACCACAAGTGGGGCTCTGAAAACGGACTTCCTCCCGCTGCACTTTGGTTTTCGAGTCGGCGTAATAATAATAAAAAAAATTTTAAAAAAAGAAGGAAACGACGGCTGCGCTCGTGTCGCATCCCAGCGGACGGAAGAGGACTAATCGGTAATTAAACGGGGTGCCGGTGCTCGGTGCTCGGGTCACGCTGGTGTTTGGCTCGCGCGCTGGACGCCGCGGGACGATGAGACTTGAAAGCGTTTTTAAACTTCTCCCGTGCGTTGCGTTTTTACTCCCTCACGTAATGCACGCGCAAACAGGTAAGCTCACCCCCCCCCCCCCCCCCCCCCCCCCCCCCACACACACACACACACACACACACACACACCCCTTTAGGTAAATCACAAACTCTGGAGTTTGACTGTTTATGTAAATAAACAAATGTATTAAAACTAATATTTAATCACTGTATACCAAAGAGATTCCTCTTCTGGTTTTCTCGTCCTCGTGCCAAAAAGAAGCTGACACCTTCTCATCCGTCATGCAACTGTCATCCAAGGCCACATACCTCCCAGTCTCATGGTCAGATGCGTGCTGCCATGGGAGGGCAGAGTTCCACCCAACATGGTGGTGGTCGAACGCAGCAAGACAAGAGTCGGTCAGAGTTCCCGTCCAGCTGAAGCGGCCAGGTGTCCAGAATGAAAAGAGGTCTATTGGCGGCTCCGAGGGCTTCCTGTGGTGGTCTCACCGCTGTGCTGGGGCACACACCGAGTCCGGCTGTGTCACCTCTCGCTTGACCTCTCGTCCGGTAGCTTCCTGGTTCACGGCTCGGGGGTCTTCACCTTCGCCTTTATGCTTTTATCATCATGTTACGACCTGGAGCCTCTCTCTTTCTCTCTTTTGACCTCTTTTTAGTCACCTGAGGTCTTTTCCTGATCTTCAGTTTAAAATAACTAAATAACCCTCCCTGATCCGTGGCAGCCTTTGACTGAATTGCCAGTTTTTCAGAGGTAGAGTATAGGGAACAGGCTAGTGTGTCACTGCCAACTCTTCAAAAGCCTCAAAGTGTCTGGCTTTGCTTCTCCAGCTAATAACCATTTTGTTTTCCACCAGAGGTGTGGAATCAGGTCACACATCTGATGACTTTAAACTTGACGTGACAACATTTAAAAACAAGACCTGCAGCTCAACTCGGACTTTTAACACCAATGACTCGTGACTTCTCTTGGACTTGAGCCTTATTACATTAAAACACTTGATACCTTTCCAAACGTTACTGAAGACAACGAGACAGGACAGAAACATACATGAATTCATTACGTTGTGCTTAATAGTGCTTTATGCTACTTCGGTTAAGACTCGAAACTCAAAGTTTAGGATTCGGTCCCACCTCTGTCGCTCGGTCCGTCCGACTCGCAACAAAACCCCTGCAGCGTCGCGTCCGCAGGTCGCATTGACGTCCTCCTCGGCAATAGTTTGAAAGATGTTGTAGTTTAATTTTATTGTCCTCGAGCACTTAAACAGTGTGTTTAAGGGTCCTCCTTTAACCTTTGACCTGATGACCCTTCCTTTCTCTGCGGCAGGTTTAGGACTTCCTTCTGCTCCAGAAAGGTTTTAACGTAAAGAGGGACGTCCTTCATTTAGATTGCATTGTTTTTTTTTGTGTGAAATAAACTGAGGGTTCACTTCGTAATGATGCACAGACGTAGTTTTAAATCATATTTGACCTCAAACTGACGAATAAGTGTTTTGTTACTTCTTTACCACAGGCTGATGGATACCCGATGAAAGTACTTCCTCCCTTTTATGTTACAGCCTCGTGGTGAAACCAGCAGTCACATCCAGCTGGGAGAAGCCATTAATAATAATTCACTTCACTTAACACTTGACCTCTCTGGTTAGGGACCGAAGACGTCGCTGCAGCTTTCTGCACAGAAGCCGGTCGGTAACTTCTGGAAACAGGCTGGTGTTTCCCTTTTCAGGAGTCTCTGTACTGAGACCCAGACTGAGCTCTCGTGGACCTGCTCCAGGTTCTCCATCACGTAAAATATAATGTCTATAGAAACCGTTGTGTTGAGAGGTGACTCCCGGCAGGAGGTGATGGCTGTTGTTTTTGTAGAGCAGCATCGTCACAACTTTCTTGATCTTCACACGTGTGATGAGGCTTTTCATGAGGCGGTGTTTGGCCAGATGGTCTTTGACGAGTCGACGGCATGTTAGAAGCGGACGTAGTCACTTTGACGTCACTCATTGGGTTTGTGGACTACGGGTTTGAAGCCTCAAAGTTTAGCGTTTTGCCCGTCGCCATCTTGGTTTTTTTTGCAACCAGAAGTGACACGAGACTAGAGGGTGTAACTAAGTACAACCGAGTGCTGAACAAGACATTTAGAGTTTAGATCTTTGAAGTAGGTGAAGATGTGAAAGGAAATCCCGACTCTGTTTCATCACCCTAGTTCCCTTTGGTTTACACATCACAGCGTGGAGCGGCGGTAAAACCCCCGGGTACGGGCCCACATCCTGGTTCGGCTTGAGACATCCACACATTGAATAGAGTTGACGGTCAACAGAGGCTCTGGTCTGGGGGGCACCTGAGTCTGGGAGGCCCTTTGAATAATCCATCCACGGTCACTAACCTGTACGGTATCTTTGGTTTGTGGACAAAAACTCAGAAACTCTTCATTAGAGTAAATACTGGGATGTCCTACCTCTTTGAAAGGCTGTTTTAAGGAACTCAAGTTGTTCACATGACGCTTTAATTGTTGATGTTGAATCTTAGATACAGAATAAGCCTGTGACACCTCTACTTGCTGCTGATGATGGTATATTTCTACATACAATGTGTTCATAATGAGTTACACATATTTCATACATTTGCGTCTCATCTTAATATTTTCTGGTGTGTTATGTTCAGCTGCACTCCCGTTCACGTCATTTTGCTCTTTGATGTCAGTTTTGTCTTTTCTCAAAATGATTCCTATCCAGTAAATGTATTCATATCCTAAATGATCAAATCAAACTCCGTCTGTCTCATGTGTTTCATGGTCTGTGTGCAAACCTCAACGCTGAGCAGCACCAGACCTTTTTTACTAGCTTTGAAATTCAATTTGACATGTTTATCTTGTATACGGTCCAGCTGGACGGAGGACGTCCACGATTTCGCTATTTGTCCCCCAGACGTCCGTCCATATATTCCATCATTGTTATTGACGGTCTTGGTGTCCATCCAGTGCTCATGTTGTCTCTCTGCCTGGACTTGCAGAGCCCCCTCCAGAGTGTGCGCCGGGCGGCCACTCCGTCCTCCGGGACCCCTACCGCAGCACCACCTTCAGCTCCAGCTGGCTGCAGCAGTCGGCCCTGCAGGACTTCATCTGCGACCGCTCCCTCGCTCCGGGCTGGTACCAGTTCCAGATCTTTGACAAGCCGGCCGGCATGCCCACCCAGTGTGTGGAGGTAAATGATCCGCGTGTCACACAGTAATGGAACTGTCAGCAGTATTTGGTGACATCTGTGTTTTGGCTGACATGTCTTAAAGGACCTGTCCAGGGTTTTTGTGTTCCACCCTGCAAACAATTTTACTTCCGTCTCACTAATTTGGGAATTTCTTTTGCAGAAAGCATGTCCGACTTTAATTTACGCTTCAACTGTTTGCGCGAAAAAAAATTGCTAAATTTAAATAAATAAATCAAAATTGATCTAAAATGTTAGATTTAGTCTTTTAATTCTCTCGACAGCCCATCTATGAGCTCATATGGAGAAACTCTGAGGTGGCCTCTCTTTCCGAACTTGAGTTTTCGTTTAAAAAAAACAACTTGTGGACACAGTTATCGGTGTGTGTGTGTGTGTGTGTGTGTGTGTGTGTGTGTGTGTGTGTGTGTGTGTGTGTGTGTGTGTGTGTGTGTGTGTGTGTGTGTGTGTGTGTGTGTGAGTACATATTTATGACAGAGAGTGCATGAGGAGACTAGGAATGGGCCTCATTTCCTGCAGGCGTCCTGCTGTGAAGGAGCCTGCAGGATCTGTCTGAAGTGTCAGCCTGCCTCTGCCTTCCCGGGGCGTCGCTGCTCTCCCTGGGGGATAGATATCCACAGGAGTGGGCGGTGGAAGGAAGAGAGGATCGCTCTGAACACGCGTCACGTAATAAGGCGATGTCTTTATAATGATGGCGGATAAATGGCTGGATTAATCAAACCAAGGGGAATAAGCTGTGACAAGTGTTAAAGTTACTGTGAGGAACTTTTAACACAGCCTCAATGTGATACTGATGCCTCTATATGGACCTTAATAAGTAAACCAGACCATCAGCAAGAAGGTTGTCTATTTCTATATAGTTATACTTAATGCTGGTCATCGAGCTCTGGAGGGAAGAGGAGAGCCCTGCTCCCGGCAACTCCACTTCCTGCCAGGAGCAGAGCTTCGCCTCGCTGCTCCGCCGGTCGCCGCTGGGGGCCAACGCCGACTCCACGCTGCTGGAGACCCGGGCCTTATTGCCGGGTCCGCCTGTGGAAAGGGAGGAACGGCAGTACCAGAACTAGGGTTGAGCGTCAGAACTCTCTCTTTCTAAACATCCAGGTGAACCACTGTGGGACTCAGGCTCCCGTGTGGCTGTCCCTGGGTGAGGCTGAGTCGCTGCCGGGGCCCCTGGAGGTGAGGCAGCTGACGGCCTGCGCCGCCTGGCAGCTCTTCCCGGGCGTCAGCAAAGACTGCTGCATGTTCCGCATCCCGGTCACCGTCCGCAACTGTGGAGACTTCTACGTTTACCTGCTGCAGCCTACGCAGGGCTGCATGGGATACTGCGCTCAGGGTGAGTCAGAGCAGAAAGATCCATGTCTGTGATAATCCTCGTGTAATTATGTATATTAAACCTGCAGTTTAATACACAATTTGTTCTGATTTATAAACGTAGTCAAACTGTTGATTGGAACGTGTTTGAAGTGTCCTGTCAATGTGCCAAAAATGTCAATCTTTAGAACAAAACTACAACAGAGTAATGAATCGACACTTTTCGACATAAGGCACTCTTACACGAGATACGATTTTAGGCCACATTTCCTGCATGGGATCAATATTCAGGGTAACCTGTAGCACCACATTCCCACCTCAAGACCTAATAACAAACAAGCGAACCGATCACAGGACTTATTTGAATCCCAACTTGTTTACGGCCCGCCATGTTCCTAAAAATAAGAGACGTTGTCGTCTGCGTATGCGTAAATCAGGCCTTGCCCCATCTCCTTATTCTTCTGTTGAGTTTTATGGTGTTAAGCATCCATAAGTGCTGCATGGCAAGATGAAAATATTCCTGAATGAAGTGCATAAATAGTGAAATTCACTAGTGGTGGCTTTGAGGTTACACCAGTAGTTCACCGGGAACTGTGTTTGAAAGATGCTCCAGAGACAAACTCAGAGTCTTTTTCTCTTCCATGTAAATGAACGTCGATTTATAATTGAGTGTCGCTGTCGCTCTCTCTCCTATCTGTCTTAACAGAGATGTCGGACACTTCACCCGCAGCGTCGCTGAGCTGCGGCCCCGACCGGGTGGACGTGGACGGGGCGTGTAAAAGTGAGGACACCCCCCTGCTGCTGTGTTTACGGCTTACGCTTGTCTCCTCGTGTTAGGTCAAACACCGCGACAATCGGGAGGTCAGGGAGTTGCCATGCGGTGCGGAATGCACCGTCGGGCCCCCTCACCGTTCCTCTTAATGAGCTGAGCATGTGTGTCGCCCCCCCCCCCCCCCCCCACCGGCGTCCGCTGGGCCTCCTCTCCATGGCGACGGCCCTCAGCCAGGTCGTGAAATTGGGGTTTTAGGAAGCTGGCAGAGGTGGAAAAGAGCCGGGAGGTTTAATGAGAGAAAGATGAAATATCTCTGAACAACAACTTGTTTTAAATAATACAATTTCCAAACTCTCTCTTCTACTTGTGAATTCAGAAAGCATGGCCTCGCTGTAAATTGCTCACATGAATGAATTCATTTTCCTCAGTATAAGCTACTTTCCTTCATTTTTCAGTCATGACAAAGTTAATTTAGAAGAAGTTTTATTACTTTCCCAGAGTTTTGCCATTTAATCCACCTGGAATGGAAATTAGCAATCAGTTTCCAGCCAAATGTACATTATTCTAATATTTCTGGATGTTCATTTAATAGTAGCAATAAACAAAAAAATACAGAAATGGTCCTGCCCAACTTTTAGCACACTGTATAAAGATTACAGTATATCACCTGGGTTAGAGCTCTCATTTGAATGAGCAGACGATGTTGACTGATTAACGTTAAATCCACATGTGATGGTTATACGTCTCATGCAACAGCCTCCTCTGCTCTTGGAAGACTTCTTGGCCCAGATATCTGAACCTGATTGGGGTTGAGGTCAGGGATCTGTTGCCTGGTGTATGGAGACAAGGTGTCCACATCATTTTCACGGTTTAGGACCCTGATTTCTTAAAGGGCCAGTATGCACGATTTGGCGGCACTGGTCCTTTTGACAAAGGCTCAAAAGCAGCCGTGTTGGCTTCCTTTCCCTCCTCTGTTTTGGTCTCTACACTGCCAACATGACATCCTCTAATCTAAAACACGTGTTGCACTCCACTAATCTACCCACTCCTCTGCTCCTCTCCTGTCAGCAAAGCAGCCTCCCACTCCATCTGCGCCGGTGATCGTCTCGGAGGTGACGGGAACCTCCGTCTACCTGAGGTGCAGCTTTGGCAGCAGCTCCAACAGCTCCCTGGGTTACGTGGTGGCCTGGTCCCGCCTCTCCCTCGAGGGCAGGAAGGAGGAGCTCAAACGGGAGACCACCATCCAGACCTCTGCCTATATCGAGCTGGACGGCTTCAACCTCCGTCTGGGGGACAAGGTGGGACCGCAGAGTCCAGTTCATTTTCACAATGAGTTCTACTTCTAGTTGAAAAGTGGTGTTTTACTGCTCGATGTTCGTGTGTGACCTGGTCTTAGCTATAAAACCTTCTATACATCCAGGATTATTCCTTTTTAATTTGCTGTGTGGTTCCTTCTCTCTCTCTCTCTCTCTCTCTCTCTCTCTCTCTCTCTCTCTCTCTCTCCCTTTCTCTTTCTCTCTCTATTTATCTATCCCTCTCTCTCTCTCTGTCTCATATTCATATTTGTAATTTTTTTTTAAAGTTCAACAGATCTCTCTCTCTCTCTCTCTCTCTCTCTCTCTCTCTCTCTCTCTCTCTCTCTCTCATATTCATATTTGTACATTTTTTTGAAAGAAGTTCAACAGATCTCTCTCTCTCTCTCAGATTTACTGCTCCAGCTCCAGTTTTTTCTTGGACTCGCCCAACTTTCATGGTGCTTCAGTGCAGAGTCAGGAGTTCTTTGCTGGGATTATGGTATATCACAGCAATGTGAAGTTTTATAACTTTTTATGTGTGTGGTGTCTCTCAATGAACAGTGTGTGTGTGTGTGTGTGTGTGTGTGTGTGTGTGTGTGTGTGTGTGTGTGTGTGTGTGTATGTGTGTGTGTGTGACCATTGTATGCACAGTTCTGTATTTTTGCATGCATGTCTGTGTATATATGTACTGTATGTATATATGTATACCTTCAATGAAGAAGAAGTGACTGCATATGTTTCACTGTATATATTGAAAGTAATATTTCAGAATTTGGAATTACTGCAATTATCGTTCCCGCAGATAGAAGAGAAGATTAATACAAATCTCATATCTGTGTATATGGAGCTAGAGCCAGGAGGATCTTAGCTTAGCTTAGCATAAAGACTGGAAGCAGGGGGAAAAGCTAGCCGATTTTTGAAGTTTCCTCTTTCTTTTAAGCCCGTAAGCTGATGCTCTCACAACAGCTTGTTGGCTAAAGAGTTTATTTGTTCCTCTTTCCCTAAACTCTCTCATGCGACGCCGATGAAGGCTCTGTGTATGGAGGCGCTCACCAGTTTTATGACTGTTTTGTGCAGCTACGACCGGAGCAGAGCAGCGTGTCGGAGGACGGGCGGCTGTATGAGCTGGTGGTGGAGAGCACAGTTCCCGTCCCGTGTCTGGAGGAGCCGTCCTCCCCCACAGAGCCGTGCACTCTGTCTCTGCAGCTCAGCACGAGCAGTACGGGTGAGGACGCACTGCCGACTCCTCGCATAGCTTTGTCTTGCGGTACATTTACAGCACCTCCTTCCTTGTTGTGTCCACAGATGAGGGTTTGTTGGGTGCAGATCTGTTTCTGTCCTCCTGTGCGGTGGATCTGTCCCGGGGCCCCTGTAGGGACGGGGTTTGTAGCCGAGCTCTGATCCACTTCAGCCCCGTCACCGACTTGGTCAAAGATGGCAACAGGACGACCCGGATCTCCGTTAAATCCATCGTCACGCAGAATTTTCTCTGGAACGGATACTCGCCAGAACCAGTTGAGGTAACCGGATACTTTATTGATGATTTTTATACATCATCTCTCTCTATATTTAGTGTTCCTATTTAACCCTCTTTTGAAATAATTGTTCCTGATTATAGCTTATTTCAAACTGCTTTCATGGTGTGACCCTGCTTGTATCATCATTTTATTGTTGTTTTTTAAAGAGTAGGATTTGTAAACACAAAATTAAAGTTGGCCCCTCCCCCCCCCGGCTCAATGAAGGGTTATGGCGCTCGCCAACCCGAGGTTCACCCTGGTCTCAAACGAGCTTCGTCTGCTCAGCGTTACGCCTCACTATGTTTGCGTTCTTTTTCGGCACCGTGTCCGCCATTTTTGTAGTTTCCTGGCACCTGGTCGCCTCGTCAGGGTCACTGCAGATACAAACACCGACACACACTTCTAGTCGGTCATAAGGGATGATTGATTGATTGATTGATTTTTACTGTACCTTTAAATGAAAATGCATACAGTTGGTTCTCCACTACGTATTGAAACTGTCATTTCAGATAACAGTGAAAGACGTCCCCTCCGCTTACTGCTACTCCTTCACTGACCCTCACATCACCACATTTGATGGCAGGTACTTATTCAGTTCATCAGGAAACAGACTTTACGTGAACCAGAATATGTGCTGTGTTTAATTGCAATTTAAGATTTCATTATACGTGGAAACTTGATGGTTTTTCTGTGTTATGATAATATCTAATGGTTTATAAAAGAAGAATATGTTTCCTTGTTTATGTACAGGCACTACGACAACTACCAAGTAGGCACCTTTGTCCTCTACAAGAGCGCCGCGAGGCCGTTCGAGGTCCACGTTCGCCAGTGGGAGTGCGGCAGCGTGGTGCACGCCGCCTCGTGCGCCTGCGGCTTCGTGGCGAGGGACGGCGGCGACGTCATCGCTTTCGACATGTGCAACGGGGAGATGGGTGAGACCAAACCTCACCTGTCTGTGAGGAACAGGGACCTGAGCAAGAGCGGCATCCGCATCACCGAGTCCTACCAGGGACGCAAAGTCACGGTGAGCGAGGACGTCTAGTCCAGAGAGACGGTGCAGCTGAGTCAATGTAGTTATTCTCTTTATGATGAACGCTCTCCATACGGGGTTTATAGTTCAGAGGTCGTTACAGCCGTCGTGTGATAATCTTTGGCTGTTCGTAGATGACCTTCTCGTCGGGAGCGTTCGTTCGCGCCGACGTGTCCGACTGGGGAATGAGTCTGACGCTGAGAGCTCCCAGTTCAGACCGGGGCCACACCGAGGGCCTCTGTGGGACCTTCGACGGGCGGTCGGACAACGACTTCCACTCAGCAGGGGGCGCCACGCTGGAGCACCTGCAGGCTTTCATCTCTGAATGGAGGTCAGTGGGTGCTTTTCATTGCGCTAACGTGTCTCTTGTCCTGCCCAATGAGACATCTTTGGTTCTGTGTCAACTGCGGTAGCTCAGGGCCTGCAAAGACCCTCCTGTCAGACCTTGGTTCCTCCTCCCTGACGTCTCCTCTCCTCCTCTCCTCTCCTCTCCTCTCCTCTGTCAGGCTCCCTCCAGGCAGCAGCCTGTTTGACGCCGTGCCGTCCCACCTGAGCGCACCGAGCCCCCGCAAGTACTGCAGCTGTCAGGCCGGGCCCCGCCTCACATCCCCGAGAGCCCGCTCTCAACCAGCCACCTCCTCCTCCTCCGACTCCACCTGCTCCCATCACGGCAGCGTGCACCTCCCCGGTGTCATCCCCACTCTGGACGTCACGGCGGAGTACATCGGCTCGGTGGAGCTGCTCAAAGGCGAAGGAGGCGTCGGACAGCCGCTGCCTCCGGGTCGCTCCAGCCACAACGCCCGGGGTCGAGGCGGTGACGGAGCTTCGACCTCGGCTCACAGCCAGCGTCACACCCGCCGGTACGTTTCCAGCTCTCCGCACCAAAGCCTCAGCCAGTCTGATCTGGAGGGCTTCACCTACTTTTTCCCAGAGGACCACGAAGCGGCGGTTCCACCCGACTCTCCCCTCAAGTGGCCCACACCTTCTGGCCTGACCGAGCAGCAGGCCAGGACTCGGTGCCAGCAGGCCGTGGCGGGGTCCGGCATCGCGTTGGGTTGCGGGCGCCTGTTGGAGGAGTCGATAATTAGCCGCGCGGCGGCGATGTGCGTCACCGACCTGCAGCTGAAGGACGAGCTGTCGTGGCTGAACGCAACCGCGCCGCTGCTGGAAAACGAGTGCGAGAGGAGGCTCACGGAGGAGAGGAGCGGAGAAAAGGAGTACCAGGATGTTCTGGCTGTCCTCAAGTGTCCCGATCTGTGCAACGGGAACGGCCAGTGCTCAGAGTGGGGCTGCGTCTGCTTCCCAGGATTCGGGTCGTATGACTGCAGTGTGCTTTCTGGTAACGTACACTAAACACAAGAGCGTTTAAGGGGTTTGTGATGTTTCAATGAATTCTCAGGTCGAACAGTCGAAATGCTCTTTTTGTTGTTGACGTTGTGAAGACCAGATCCCAGAGATCAGCGAGCTGGAGAAGGAGGGTCTGTGTGATGTGCGACAGGGAGACTGCGCCACCGTCCAGGTCTACGGTCAAGGCTTCAAGGACTCCTACGAGCTCAAGTGTGAGTTTGTAAAAGAAAAGGTACTTTGTCTCTGCTTCTTGTTCCGTTTCTTTAGTCCCATGTTTGTTCTTGGCACGTCCTCTTGATTTGTTTAGATATGTCTTGCAGTTTTATTTCGGAGGGGCATAGTTGACAGGAAAGGGAGGGAACAGGTAGAGAGAGCGCATACAGTTCTCACCAGTCAGTATAATCATGATTCTGGTAAATCCCCTTTTCAGATATTCTCTGTGGGACAGCTGACGTAGCTCAACATGTTCTCATAGCTCAACTGGTTAAAGGCCACAAATAATGACCATTTGTGTGTCAGTTACTCTTCGTGTTACCTTAAATTCTTGGAGAAATTTCTCTCACGCCTCCTTGATGAACGAAGAATAAAAACAACAACCGTAACCTAATTATTTAAAACATTTCGGACTCGTACGGACCAGTAGCGCACCTGCATAAGCGTCTCTCTCTCTCTCTATTTTGCTCGCTCGGTGTCTCTTGTCCAGTTCGAGGATGGGGACTGGGTTCTGGACGAGCCCCGGTTCGTCCTGGCCGTCTTTCTGGATGCGACGGCTCTGGAGTGCCAGCTCCCCCTGGAGGACAGCCGGGCTCCTGCAGGCCTGGACCAGGAGACGGAGACAAACGGACCGCTGGCTCGCTGGCAGATCAAAGTGAGTCGCGTCTCCGACCACTTCTGCTGTAAAAAGATCAGAAGAAGGATTAGCATCACAATACTGTTATTATTTTCAAGGTTATTTCATTAGATCAAAACTTCCCAATGTGAGATCATACAGTAAATCTGCGCTGAAGTAAAGAAAAGCTGACCCAGTGTGTGTGTGTGTGTGTGTGTGTGCGCGACTACACCTCGCCTCACTGCTGCGCGGTTCAGTTCCTTTTGTTTGATGCCTTTTTCCCAGCGATTCACAGTAACCAAGCTTCTGCTGATGGCAGGTTTCCAACGACGGCTACGGCTTCAGCAACGCCAAAGTACTGACTCTGTACGACGGAGGCTGCCAGATCTGCAGCGTCAGCGCCGAAGTCCTCTGCACCCTGAGGGTAAGACGGCGTCTCTTCATAGCAGTAGCGATATGTCCAGCTGTCCTTCGTCCTCTAACCGTCCATATGTCTATCTGTGCTGTCAGTTCAGTCTCATTTTATTCACAACACAGTTAAAACAATAAATAAGTACAATCAAAAGACGTAATGGAGATTAAAATGGTAAAAAAAAAAAAAATTACAAGAATATAAAACATAGAAAAACAAGATAATCATATTTTTACTTTTTTATTTTGCTTCATTTTTTGATATCAGTTACATATTTATGATCATGATGTAGATTTTGAGTGTGTATATCTTTTGAACAAACAGTTATAATTCCAGCCATGTTTTCCGTGGGAGAGTGAACATCCGTCATGCGACTGTAAACGAGAGAGAGTTCAGCGTCGCTGAATGCGTGAGGTTCCTTAAAACACAGGAAACAATTAGCTTCCTGTGTTTCAAGCCACCAAGGCTTCATTTTCACAAAACTCTCCTTGTTCCCCCGCATGACGTGTTTTACACAAACCTCCGTGCCTCACTGAGGCAGGTCAGGGTTCAGCGGCATGTTTTGCGTCACGAAAGGCAGTTTGTTTCAAAGAGGAATTAAGAAACACTGAACGTAATTGTTTTGTTATTTATCGTCTTTGCTTCCCAGGAGAAAACCTGCAGCATCGACAGCCTGTGTTACGGCGAGGGGGAGTCCAATCCCAGCAGCCCTTGCCTCACATGCCGCCCAGACTCGTCCAAGCACACGTGGTCCCTGGCGGAGAGTACGTACATCATCTGGTTTGTCTCAGGGAAGTCTAGACGACGCCGTACGCGGTGCGAATGTGTCGCAGTAGAGCTCATTTGTCAGCAGCTCTGTGCAGATCGGAGCCATCGAAGTTTGCTTCAGCTGCTGCGAGGACGGCTCGCCTCGTTGTTACACGACTTTGCCTCTTAAAGTAGGTCAGAGGAAACGACAGAATGTGTCCGACCGCTGCTCTGACTGATGAGGGTACCATTGGATTATTGACAAATTACATTACGGTCATTTAGCAGACGCTTTTATCCAAAGCGACTTACAATTCAGTACCTATCTACACGCCGTAGACGCAGCTACGGGAGACATTTTGGGGGTTAAGTGTCTTGCTCAAGGACACATTGACGTGAGACTGCTGGATCGAACTGCCGACCCTCTGATTGAAAGGCGGCCCTGCTCTCCACTTAGCCACGGTCACCCACAAATCATTTCTTCATGCGTGCAGTCAATGAATGATTCATTTATTTATTCAAATGTAGAGTCTGGTCTGTACTTTCAAGGCCGATGCTGATGTTTTAGAGTCCAAAAAAATCCTGAAAGTTAAACATGAACAAACTTTTTTTTTTTTTTTACGCATTCCTTAAATCTGTACGTTTTCAACCAGGACGTGCACTGAAAAAAAGGAAATGATAATCCATTATAAAGACTTGGCATCAAATGAAATGAATAATCAGACACATACAACATCCTCTCCCTCTAAATAAAGGCAAAAATGACTATAAACCACAACAACAAAAATATCTGTATTGCAATTTCTTGTCATTTATTGGCCAACATGAGTCGATACAGACGCGTTAATAACAAGCTACAATCAGAAGATAACTGATGAGCCATTGTGCTGTTTGAGCTTACGTTCTTCTTACGTTTTAAAATGTTTGAATGTGAGACAAGTTGGGTGTGCAGAAGGAGTCTGTCTCTCACCTCATCGCTTTATGTTGTCAGTCTCTCACTCGCCCCCTCCTTCATGTTTCACATCAGAGAACGAGCCTCCGGAGGTCCAGTCGTTGCCGTCCGGTCTCCGGTCCTTCCAGGGAGAGAGTTTCATCTACCAGCTGCAAGCCCGGGACCCCGAGGGCTCGGCGGTGCTCTTCACCCTGGCGTCGGGTCCCGAGGGTGCGTCTCTGTCTCCGGCCGGCCTGCTGATGTGGAAGGCCTCGGCTGAAACTACGGAGACGCACACGTTCCGGTTTACCGTGACGGACGACTGTAACGCAGAAACCAGAGCCTCCATTCAGGTGATGCTGGGTTTGTTGTTTCTCTTGTGTGACGCATTGTGACCTGAACGGTCCTCACTGTACAGGTTCACACCCACTAGACGGTGAGTATGAGTGTGTGTGTGTGTGTGTGTGTGTGTGTGTGTGTGTGTGTGTGTGTGTGTGTGAGGTGGTACAGAATACAGTGAGGGTTAGATTACAGTGGAGTGATAAGTTCAAGTAGTCTAGATGTTAGAAATTAATGGTTTTATAAATGGATTTTATTTCAAACTTCAACAAATAATAAGAAAAACAAAAACAAATTCTAAATAAACTAAATTAATAAATTACTAATTGTTCTATGTTCGCAAACGAGTAGGCAGAGGTAAACACTAATAAAATACACAAATGATAATGTTCAATTATTGATTATTGTAATCATATATGCACACAATAACAAAAGTCGCGCATCCTTTAAATTTAATTCTCTTTTTAAATATTTGTGTAGCTGTTACCTTTTGTTTCTGAGGATAAATGGATCATAAATGATGTGGATGCAAATTTTTCAGCATTTTATATATATTTATATATAGGTTATAGGTTTTACCAGACTCTTTTACAGTTTCACTGCAGCAGTATTGTTGGCTCTCATTTTCTTGTTCAACAGCAACTCATCAGTGTTCACAGAGGGAGGGCTGAGTGTCAGTTGAGGTCAGAGGTCCACAGCCTTGGACACATAACCCTTTGCTTCTTCCTCCCACTAGAGGGCGCTAATGATGTGGCGTTCTCTGCTCACACTGACTCGCTCCAGTAATTCTAAAAGCAGGTTGCGTGTGATGAAATTACCAATTACATTTGCTTGTAGATTTAATTTGTTTTGTGTTGACGGGTGTTCCCCCCCCCCCCCCCCCCCCCCTCCCCACAATGCAATACACCCAGGAAATAAAAGAGCTGCTCACTGCCGCAAAACAGGTTCAGATTCAGATGGTGTAAAAACACAAATCTAATCTCAAAGAACGTCTCTCTCTCTTTGCTTCTCTGCCAAATTGAATTGTCAATTGTAAAGTCACACTTTGATCGACATCTTGTATTATTTCCTGTTCCGATAAAGTGCTACATTGCTTTGATTTCTTGCATACAAACTGTTTGATTTCTATTAATGGCAACACTTGTCGCTGTCCACTCACTTCCTTCCTGTTTCTTTTCATTTTTCCGTTTTCTTGCAAGCGTTACTTTTTTCATAAACCGCCTTCGAGGGGTCATTGTGGAATAAAGGAAGTCTAAAGAACACCTAAAAGCCAGGCGGCGGGACCCGTCCGTCACCACGTTGTCTTCAGATTACAAACCCTCTCCTGCAGGTGTCTGTGCGCTCCTGCGGATGTCTGAACGGAGCCGCCTGTGTGACCGACGTCAACCACCCCCCCGGCAGCGGAGAGTACCTGTGCGCGTGTCTCGACGGGTTCAAAGGCGGACGGTGCGAGGTGGACGTCGACGACTGTAAGCCGAACCCCTGCAGGCTGGGCCGCTGCGTCGACGGACCCAACTCCTTCTCGTGTACCTGCCCTCCTGGAATGACCGGTAGGGATCGAGCCGCACGGCTGTTTCCTTTCAAACCACCCAAAAAGTAAAAGGCTTTAGAAGCAATCCTGATTCAGTAGATTTAAGTGATGTGTGACCATATATTGACCTTTATCGGTGGCCCAGAGGAATTACAGAAACATTGATTCTCCTGCAGAAGTTCAAGCTGCTGCCACCCTTTAGAGGGTTTTTATCTCACAACCTGGATCTTGTTTTTTTTTGTTGAAGTTGTGGCCATCATTCCTGTTAGTTTTCTTACATTATAGTCACCAAGTGCAAAGAAAAGAGACTCAAAGATGTGCCTGCTAGATGCAAATTTTTTGTTTAGTGTATTTTTCATTTTTTAAAAAGACACTTACATGGTTAAAACACCAATTTACATGCACAATTTAAAGAACAAGAAGAATAACGCAACAAAAAGTCCAATTCCATTGTGCTCCTTGTTGTAGTTAGATGTTGTATCGGTGTGTGTGTGTGTGTGTGTGTGTGTGTGTGTGTGTGTGTGTGCATGCACGTACCTTGCGCTTGGAGATAGCGGCATGTAAAAGCAGAAAAAGAAAACGGAGGTAAAAGTCACACTGCTTGTGCCACATGTCCTGTTTCTAATGTGCTTCACTCACAGAAATGCAATCAAGGCTTCTCCCCCGATTTCTTCCCTTTTCGTCGTTTACAGTTGTTGTTGTTTTTTTGAAGTCATGCCCGGGTGTTTCGTGTGCTTTCAGGCCGTACATGTCGAGAAGACCAAGATGAGTGCGTCTCCCGGCCCTGTTTCCCCGGTGTGGGCTGTAACAACACGTTCGGCTCCTTCGTCTGTGGAGTCTGCCCACAAGGATACAGAGGAGACGGGAAGATCTGCACGCGTAAGTCCTCGTGTCGGTGATGGATAGTTAGGATAGAGCAGGTCGGAGATGTTCTATGTTTCTGTTATTCAATAAATTTGGGATTTGGTGAGAATAAGAAAAATATAGAATATCACCGAACCTTTCCTTTAAGGGGTTTACTAGTCCTAACTAGTTGTTGTCTGTTTTTCATCCACGTTGTGCCCTTCCAGTGAGAGCGATGACCTCACCGGCACGAGCGCCGCAGGGCTCCTTGAGGCCCAAACCCTCGGGCTCGGCGGCGTGCTCCAGGCGGCCGTGTCACCCGGGAGTTCACTGTTTCGAGAGCAGCCACGTCTCAGCGGGCTTCGTCTGCGGACCCTGTCCTGCTGGTCTCCACGGAAACGGACGCACGTGCACGGCGCCAGGTGAGAGTGAAGCGAAGCACATCGCTCAATTTAAAACCATCTGTAAGAGGTATATATATATACTTGTATAGAGGTGTATATATATATATATACATATATATATATATATATATATATATATATATATATATATATATATATATATATATATATACACACCTCTCTAGAGAGTCTAGCTTGAAAGACCTCAAGCATGTTTGAATTATGTAATATTTGTTGGTTATCAAAGGTCTGTTTTTATTCGTTATCATGTTATATCATTACATGACAATAGTTGCTTTTATATAACACTTTGATACGACAGGAGAAAGTTGATATTCAACATGCTCATTATAAACAGCAACATTTACATTTCAACTATACATATTGTTATTAATGTTGTTGTTGTTGTTGCTAGTAGAATATTTTTCAGTTTTAACATTTTTGTTTATTGTGACGCATAGTGTCATTAAGTCTACATAGTAGTGCCGATAAATCATTCTAAGACTAAAAATAATTTTATAAAAAAATAATAATTTTATTTATATAATATAATATATAACAAGCTTTATATATATATATTCTTTTATATAGTATATATATATATATTCTTTCATATAGTATATATACTGTGTATATATATACTATATAAAAAGAAAATCCCAGCTACAAGACAACACAGTATTTTTAAGAAAATGACGTTTAAATTGAATTAGCACAAAGATGTGAGAGTGGGATCAATAATCCAGGAGGTTTATTAGAATAACAATAGAGGGACTCTGATTATATTGTTATAAGTTGTTGTTTTGTTTAAAATGGGCCGTGGTGTTTGGGTATGGAGCCCCTCTGGTGTCTCACATGTTTCTTTGTCTCGTTGTACTTTTTTTTAACAATTAAGCAGTTTTGCTACTTTTACGTGAAAGTAAGAGAAATCTGAACTAAATCAAAGGATTCATAAATTACTGTTGTTTTAAAACATCGTGTCACTTTTATTACATGTGGTCATCTCAGCATGTTTTATTGTTGATGTATATTTGTGTTTTTTAAGTCATGTCCTCTAACTTCCAGTATTTTACAGGTCAGGGGACAGTCTCCAGCGTCATCTCCAAATCAAATTCCAGCAAGGAAATGACTCCCACCTCCTCTTCATCGTCTTCATCCTCTTCATCGTCTCCCAGACGACCCCATGACAGGCGGACGAGACCGGAGGCCACCATCCCCAGCATCGGGAGAGTTTCGTCCACAGACGTCCCGGCGGGGGCGGAGCCGCACCCCGACCTCACCGCGGGGCTCAAACGGGGTCACCGCGTGACCTGCGCCGACGCGCCCTGCTTCCCCGGCGTTCCCTGTGAGCCCACCGTCGCCGGGTCCTTCAGGTGCGGACGCTGCCCGTACGGCTACACCGGAGACGGAGCCACGTGTAAAGGTACGCATAGTGTCAACTGTTGAGGTGTGATTACATCGTAGAAGATGCACAAGGTAATTCATTGTTTTCATAATGCATCGGAGGGGCATTTCTACCCCCCCCCCCCCCCCGCGTCATGAGTGGATTTCTTCAAGTAAACTTGATGCTTTGATTCCAGCTGTGTGCAGGTACCAGTGTGGGAGGAACATGGAGTGCATTCTGCCCAACACCTGCGCCTGCAAGGAAGGCTACACCGGATACAGCTGTCATATCGGTGAGAGGGAACACATGTCGCTGGAGCCCGCCTCCTTTATTTTTGGTGCTGGGAATACACGTTTGTTACATTGACTCATTCTCGAAATGCAGTTTTTAAGACGGTTAACCTCGGGATTTTGCCTCATTTGTCTCCTTATCTCCTCGCCACTTCCTCTCCCCTCTCAGCCGTGTGTCGACCCGACTGCAAGAACCAGGGGAAGTGTGCGAGACCCGATGTGTGCGAATGCGCCGCGGGCTACAGCGGGCCCGCCTGTGAGGAAGGTAAACCCGAGCTCATATTCACACCTGTCTAACATGCCGACACGCACAGAATACCGATGAGGATCCCCGTGTTGTTGTCACAACCCTGTGTGTGTGTGTGTGTGTGTGTGTGTGTGTGTGTGTGTGTGTGTGTGTGTGTGTGTGTGTGTGTGTGTGTGTGTGTGCAGCGAGCTGCGAGCCTCCCTGTCAACACGGAGGCACCTGTCTGGCCAGAAACCTGTGTACCTGCCCCTACGGCTACGTGGGACCCAGATGTGAAATCAGTGAGATGTCGCTTAAGCACTTAAGCAGCTTTCTGACGTGTTTACGAGTTGTGTTAAAGTGGCAGTCTGGGAGATTTACAGTGCTGTCTGCAAGTAGAAGGACAGTGACACACTTTGAGATGAAACAACGACTCTGAGGTCAAAGTGATGACTTTGAAGGAATAGTTGAACATACGGGAAATGACTTTCTTGCCGAGAGTGGGATGAGAAGATCGATTAGCTTAGCTTAGCATAAGGAATCTGGGGGAAACAGCTAGCCTGGCAAAGACCTCTAAAACTCACTAATTAGCACATTAAATCTTGATTGTTTAATATGTACAAAACCCCCAAAAGCCAAAATAATGAAATGTCTTTCCTGGTTCTGCGCTGCATGTCGTCACCTGTAACTCTAGCTTTGACGTCATTTTCTTCATATGGCCCACCTGGAAGCGTGCGTGATAATCATCTATCCGTTTCAGTGGTGTGTAACAGGCACTGTGAGAACGGAGGCGAATGTGTTTCTCCTGACGTCTGCAAGTGCAAACCCGGCTGGTACGGACCGACATGTCACTCAGGTACGTCACCTGACACCTGACACCGAGTGTGTGTTTCTACCGAAAAGCTTTCTTCACATCTAATATGTCATGGACCACATTGACAGTACAGTACATCCTACAACATACAGGCTTTTTCTCTGCCATATGCTGAGGATCGAAAAGAAAGCTTGAAACACCAACGTTAAAGCTCGTATCGAGGTCTCAACGAGGCTCCTCTGTCTTCCACAGCTCTCTGTAACCCCGTCTGTCTGAACGGAGGAACGTGCACCAAGCCCAACATCTGTGCCTGTCCCGGCGGCTTCTACGGCTCTCAGTGTCAAATCGGTAAAAAACTGTGATGAATATTTTGTCACGCTGACGCATTTTACCGCCCTGCTGTTCGACCTCCGAGAGTGCAGGAAATTCAAAATCCTGATTCCATTTCAGCTACTAGCAGCAGACCTTTTTGAGGAGACTCTTCAACGCAGTGGCAATCAAAAGTTGAAGAGATGTGTCGGGTTGCTCACGCTGGCTTTTTTATTATGCCTCCGCGGCGGCGACGGCTGTGTCCGGAGACATTTTGTTTACGAGTTGTCCGTCCGTACGTCCCATTGTCGTGAATGCGACGTCTCAGGAACGCCGGGAGGGAATTCATCAGGGAGGGGCCGATTCGAATTTTGCGGTCAGAGGTCACGATGCGTTCGGCCATAACTCAATAATTCATATGCTGACGCTCGAAGGATGAAATGATGACGCGATGAGATTTGGGACGGACGTGGACGTAAAGTCGAAAAGAGGCGTTCAACCGCGAGGAGATTCTAGTTTAAACTCTGATATCATGGAGGTCCTGTTACTTATCCATTTAAGAGCATCATGTTCCCTTTAACGTTTAATCAATGTGGGTCTCAAAACTGAAAAAAACCCAGAAGAATTTCTTTAGTCGGGGTTTCAATTAAGAGTTTCCCAAAAAGCTGTTTCAGTGGCACGAAATTGTTGTGTTTTTTTGGTGTAGAAATGCCAGATTTAAAGAATGACAATTGCCAGAAATATCTGTACTTTTGATACAAACATGCCAACATACTACTGCAGTGCAGAGGGGTTTATTTTAAAACTACGGTGATTATTCAATGATCCCTGCTGACAGACGGTCAGCTACGCAGACCTCGCTGAGGGTCTTTCTGTCTTATCGAATTAAAAGATGCGTTTCACGTTTTTGCAGAAATGTTTTATGACATAAGTATGCACAAGAGGTTGGAGGTTATGTCAGAGTTCAAGTCTTTGGATTTACATTTCTATGAGCCTCCTGGTATTGTTATATTGTTGTTGGTTTTTTTCAGCCGTATGCAGCCCTCCTTGTAAGAACGGAGGTCAGTGTATGAGGAACAACGTGTGCTCCTGCCCTGAAGGCTACACAGGAAAAAGGTGTCAAAAGAGTGAGTACAATCACCAAGTTGATGCCCTTTCCCCGCCGGCAGCCTACGACTCCATTACGTTAAGTCTAACGCGTTATCAAATGCGTTCCAGGTGTGTGTGAGCCGATGTGCATGAACAGAGGCAAGTGTGTGGGACCCAACACGTGCTCCTGTGCGTCGGGATGGAGAGGGAAGAGGTGCAACATACGTGAGTGACTCCCACGTTTTGATTCGCATCCGACGTTGACGTTCTCATGCAGCGTGGGCAGACCGCTGTACACTGTGTTCATACCTCGCTCTCCGTTTTCTCACCGTAGCCGTCTGTCTGCAAAAGTGTAAAAATGGCGGCGAGTGTTTGGGACCAAACACCTGCCACTGCCCCTCCGGCTGGGAGGGTCTGCAGTGTCAAACACGTGAGTTCATTCGACACAGTGGTTAACTTACCTTCTGTCCTACCTGAGCTTTGCTATCAGTGTCAGAATAAACAGATTCACATATTTTATCACTCTCTATTTGATGCATTTCTGACTGTAATATTGATTCCCTCACCAGCGGTCTGTAAACAGCGGTGCCTGAACGGAGGGAGGTGCGTCCTTCCTGACTACTGCCACTGTCGGAGAGGCTACAACGGCCTCACCTGCGCAATTAAGGTCAGCACAGCAGTCACACTTCTTACACCTGTACACGTCTCTGTGCGGCTGAACAGGGAAAGCACTTGTATTTCTAGGGTTAAGGGTTCCCTTAACACTACGGCATTTCCCAGTGCCATGTTTGAGTCAAAAGAGTTAAAGGTGCCAAATCCGAGATTGGGAGCATTTTCGATTGCCTCTTAACGGCTCTCAACATGTCGACGTCAGTCTGTCAGGACGGCGTTATGGCAAGCACGTGCACGCTCACATGCACGCTCACATGCACTTAAACAATGCGCATCGGGTGTTTCTATGTCAACATAGCAAAGAGAAGCTCAGATAACAACACACAGAAAGGGAAAGCAACTTCATTCTTTGCTGAGGTCGACATTACTCCACTTTATCTTTAGCTGCTATATTATTCTTCAGAATGTTAAATACGATTCTTTCACTTTGTCATCTTTCGCTGAAAGATGGATGCCTTGACAATATTGTGGGAGCCAAAAAGGTCATCCAGATGATTAGTAGAGTCTTTGAGGATTCTGAAAATACCTTCAGAACAGCGGTGAGCGATGTTAAACGACCTCCGAGTCTTTATCTTTCGGAGAAAAAGATGCTCAGCTCCGTGACTTGAATGCGACGGTAAAACATGAGATGCACTAACTTCAGCTCAGGCTCTCGGATAATTAAAAGGCCACCTTGGATATACTGAAAAAATATGTGAAATTTACTTCAAATTAATTTATGTTTGCACTTTTACAGGCGTCGCAAGCATGATGGGGAAGAAATGAGGAAATGGGTTGAAAGAAGCTGCAAAATGTACGAAGCAAGAAGAGAGCATCGTGAGTTGTTGTGTGTGTGTGTGTGTGTGTGTGTGTGTGTGTGTGTGTGTGTGTGTGTGTGTACACGTTTGTGTGTGTGTGTGTGTGTGTGTGTGTTGGTGGATATGTGTGGCTCTGTGCACATTTGAAGGCTAACAGGGGGACGTGATGTATTGCACTTGTCTGTTCGTCCCCGTATATCACTACCTCAAGGCTCACAGTAACACGCATCTGGTGAATGCATCAGCAGAGACTTTGTACAGATGTGCGAGTGTTACTGCACAGCATTATGTAAAATAAGTAAAATGACAAATCAATCTGTTTCAGTGAGGATTTATTTGTCAGCTGCAGGTTATTTATTACCTGCAAGCTTTCAGTTTTTACACAATTAAGCCAAATTATATAACCTTTTTACCAAACTGATGCGCACCGTTTGTTGTTCATTTATGAGAAAAATAATGCACGGATGCTATATTAGTCATGCCTAATCTAGATGGTACACATCAGTGACTTGTCTCAGAATAAATACATTGCCATATGTTTTTCTTTTTTGCTTTCATTAATATATATTTTTTGATTGGGTAAAGTAATGACCACCTGTTTGAGTTTTATACTGGGTTTTGTTTTATATATACAAATCTCTGACAACACCAAATTACACTGTGGTACAAGTTACATCTGACAGAATAAAGAAAATGAACTATTTCTATGCTTTTGCTTTGGTTAAATAAGCTTTGATAATTAATGCAATTCACTCTTTTATTCATTTAATGACACAAATTACAGTACAGTACATGTTTACACAGTCGAATGAGAACGTTACACAGGTTCAAGGTTTCTTAAAAAAGAAATACATACAAAAGTTTAAAAACTACAAATGTTTTAGCGTTAAAAAATAGAAGAAAGAAATGTCCTCATCAGCATGACGTCACTTATCGGGCCCCAGCAGGGTCACACTAGTGGGACTTCTTCCTCTCCTCGCAGCGAGGGCCAGAGAAGGGGGGGCGACAGCGGCATTTGTCTGGAGAAATACACTTCCCTCCATTCAGGCAGGACTGAGTGCACACAGCTATAGACGATACAAAAACAGACCCAAAAAAATAAATAAAAACGATGTTAATCGATTGTTAAACCTGAGAAGGGCTGAAGGGCTTGTGAACCCGAACACCACAAATCCAGAAACGGAAGTGAAAAGTGTTTCCACGTCTGTCACATCTGGAAAAACATTGAGCTGAGAACTTTCCCTTCGCAGACGCATACATCCGAGATATATATATATATATATATATATATATATATATATATATATATATATATATATATATATATATATATATATATATATATATATATATATATATATATATATATATATATATATATATATATATATATATATATATATCACTGTCAGCTGCTTGGCAGACGGATACCTGCAACATTCGTCATCTCGGTAAGGTGGAGACGGTTTACAGGGAGCACAACCAAAAGCTAACAGGACAAAACGTTGGACAAGCAGCAGAGGAATACAAAAAGGAATCGTGCTTGTAAAGTGCACTGATTTTTTTGAAACTCACCGGTGTGGCAGGCGCCACCCAGCCATCCCTCCGGACAGCTGCAGATTCCTGGAGCCACGCAGATTCCCCCGTTCCTACAGCCCTGGGGACAGATCGCTGCAACAAAACCATAGAAAAGACATTCTTAGCATGTCAGAGAGCTAATTTTTAGCTTTAGCCATATGTGACTCATATTTACTGGAGGCAGAAAAATGCTCTACATGCAGAAATAACTACGAGTTAATGGTTGACAAAATACTGCCAATTAGCTTAGCTTAGCATATAGCCTGGAAACAGGGAAACAGCTAGCTCTGCCCAAAGGTTACAAAACCCGCCAACCAAACACATCTAAAGCTCACTAATTTAACATATTATATCTTGTTCGTTTAAAGACTAAAAACAAGAAGTTGTGGTTTGACATGTCGTCATGTGCTGGACTATTTCTTGGCCAGGCTAGCTGTTTTATGTTTCTATGCTAAGCTAAGCTAACAGGCTGCTAGCTGTAGCTCCATATTTAGCGTACAGACACGAGAGTGGTATCGATCTTCTCATCCAACTCTCCGCAAGAAAGCGAATAAACGCATTTCAGTAGTTGGAGATGAAGCCAAACTGCTTTTCAGGAAGCAGGTTAGCTTAAAAGGTGAATGTGTTAGCAAGAAGAGAGTGCAGTTAAAGCATAACCTACATTTAAAAATTAATACAAAATGTATGTTTGAATAGGACACATTTCTATATATATATATATTATCACAATGTTTTTGTGATGTTGGAGGTCAACAAACAAACAGCTTAACAACACTAGTATGGGCACTTTGAATGTAGGCTAGGCTAAATTGCTAATCTAAACAACAAAAAATACATTGATTGAGTTCTCTAGAGCCCTAATTTCTCATGGAGTGCACAATAGTAGAAAACTCGTCCCGCATGCGTTACTAAAAAGCCAAGTCAACTCAATGTTATCTATGTAGCCTTAAAATATCAGGAAAAGTGGGGTTTTTTGCTTCACCAATTCACCAAAATGTTTATCTCAACAGATAAGATTCTGAGAATGATCTGCTGAGTCCGACTTGAGCTTCATTTTACTGCCAAGAATCATCATTCACGAGCCGTCAATTTACATGCCATTCGTGACCAGTAAGTTAGATGAATTGCTTCGTCGGGGGTGGGGGTGTTAGACTGAACACTTCCCATCCTGTCAGCGACTTGGCACTGAAAAAAAAAAGCATTTTGAAATGTTTTAGCTCCAGCTGAGAGACCGGGCTCCTTGTTGCGACTTTGACCTTTGGTGTTAACAGGGCGATTAGAAATGGCCATAAACCGACCCTCCTGGCATCTTGAGCCGCTCCAGCTCGAGGGGCAGATGCACTTGGCCGCTCCGTTGACAGCGATGCATTCTCCTCCGTTCCAGCATCCCCCGTCACACGTCACTGCCAAAAGACAGACACGGATCACACCCATCAGCGGGGATAAGATAGCTTCACCCGTCCTGTCCTCAAGTGTTTGTGGCTGCACTGGTTTTAGAAATATATAACTTGGGCATGATTCCTAATCAAGGGGGGGAAACGCACAATTGAATTGTCTAAATCAGTGCTTTCCAACCTTTTTTTTCCCCTTGTGAGCCCTTTAAAATAAAAAAATGTGTATTTAAAAGTGTATTTGGGACCCCTAGTCACTAGTTGCATATGTCTACCAGGGGTTTCTTGGTTTTAATTGTATTTCTAGAAGCTTGATTAGTTAATCTCTCTAGAAATCTAAAAGAATTAAAGAAAGTCTGGAAAAAATGTACATGTGTGTGTCTTTTTTTCCTTTCTCCCTGCTCTGGTAATTGTCCTCAGATTTAACTCGCAACCTAAAGTTTTGGAAAATACTGGCTCTAAATGCTGTTTCAAAGATTTCTGACAGGAACATCTGGTGAATAAACACAAAATCCCTTCATTTTATTTAGATTTTGCCTCAAAAAAACATAAGGACATTCAAAAATATTCCATCTTAAATAATATAACCAGCTTTAAAATACTTATTGAACAACTGCAGTTTTGTTACTGGGGGGGGAATCTAGCTGCTCTATTTTCTTCGACTGGAGGTTAGAAGGAATCTGGTGTGTGTCTGATAAAAGAGGGACAGCTGTGTTATATTTAACTGTACCACACGGAGGAATGAAAATACAAGAAGATGGCTTTCAGATTCCAAATATTGGACCAACCAAGTGTTTCGTTCACAAACATCCGTGCACAGAAAGCCTGCTTACCTTTGTGACAGTATCTTCCCCCAAATCCTGGAGGACATCTGCATTTTCCAGGGCGAAGGCACGTTCCTCCATTCTTACATTTGGGATAACAGTTGGCTGCATTTTACATTCACACGAGAACACACAACATTTTGACATTACACTTAATATTGAGACCTTTTATCTTAGATACTGTAAAAGTAAGAAGGGGAAATAAGTAAATACGGTGAGGAATATGGTCTCTTGAAACATCTAATGGAGAAATATTTGCATTAAACATCATTCATTGTTTTAGCCATAAATATTTATAGGCATTGGTTCTTCTACAAGAGGACAACTACTATTCCCTACTGAATATCCTACTGACAGCTTAAAACTAAATATATTTATATTATTCTAATGGGGGAACATGTTCCACCTTAAATGCAATTAAAATGCAAACAGATAAAAGGTTTGTAACGTCACCATACTGGCAGGTCTCTCCTTCATAGCCCTTGGAGCAGTAGCATGTGTTGTTGCGGATGCAGATCCCTCCGTGTTCGCACTGCGGTTCGCACTTCGCTTTCGGGTCGAAAACGAACCCGACGGCGACTCCCCGGGGCGCGTCCGAGCGCCCTGCGGAGCACAGAGCGACCAAGGCGGACAAGAGGAAAGTTGATGCGAGACCCACGACACCCATGTTTGGTGTTTTTTTTGGTGTGTGTCACTGTGAAGAGTGAGGAAGCAGCAGACAGACAGACGGAGACGGAGATGGAGGAGAAAGTAGCGGGACCTCCCCCCCAAATCGTGGCCGCTGTTCCACACAGGTTAGTCCCGGGGGCGGGGCGAGGAGAAACCGTAAAACCGGTTGGCTTGGAAGAGTTTGGATGGATGATGAGCTTTTTGAAAGTGGTCACCACATGTAATGTTACACAAAAAGTAGTTGGAAGTAAATTAGACGTAAATATTAGTCGATACGCCGAAGAAATAATTTAAAACCATCTTTTTTTTCTCGAAGTTAAAAAGTACCAACGGTAACTTTAGCGTTAGCTTTGTAGCTAGCTGACGTTAGCTAAGCTACATTGGTTGTTACGTCACACCAGAATCGGAGCGTTAGCACGTTAGCTAACGTTAGCTAACTAGCCAAATACAATGGTTTGTCAACTGTGGGTTGAAAGGTAAAGTTAATTGTATTTTTTTGGGGGGGCTGTCTTAAATTAATACCTCCTTTTTAATCTGCCATGCAAGTTACACACAAGTAATGTTGTGTAAGGAGTTTGTCTCCGGCTTTAAATTTATATTTTAAAGCAACGATAACCAAAAGAGTTCTGTGAATTATAAACGCTAAGCTAATATAAGCTAACTAGTTGCCAAAATGTGTTTTTAGCCACTAAATGTGTATAAACTCAGTACAAACCCACACTGTGTAGCCAAACTTTGTTAAAAGTAATAGTTGAAGTGGAGCTTATTTTCAACTCAAAGTTTTCAAAGATATGTCAGAAAGATGTGGATGGTGCAATCCTAAAACTTAAAGTCTTAGGTTTTTTTTTTTATCATTATTTATGATTTTTATGGGGTTAACTGTACAGGGAGACTTCAGTATTCACATATCGCGTATGATCAGATGATCAGTGAAATAAAGCTTGAACATAAACCTATTATGTACAGAGAGTTACTGTTAGTATTAAAAATAGATGTGTAAACAACAAACTCTGTGTCAGGGTTCCAATGCAACATGTTTCACTTACATCAAGCATTGCAGATTTAAATTTTTTTTTGTCCAGGTTTTGAGATATCTCTGAAGATATCTGTCCTCATAGACAAGGAACACAGGTGAAAACTGAAACGTTTTTTGGTAACCGCTTATTCCTCTAAAAACTATTTATGTCACGTTTTGTTTGTTATCCAGAGAAACAGGGACACTGTTTCTAGAGAGACTCTAAATTAAGTTTTCAATGATGTGGATACCGCACGGCCAAATAACACTAATGAAAAGTGAGAAATATTCAGATGTATAATTTGTTTGAACTGACCCTTGGATGAGCCTAATAAGTCTATTGTTTTAAATCGTTCATTATGTGAGCGCCAAATAGTCACGATGTCATTCTCCTCCACTGGACACACTCCAGTACTAGAGAAACCACAGTCAGGAAAAAGGTTCAGTGTGGAGCCAACTAGGTTATTATTTTTTTTTTAGACAGCAAGACCCTGTGTGTGTTCATGTAGAAGACATGTGGGGAAATCATTTCCTTTTACCTGGTGAGAGGAAATGCTGGGTCCACATGCAGTAAGGGGGAAGCTCTGCTGTAATGGCTCTAACACAACCAGATCAATAGCGGATGTGGCCGTCCTCTCCGTTGGGACTCCGCACAGTGAAACCTACCGACCGAGCGCTCACAGGAAAGTAGATATTTCCATGTGAAAATCTTGCTTTTGCTTGAAAAATGACTTCTTTTTTTTTTTTTTTTAACTTTCCCACGAAAACCCAGCAGCTTCCATAACCTAGAATGCTTTAAAACTGCGTTTACATCTTGTGTTTGCCAGAGATGTGCCTGAAATTAAGTCACTCAGCATGAAAAAGCATTAAAAAAAAAGACTACCGGACTAAAGAAGTCTTAGTCATCTAAGACCAAAAGGACTAACGCGACTTAAGAGGGGGCAGCCCTGGATACAACGGTGATACACATCAATGTAGGGACTGTTAATATTATATCAGCCAGTTGGGACAAAATATATGTACTGAGGCAGAATATGTTGCAATTGAACATTAAATATATACGTATAGTCAAAGAGGGCAGTGACAGTAAAAGATAATAATAATAAAGCTGATGTCAATATGTCTTTTATTGACACCCACTAACATACTGCTCAGTACAAAGAGGAAACTGGCAGTGCTTACTGGTTGTGTGTGTGTGTGTGTGTGTGTGTGTGTGTGTGTGTGTGTGTGTGTGTGTGTGTGTGTGTGTGTCCCAGTAAAGCTCTGGTCCAAACCAGTGACCTGGATCTCAGAGAGGAAGTGAGCTGATGTTTGCAGCAGATGTGAACATACCGCGATACACTGGGGACACCTTGTGCCTCTAGCTCCATTAAGGAGTACTCCGCCTGTAGTGAGGAACCACGTTAACATACAGTGTTTGTGTTTTTGTAAGTGCGCCCTCTAGTGGTGGCGCCGATGCACGTTGTTGTTGGTCGTTCAGCTGGTCCGTCCACTCATCAGGGATACTCTCATTTAAGTGATTGAAAAATATTAAGTTTGCCCTCAATAAATATAAAAATGTAATAATTAGATTAGTATGAAGTTTGATCAGCATATTTATGCTCCCAAATAATTTAAACTAATTTATAGTTTCCGGTTTTTTTCTGACTACGAATGCATTTTGCTGCATGTGGAGACAATATATTTAACTGAAACAAGCTGAAATAATTAGCAAGAAAATATATCACCAACTGTTTTGATAGATTAACTGTAAACATTTTTATTTTTGCCCAAAGTTCACTTGCTTCAACTTCTCAAATGTGAATATTTACAGGGGTTTTTTGTGTCTATTATCCTAAAGCAGTATATCTTTTTTTATTTCTAATATTTATAAATAAGGGTGAAGTAACAGCAAGGTGAGCGGCACTCTAGTTAAGCAGACCACTCGGCGCCACCCAGTGTGTACGGAGAATATTACAAGAAGAAACCTTCCAAAATGAGACACGATTTTATTTCCAGCTTTCATGCATGAGAAACAGAGCAGCACCGTGGAGACGTCACGATGTCACGCCTGATTTATACCCCGCTTGCGTGTAACATGAAATGTGTTTTTGATTTGAACTCAAATCCTTTGGTCAGGCGGTTTATTTTTATTTTTTAATAGTTCCATATAACCTCGGCAGAAGCACAATTCCATGGCTGGGAGTAAAATGATGGAAGAGTTTGGACGTGGAGCACCTGTGCCTGGAATGAATAAGCTGGTGGTCGTTGTCAAAGGATGTGAGGTACTTGAGAACACATCTCCTGGCTCTGAAGTCCGATCGAACTTCTGCTCAGAAGTATAAATTAGGCGTAACGATAACAGAGAGGCGTTCACATCCCCACCGTCCGTCATCAACCATCAAGAAGGGTTGGATCTAGGATTTCAGTGTTCCTACGAAGACTCTTTTGATGTCGTACCTGTTACATTACATTACATTACGGTCATTTAGCAGACGCTTTTATCCAAAGCGACTTACAATTCAGTATCTATCTACACACCGTAGACGCAGCAACGGGAGCAATTTTAGGGTTAAGTGTCTTGCTCAAGGACACATTGACATGAGACTAGTAGAGCAGGAGCTGGAGATCGAACCACCGACCCTCTGATTGAAAGGCGGCCCTGCTCTCCACTTAGCCACGGTCACCACCTGTTCAATCGCAACTGAACTAAAGATCTGAAAACTTTTAAATAATTCATATTTTTAGACATTTTCGGTGTTTCGGTACTTCAAGCGATCTGTTTTGAAAATGCCAAAACAAAAAAACAATAAGTCACAAAAGGAAGTCATAGTTAAGTTTTTAAAAGCGCAAGAATCATGATACAAGCTATAGATGCAGAGTGGGTTAAAATAGCAAACACATCGTTGCAAAATGACACCATAGCACACAAACAAAGCTAAAAATGAAAGTACACATTTTACATTTACACATCTCTCTGTAACGCTCCCGCAGGAAAATAAAAAGTCATCCCTTTAAAAAAGAACCTCCTCGTAACATGTTGCAGTCTTCATAGTAGTCACATCTGCTTTTAAATCACTCCGCCGAATGACAGCCAGCTAAACGAAGGAGAAGACTCGCCCTCCCTCTACTCCCAATGAAAATAAAGAAGCCAAAAACACAAATAAGATACAACGTCATCTATACTGCACTAATATCAATTTAGATGAAAAGAGAAAGGAAAGAGCAGGAAGAGGTGGTTTTCACTCTTGAACGTTCGCCGTTGTATTTTTTTTTTTTTTTTTATAAAAAGCAGTATAGAGTAGTAGAACTCAACATTCTTATTAATATCTGTGGTTATTGACCGTGTTAAAGTGCATCATATGTGAAGCCACTGCTTCCAGTAATTCACCTGTTAACGAGTGACCGTGTAAACATGATGGGAGTGTCTTATTAATGTGAATATTACATTATTAACGTCTGTTTTGTTGGCACCGGGGTGGGAAAAGAAATGATAATAAACCTCAATGCAGATCCTGCTTTGAGCAGTGTGCTCAGCGTCACATTAGAGCCGGTTTAGAATTACACGATGAATGAGCCCCTGACTGGTTTGAGAAAAGTTACGTTGTTCCGTTGTTGACCGAGCAAAAGCACAAGGGGTTCCTCTCTGGAAGTTGGGCCCCGTGTTCTCCGTGAGAACCTCGGTCACAGCAGAGTTTGACGCATTCGTTCTTCTGCCTTCTTTTTTTTTTTTTTTTTTTTTTTTTTTTTTTTTTACTGGTAGACCTGGACGCCGCCATGCAAGGAGGTGGTGTTCCCCCCACAGTCCACATACTGGTACATCTCCTGGGAGACCTGCTCCGCGTGGCCGAAGTACGACGTGGTCACCGTCACCCTGAAAGAGAAAACCAAACCCCCGAGTCAGCAGGTCATCGGATAAACGAGGTGAGACCGTCACTTCTGAGTCCTTTAATGGTGGAAAGTTACTATGTCATCTCGGTTGATGTATGTGAGCTTAGGATGGCTACTAGTTTGAACTGGAAGGAGCAAAAACCAAGATACATAATGACAGTAGATCACATACAGCATGATTTATGATTCAAAAGTGAAACACGAGGATGTAAAGAAAGAACCCGGCCATACTCACTGCATCATGACCACTATGTTGTGAACTTTAATGGTCGGCAAGGTGCAGTAGTCGCTGTAAGAGAGGAAGTGACTCATGATTCAAACGCTCCAAAAGCGTAAACGGTATATATATATATATATATACATATATATATATATATATATATATATATGTTTATGACTTCTAGAAAGATACTCACAACATATAACTCATCTCATCAGCAATGGTGGTGGGGACGGTGTAGTCGATCTGTAGTAAAACACAATTCATAAAGCAGTTGAGTAGTTCACAGTTATGCTAATTACAGCAAAAGAATCCAGAATTCCGTCACCTTTTTAATAATAGATTCTCTTAGCAGTGCCGAGTCCTTTGAATGTTGTGTGTGTGTGTGTGTGTGTGTGTGTGTGTGTGTGTGTGTGTGTGTGTGCGCGCGTGTGTGCGTGCGTGCGGACAGTCAAATGTATTGTAACCCTAACCTGCCGCTCATCCAGCGGTATGATGACGGAGCTGTTGTTGAACTTGGCCTTGCCGATCACCGTCTTGGAGAACTGCACCTGGGCCGTGATGTTGGTCACAGAGACGGTGTAGTAGTTGTTGTTGGTGATGTTCAGAGTGCTCTGGGTGGAGGAAGAAAAGCATGTTAAACCTGCGGCAGCACAACGCAGCGCCGGTTGATCTGCGCTGTTCTGGTTCCGTCTGTTTTTCCGCCTCCACCAACTCCCCCCCCTGAGGGAAGTATTTGTCTCTTCAGCTGCTAGATTCTCCACAGTATTTACGAGCTAATTGCTAGCTTTGTCTGTCTGACGTTTGGTGTTTTACCGGTTAACATACAGAACATTCAAAAACGGCTTCCTGCTGCAGCCAAAAACAGCACTAATGAGAGCAGTGAGAGTGAACCAACATAGTAAAAAAAAAAGCGAACACAATGAGCTGAAAGACACGATGATTCTGTAGTGATTCTGTAGCGATTACTCCTGCCCCATACAAGAAGCCATTGTTCCTATACAAATATTGATTCTAGTTACTTTAAGACTCGGTCAGAAGGTTAAACCGAAACACAACTAGGACACGTCCTCACCGTGACGTTGAGATAGACGATCCGTTTGTCCAGGTCGTAGGAGACGTAGGCGGACTTCACCCCGACGTAGGAGACGTCGATGGAGCGAGGGAACAGGAAGAACACGGCCAGGCCGGACAGCAGCAGGCACAGGGCCACCGATATCGTGACATACAGCTTTCTGCGTGACACGGAAAAAAAAGAGAAGTGAGACCCAGGAAACCGGCTGACGACTTCAAAGTCCATCGCTGGAGTTTCATCATCACGCACGCGGCGAACACCATTCATCTTCAGACAGAGAGAGGCAGACTCACGTCCTGCTCGGCCGGAGCCTTTGGTCGCTGTATGGAATCAGAGCCACGAGCTGATTCTCCTGACCTGTTGAATTATTCAAAAGGAAGGAGAGGAAAGCTGTGTCATTCTGCTGTTTGACGGCTACAAACACTGCACACCTCCTGAGAAGAGTCTCTGTTTCCCACTTCAAGTTCAAGATTTATTTTACTGGTAGTTTATTCTTAAAGGGTAACTTTTTGTGACTAACGGGGACATCAGGGGACTAATCGCTCCATGAAACTCCTCACCGTCAATTAAGTCCACTGAAAGCGCCTGTTTTTGTATTTCAAGTGTTATTATAAGTGTCGACAAAAATTTCAGAAAGGAGCCTTCAGAGAAACACAACTTCCGTCTTACCTTTCTGTTCGTCATTGCGTCGTGTGACTGAGTTTGTCGCGTCGGAGCGCAGTAAAGCGTAGCTTAGCGTCAAACTAAATGAGTTTTAAAGCCACGGCTGAATATTTAGACGACTTCAGGACCTGACTTCTCAGAGCGAGACACACGATGACCAACGGAGGAAGGTTTTATTCCTCCGTAGGGTTCTTTTCCACGCTGTTGTCAGACACTTAGAATAACAATCTGAGCCTATCGGTGGCGAAAACGAGCGCTTTTTAGTGCACGTGCAATCGACGGCGAGGCGAATGCCCCGAGCGTTTACACTACAGCCTGTTTATCGGCTACAGCCTCAGACACAAACCGAGATTAGAAAACAACCTGAGTTACCCTTTAACCCACCAAAACAAACAGCCGGATAGGTGACGAGAGCGTGACTGTCATTGTTCCTTGTATTTCATTAGCTGTGTGTGGTGCAGAAGGAGAACGACATGACGTGGGTTTAACTGGATTCCTGGTTTTTAACGAGGAGAAAATAGATTGTTTGAGGTGTGTGTGATCTATAAAAATAATTTAACGGCTTCAGTCTTACATGAAACATCTTCTCAAAACCCTGAAGTATTCTGGTGTAGAGATTCAAAATGGAGATTAGTCTCTAAAGCCTGCATATGGAGGCATGATGGCCTGTTTATTTAGTATTTCTCTTGGACGTTATTATGTATTTGCTACATCTGTGGTTTATGAATGGTGTTGTAGACATAAAGGCTTGAAACTTGTATTTATAGTCAGACTTCTGGGAGTTCTATATTTGGAAATACAATATGAACTCTAGATCTGGTTGGTATAAACTTGTCTCACGGAGGCACACGTGAGCCGGACGTGTGGACATCCTCACTGCTGAATGATTTCTTTTTCTTCTTAACTCAACTTGTAGCGGGTCTGAGGGAGATGGACCACGTGGTCGCACTTTGTGCCGCTTTAACGCCCTAGCAGAGGTGTGAACGCTCGTAGGAGTCGAGCCTCGACTCTTGTGAAATACAAACAGCAGAGAGCGAGCGCTGTGTCCACAGAAAGCTGGACTTAAGACTGTTTAGTCTACAGAATCGCACAACTCGCCCCGGTTGGTATCTTTCTTGTGATTCACTAAATATCATGTGACAGGATCTCCTGCAGCGTGAATCAATGTTATTCACGCTGCAGTTTGAAGATTTTAGGATCCTGAAAACACACAAACACAACCTTTTCTGCCACAGTCACAGTTTTGGTGGAAAAGATCATGCCACAACTTTCCGTGCACCAACATTTGATTATGACGTGATGACAGCTGGCTGGTTGTTTTGCTCGTATCTGATCAAATGCGATCAACCGTAACCCACAGTCGTGACGAAGCACAAGTATTTAACCGTTCATTTAGACAGAAATAACACCCGTGGAGGGTTTGTTTCTGGACTAACCGGTGCTTATTTAGTCATGAATATGTAATGGTTATTGAGGAATACTTCACATGTTCTGGGGCTGTACGTATGGGCACAGTGACGGACCACCTCTTTATCTAGACGGCGTTACCTCGCGGTATCCTGCCGGTGCCCTGACACGTCGGGCAGGTGACGCTGTCCCGTCCGGTGAACTCCACGTAGGGGAACTGAGACACGTCTCCGTTCTTTCCGTCCTCCTCGCCGTCTCGGTACTCCCCGGAGGCCGTCAGCGCGTCCTGACTCTCGTCTTTGGGGTTGGCCAAGTGAGAGTGGAGCTTGCCCATAGCTGCAGCTGTATGTCTGCGGGGGGGGGGGGGCACACACACACACACACACACACACAAAAGGACGGTGTGAGCACAGAGGAACTCTCTATAGGTACGGGCGGGTCGTGCTGACTAACCACATGCCACACGGCTGTTTGAATGGGGGAACCCCGGAACCTGGATGGATTCCAGGGGAACATTTTCCAGGCCAACGAACGTCAACTGGTGCACCGTCCATGACGGAAACTCTGTTGTAATAATACCTCAGAGACAATTCTGAGTGTGCTGCTCAATAGGGACTAGACTGTGACCACTGCTTAATGTCAGTTTGTTGTGTAGTACCCTTCTAAAATGAATATTACTTCAGTTTTGTATTCTTTTACACGGTAACACTTTGTATTATTGGCAGGACCTTCAGGGCCCCACATGCGACAAGCAGAACAGGCTTTGTGTTCATGTTCAACAGTAGTTAAATATGCATCATATTTTGTACATGTCAAATTGTAATCTACAAAAGTAACTAAAGTAAAATGAATGTAGTCGAGTAAAAGAGTACAATATTCCCCTCTGAATTGTAGCGAGGTTGGACTTTTAAGGCGCATGTACAGTGCTGTACTTTACTCGAGTATACACATTTTATACTACTTCATACTTCTGCTATAGTTTACCTTTTACTCCACTACACCCACAAGTCACTCTGTAGGTTATTAGTAGAAATATTAATAAAAAAAGCAGCTTCACTTTTGCCAGCTGTAACATGCAAGTGATATACACAATACATCATGCATCAATAATTATATTTCAGTAATAGTTTATATATATATATATATATATATATATATATATATATATATATGTGTGTGTGTGTGTGTGTGTGTGTGTGTGTGTGTGTGTGTGTGTGTGTGTGTGTGTGTGTGTGTGTATTTGAAATGGGCCATTTTGCATATACATTTACTTTCAGTACTTGAAGTATACTTTGATACGTGTACTTTTACTTGAGTACGGTTTTGTAGTCATGCTACTTTATATTTAGGGAAACGATCCAAATACTTCCTCCACCACTGTAAAAAGAAAAGTACCCAAGTAAAGTACAAGTACCTCAAAATGGTATTTAAGTACAGCACTTGAATAAAGTAAGACAAAGGACTGAACCAGAGCAACAGAAGGAATGTTAGATTCTAAACTATCAGCTTTTTCTAGGAGAATAATATACATATTGGAATGTAACACCGTTGCAATGACCAACGTGTTGATTATTAACGGTTCACGTATGTTTTTTTTAACATGCATTACGTAACGCTGGTCTATCCTAACAGTCGCAGTCGCCCCGCAGGACGCTGTGTTTACACAGCCTCGCTGTCATCACGGGCCGCTGAGCCTCAGCCGGGAACACAACGTACCGGCGGAAGGAAACCCGCTTTACCGCCTTCAGTCTCACCACCGAACGCGATATTTGGCCTTTAAATTGTTATATAAACACAATAAGCGAAATGTTTTTTCCGCGTCGTCGCGTTATTTCTGACATTTAATTAAAAATATTGTACAAAATCAACGGCGGCTCTGCGGGACAATCCGCACTTCGCGCAGTCACGTCACCATAACCGTTGGAACATGCCACGGGCAGTACACTGTATTGTATTAGTTATATTGTATTTTTGAACGCGCTTACCCGTGTTTTACTTGTTTGACATTCGTCGTCTCCTCGCTGTTTTGATGTGGTTCGACACACCAATGGCGAATGATGCTACGGGAGCTCCTCCCCCCCTCTCCCCCATTGGACAGCCTCGTGCTGGGGCAGAGACGTAGCGGCGGGACCGTAAAGCGACACTGTCAGTGGTGGATGTATTCAGATGACTTTACTTCAGTAAAAGTACAAATCCCACAGTATAAAATACTCCTGCATTAACATTCTTTATATTAAAAAACGTAAAATAAAATGATTAAAGTACAGTCAAAGCAGCCCATAGTGACCTGCTTTAGAGTTTAATAATAATATACAAGTATTTATCGTTATATTATGTCATTGGATTTGTATAACTGATGCATTGTCATTTAATCATTTTAATATTTAATAATACCTCAAATTTGTGCTTCAGTATTTGAGTAAATGCACTTGTTACTTATTCTACCGCTGATTGTTACTCTGGTATATTATGTAATATCTTACTGGATTATTATTACTGATGCATTATTATTATTTAATCAGCATTTTAATATTGTAGGCTACTTGAGAATAATTGAAAATATTTGTATACCTAAAATGTGTGCTGAAGTATTTGATCAAATGTATACTTTGTTGCAATCCGCCATGATTGTTTTTATATGTATTATGTCATTGTATTGTTTTTACTGACACGTTATCATTTAATCAGCATTTTAATATCGTAGTCGTGCATCATATTTGAGAAGTTTATCATCATCTTAATTCTCAAAGTAAGAATTGCAATATATTGCATCTGAAACACAGTGAATTAGGAGTATAAAGTACAACAAACTGGAAATACTCACTTAATATAGTAAAGTACTTGGATAACTGGACCTCACTACTTCCACCTCTGAGAAATACCATTTACACCATTCACAAAATAAAGTGCGTCACATGAACCAAACTTAAAATAGATAATAAAACATGCATTGTGTGGGAAGGCCACTGTATAATCACCATGTGTTCCACATACACACTGCATACGTATTTAATAGGAGAGTTAATGTGTTGATGGTGATCCTATTGAATACACAAATATCCATAAAATCCATGTAAATGTTCTGCATCACAAGCACTGAGGCGGACGACGTCCTGCGGTCATGTGTCTTTAGGGACTCCAGTCCGCCTTAATAGAGATCACATGTGACCTATGACCTCGTGTTGTCGATCTCAATACTATTTAGCATACTGTTGAAAAATGACGGTAGATATAATATCATAAAGTACAATATTAGACTGGCATCACAAGACAGCATTTTGGAAACTTTTTTCCCCCCCAAATAGATTGAAGCAGACAGCCTCCTGATGTTGGACTGGAAACAGTCGTCAGCTGAAAGAAACGCGTCACACAACTTCCTGTTTTGAGGAAGTTTCCCCATCAATCACCACCGCGTCGCTCCTAATCAGCTACAACTGATCCCATTATTCCGTCAAGTTAATCATTAAACAGATGTTTCCCAGTGGAGCCTTCCGTTCAGAACACGGAGAATCAGAACGTTGTAGCGAGTGTATATTGAGAAATATATATTTACTCTTTTAAGTCCATACATGTGAGGAGCAGTGCATTTTCAATCGCAGTCTTCTAAAATACTTAAAGGTGCTAGAACCATTTTATTCACGATTATTTTAATGAGTTGAACTTTGCACACTTGTCCAGATAATAACTAAGGATACTGGAAAATTAAAAAAAAAAGTCATGAAAACTATCCAAAAGTCCTTATTGTACCCTTGATTCAAATCATATATCAGTTACTTCTTGTGAAATCTTGTATTTTAACATAAATCCAAGATAAATATCACAGCATATATCAAAGAACAGGCTGAACGTCTCCTGCTCAGATCACAGTGTTCATCCTAGATGATCGGTGTGTGGCTGTGCTTTGCTTGAGCCAGAGGATGGCAGTGTGCTGCCACGTGTGAACGCATGACTCAGCAGCACTCAGGCGGTGAATCAACAAACAAACAAACAAACAGCGAGGCGACAACGTGGTCATTGGTGCCTGTGAGCAAACATCAAATCACAGCGATAATAGACTTATTTTAATCCGTTTTTAATCGCGGTATGATTTCAGAGGAAAACGCTTTGAATAATGCATAATCTGACAAGCTGAAGGGAAAAGTACACTTTGAAAAAACGGCTAATAGAAATAACGACCCCGTCATGCTTTAGCACCGACTGTGCTGAAAACGGCCCTGGGTTAAGTTTGTCTTTACAAAAAAAAAAAAAAAAATCAATTAGTGTTTGTTTTGAGCACCAGAGAGATCTTTTAATGATTCAGGACAAAAAAAGTCATTGTCACTTTTTGTCCGGTTTCCTGTGATTGTTTGAGTCCTTGTGTGCTGAATCCACCTTGTAAAAACATGTGCTAATAATAACCAGCTATGTGACACAGGTTGGCTTTGACAATGACCTACTTGGCGCCATTGACAAGACATAAAGCCGGTGCTAAATGACAGAAATCGGGATCAGCAGTGGCTCTGAATATCCCCTTAAATACGGATTTGCTACTCAAGAGAAAATATGTTTTTAATAACGTGCATTCACACTATTTCTTTTTAGAGTCATGTAGACTGTGATTTTTCCCCCTGAGTGTCTCAATAATTCAATGGTGGACGTCCTGTAAGGAACCACACTATGTTGGATCTGCTGCTGCTGCTGCTGATACAAGAGTTTTGGATCAGAACACTTCACCACAAGCCATGTACCGGCAGGTGGTGGCGGTTTGTTTTTTTTCCAACTCACTATGGCGCTTTGGCAGGAGAGCCGGCCATTGTTCAGAGCTCCAGTTGCACCTCAAGAAGGCCATCTCTGCGGTTTGTTCTCCCTGATCTGAAACTCTGATATCCAAGCTTTCAGATGCCGATAATTCTCCCCTCAGAGCCCTAAAATGTTGGATTATTTCTCGCAGTTAGTTTCGCATCGCATAACGACTCAAAACATTGAGATTTGACCCGCCAAATAGTCTAACCCCAAAGACGGAAACGTGCCGTCCACGCGCTTGTTACACACCAAACGTCCGTCTCCCCTAATCTCAGAATCCTCTCCTCCGCCGCGTCACCCGCGACTCACTGGTACCAATGCGCTCCACAGAGAGAGGACCAATTCGTTTTTGAATCGCCGCGAGGCACGTGAAAACACCTGGGCGCCAGTCTGAGGAGGCGGGTTTAGAAGTGGCAGCTCCGGTCCAGTGTGCAGCTGTGTGAGGAAGCCGCCTGCGTGTCCCCGATAAGAGCCCGGCGAGCGGCGAGGACACGTCGGCCTACTTCAGGTGTCAGCACTTCAAACCGCGAGCAGGGCTTCAGAGGGAATGTGTAAAAAAAAAAAAAAAAAAAAAAAAGTGCATATTGCAGGAGGTGAAGTGGAGGATATTCTGAGTTTTGTAGTATTTGATTTCTAGTGTCGACTTGTTCTTAACCTTAAAAAAAGAAGAAGAAGAAGAAAGATGGTGCCTCGATGGATTTCTTTGCAAAGCTTTCCCCCCCTTCCACTGTTTCCTTACCGTAATGTTGCTCAGCGACAGCGTGCACTTTTGTTTTTAATCGACCAGCCTTCTGTGGTGTATTACAGCAATTTACTGCATTGCAGTGCGAGGACGCTCGCGTTATCGGGCGCGATCAGATATACACGCTGGCACATACCCGCCAAGGCCCTTTTTTTTTTTCTTTCTTTCTTCCATTTAATGGTAAATTACCGAGCGTCAGTGAGAGGTGCGCACCCATCGGTCCCAGTCAGAAGCTGCTGGGAGGCTGATAACAAACAGCAACGCTCACTCCACAACCCCTCAAGTTGATTACAATTCACTCGTTCTTAATTGCTCAGTAATGAGTTCATATATTTTCCCGAATGATTTTCTGAACTCGTAAAAAAAAGAAAAGAAAGAATAATCTTTAATAAAGCGAATCGGTGACGACGTCGCTGTCGTTCATCGTGGGTGTTTGTCTGGATTCTAACAGCCGGAATCATCCCAATGATTATCATAAAGTGGGATTACCCAAAACAAAGTCTTCTTCTGCTTTTGAAATGGATCCTCAGCAGGAACCGGATAAAGAGCACATGAACAACAAGCTGGAGCATGGGAGAACCAGCACATAGAGGAGGATTCAACAGGAGATTCATCACGCTCTGACCCGACAGTAGAAGGATTCCTCCTTTTTTTTTTGTTGCACTGAGCTCACCAGACATGTTCAGGAGGAGCGAACACACATAACGTCTGATTCTGCTAAATATGTAGAACAAATTGAATCCTTCCATTTTCTATTTGCAAACGAGGGATGTTTGTTGACTGCAATTAGCAGAAATTGGCGATAAGAGCGGCTCCAGTTGATGAGTTTTGACGTTTTTTCCGCAGCTTTCATTACATTTCACGATGACATCAAACACGAGCACAAGCACTGTTTGCATCTGTGAAGAAATGGTTACAGGGGCTAATTTGAAAACTTAAAAGTGCATCTTTTTTTTAATTTTTCTACAAGACTACATTTAAACAGATGTTTGCTGCCTTCAGTTTTCTCCAGCGTGGCACTGTTGATGCTTTTGTGTACCAGATGGAAGAACTCCCTTTCTTTAGACACAAAAAAAATCAATAATTACATAGCAGCTTCTTTTCCTTTTTTAAAACTAGACCAGTCATTCTTTCCTAATTTCCCTCAATATTGTTTTTTTTTTTTAATCATGAGACAGGGAGGGGGGGGGGACAAACCAAACAAAAAGACAGTGTATGGTAGACACAGAAGAAAGGAATCAAAGGGGTTTGAGATCCAGCAGGGCTGCTGCATGCTTCCAGGCTCCTAACACTCATCTCTGGCAGTGCTGTGACACGTTAGGGACCGGAGAAAGCCCAGCAGGGGGGGGTCTGCCAAATAATTCCAAGCTGATCTAGCGCGCCCGGGCAGTTTCACAGTATGCTTTAGTTGTTGACCTGCGATTCAACTCTGGTCGGTTCAGCCAGGAAAAACCTGGAAAAACACATGGACAATTAGAGAAAAAGTACAAAATCCTGCAAAATGATTTCAAGTGTCTCTTATCTTCCTTCAGCTGAGAATGAAATACTAGGCTATCTATGAAAGTCGCGTTCATATTAATAACACATTCAAAAGGTAGTTCATGGTCTCAACCTCTGGTTTCAAGTCTTCTTCAAGACAGCATGATGTTCATTTAGATTAAAGTAGACCATAAGGCGGGGTCTGCTTTAGGGCGGGGCTACCTTGTGATTGACAGGTCTCTACCGCGGAGCTCTCCGGTCTGACAGTTGTCAACGTTTTTTTTGTCTCCGAAACTTAAACTTCTTCTTGCCGTATTTTCAGTTAATGGAAGTCAATCGTAACATGTCGGTGCCTTATTCTGCATGTGGTTGAACTTCTTTTTGCAAAAGTTTAGGCTACTTGTGGCAGCAATGGTTGATAAAAACCGGTCCTGTCAGTCATGCCAGCTAGATCTTCACTGAAATGGAAGATTTGGGGGGGTCCTGGTCTCAGGCGCACACACACCCACTGCTGCTGGGTTTCGGTAAGGCTGCAGATTTATGGACGCTTTAAGAACCACCGTGACTAGTTCAGAAGCAAAAGGTCGACCGCCTGAGACGTTTAGAGTCCGAAGACGTCTCGCGTAACGGTCGGGTGTTTGCCAAAGTGGCCGCTTGACGCACGCGGCACGTTCTGTTGAAAGTTGCCAGCATTTCGTCTGCAGGCCGAAGGTTGTTTACACCACGCTTATAAAGCGTGTCGTCTCTGAGCACCGTGCAGCATTTCTGATTATCTCCTGCTGGAATCCAATCTGATGCCTGATTTAAAAAAAAGAGAGGGTTTTACAGAGAAGGTTTAGATAATAGATGAAGGGGGAGATAAATGGAGCACCAAGTATACGTTCACGTCTGCAAGACAATGCTTTAGGCAGGTTGTATGTCTAAAATAATATGAGAAATTGCTTATGTAGACAGTTGTTTCATATACTGGATCAGCAGGTAGTGGATGGTGCGGTCTTTTCGCTGTTTTTTCCAATACATTTGAAAGCTGTCTGATCGGCTTCCTGTCTTCTTAAAGTTTGCAGACTCGTTGTCTTGAAACTCGGGTTTCCGCATTAGAGGGTTGCCTCGATAATCATCTGGAGTAAATGTCGCTCAGGACACCAGTGGGAGAGTTTAGTTTAGTGGCGAAAGTTTGAGCAACTCGCTGAATGTTTGGCATTGCTAGTAAATGAGTTGCCTGCAGAAATCCTACCCATAGGAATAGAGGGAATTGGGATGCCATGTGCTGTAGTTAGCCCAAACGCAGATGCCTGGTCAAACTTTGTACAGATAAACTGTCAAAAAAATGACATACTTCACATTGTATATTCTCCTTCTTTCCTCTATGTATTGATTTATTTGAATGTAATCCTGCAGGTCAGCGCTCTGACACCTGGTGAAATATCCTCTTGTTTGATCTTAACGATCACGCAGTCGTCATGTTCTGACCCAACAGTTATGTGTCGAGGACTCAAAAAAAAACAATTGTGACACATTTTGTTTTTGCAGTGTTCAGATGCACAGAGCTCTGATCCAGAGAATACAGCCGTGGACACGTCCTACAGTCACGAGTAATGTTGAATACAAGCGTCTTCATTCGGTCTGAGAAGGGTATTTTTGGTGTTGACGTTGCGAATGCGATGAGACGGTCTGCAGTTACGCTAATCCCCTTGATCACCTTGTGCTTTACCAAATTGCAGCATGATCAGGGGACAGGAGAGGACGGGAGAGGACAGGAGAGGACAGGAGAGGACAGGACGAGAGAGGACAGGAGAGGACGGGAGAGGACAGGAGAGGACAGGAGAGGACAGGAGAGGACGGGGCAATCGATGCAGAGCTGGTGGGTGACAGTCGAATGAGGCCCCAGTGGCGTCTCTCCATCATACAGCTCATTTACATATCCCCGCGTCATCGTCATCTCTCTGTATCATCATGTCAATAAGCAGAGATAGATAACACAGCTGGAACATGATTTCTCCACCGTGTGTGTTTAACCAGGGTCCTCAAGGCTTTTTAAGGAGAATCGCTCGTACATTCTAGAGATGGAAAGTTGTTGCTGTCGCAGCAGTTTGCCGGGATGAAAACTAAGATCAATACTCTACAACTATGGGTACTTTTATGTAAGATAAAACAAAATCCACTAACTAAAAGTGAAATATATATGTTTTTAAAAAAAAAGTATGTTTTCTGCTGCTGATGTTACATTTTTGTCTCGCGCTTCATGCACCGCTCTTGATCTGTTGATGCGGTCGGCTAATTGTTACAAACCCCGTTCTAAGAACAAGCTGTAGAATAGATTGGAAAGAAAATTGGAGCCATTTAAAGGGAAAGACGTTTCCTCTTTTAAAGGTTATTTTGGGGGCTTTTTATTCTATGGTGATCGTCGGGAAAGAGGGAGGGAGATCGGGCTCCTGCTCCTCCAGGTGAGCTACCATACGGTCGTTTTTCAACCTGGCTCTGGTTCTTCTAATTGTGGCCGTAGTAACTGTTGCCACGGGCCGTGGAGATAGCCCAAAGTTAAGTAACATATACCGAATGATCTGCAGCATGTCTTGCTCCTCTCACTTCCCTTGTTTTCTGCTATCTCATGAAGACAGGAATGCCAAAAAAACAACATAATCTCTGCCGTCGCCGTCTCCATTTGTAAAGAATAGGAAAATGCAACTCCGGCAGAAAAAAAAACAAACAAACAACATCTACCAGGCCTCCTAAAGCTTTCCATATTCAGCTGTACAGAAATGATTTTGCTTGTCTCTGAGTCAGATAGAGGGTAAACAAAGAATTCCCCGGGTTGGAATGTAGTTAACTGCATGGGATCTACTTCGGGGGGGGGGGGGGGGGGGGGAGAGATTTATGAGGCCACAACGGAGGCGCTGAGTGCATCGTTAACATCACTCATTGTCACAATGGGAGAAGACCCAGTTTAGAACAAAGCAGGGCGGAGTTTACCCTCTAACTAGTTTCAGAGTCAGTTCTTAACTAGTTATCTAAGATCCCGAATTAGTGGAACCAGTTGGCTCGAAAACAGGCTGATTCATTTCTATTTAAGGCCCCAGAATGCATTGCAACACTGGCCACTTACTTGTGGTGTGTCCTCCATTAATCAGAGAGGATGGGGGGGGGGGGGGGGGGGTAATTATTGATCAACATCCCTATGTCAAGCCCCATGTAGATATATTAGGGTCATTATGTGCTCTGGGACTGGATAAAATTCCTCTATATACCGTATTAAGCATATGAAAATGTCCTAAATTGCTGTGATGAGGGCTAGTTTTTCTTTCAGAGCTTAATTTAAGTGTCAAACACACACAGGCCTGTAACCTTGTGGGTGAGCGCGGGGACTAAGGGCCGTCTCCGCTCTCATTTTTGTTTAAGTCTCAGCTGAGGAGCATGGCAACGGCACAGCGCGCAGTTAATGAGCTTTACATGCAAACGCGCACACACACACACACACACACACACACACACACACACACACACACACAATAACAGTATATACTCCGGATAAAACAGCCGCCCACACACACACACACACGCACACGCGCACATTCTTGCCTGTCAAATCATATTAACATCAGGTCAGGCAGCTTTTTTTTTGAGCTAGTTGCTATGGCAGCAGTGAGAGAAAAAAAAAAAAAAAATGGCCGTCTCTGGGCCGTTCCTACAGGCGTCTCTCCGACTAACAGGGCTGCGGCAGTGAGATGGGTGTAGCTACCAGAGACGCTTCCCTCCGCTGAGACTCTGAAATGCATGAAATGTTGAATCGAATTGTTTGCGACTGCGACTTGTCACCGTACAAAAGGGTCAACAACTTCCACGCCTCCACATTCATCCATTCACGGTTTTGTAAAAAGCTAACAGAATAAAGTTTATTCTTTCATAAAGTCCTCGTTACGCAACACATTTGGTGTTGAATTGTCTCGGTGGTTACATGAATCATATCCCATTCCTGCAGCTGATTGTGTTGTTAATATCAACTCATAGAAATGTTTCAAACAAAGCTGTAATTCAGCTCCCATAACAGAAGTAAATCTATATGTTAATTTATTTACTTTTAGCTCCAATCAAGTCTAAATCAGTGTTCTATTGTCACAAATAAGAGGCCGTCTCTCTCCCAGACGGCGCGACCGACGTTAAAGAATGTAAATAATAATATAATAAAAAAAACATCATGACTCAAATATTTACCCAAATGTACTTTTTTTTTATTATAGCAGCTGTATAGAAGACCGGACGGGGGGGGGGGGGGGCAGATAGGAGAGGACCACGGGTCAGAATGGAACCAGGCGAGCTTAAACCTGGCTTCAGCCACACTGTGTCCGTCATGGGGGAGATGACACTCTGATTGGTTTGATTCATGTCGTGCCCAAAACTCACCTGTGATTAATTAAGAGACTGAATACAACCCTGTGCCCCTCTTAACACGGTTTGAAGTGGACACGCCCCTAAATGCTCCGTGCGCTTTACACCACGCGCTACAGATCGAGAGTCTGCTATCAAGAATCTACACCGTCAGAAATCCTCATGTCTAATTGCATTAGTTGTATCTGGCAGAAGTCGAAAATGGTAAAATATCTATCTGGGTCAAATTTGGCAAAAAAAAGAAACACGTTATAGACAATGTTTTTCTGCTGTGTCGCAGCAGATTTGCAGTGTGCCAAGACCTTCTTTTTTTTTGTTTGTTTGTCACAGCCTGGAAGCACAAGTTGTTTACTGCAACGTGAGCGGAGTCAGGAATGAAAGTCCATGTAATCAAGTACAAAGAATCCCTTGTATGGTGCACTTCCTGTGGGCAGAGTCCTGTAGATCGCGTAGCTGCGAGGCTCTTCCTCTATGGCCGTCACTCTGTCGTCTACGTCACTCTCTCGTCTACGTCACTCTGTCGTCTACGTCACTCTGTCGTCTACGTCACTCTCTCGTCTACGTCACTCTCTCGTCTCCGTCACTCTCACGCAGTGTGATGCAGACGCTTCTCCATCAGCAGCCAGGTGGATGCTGCGCGTGCGCCCGCCTGTCACGGAGGCTGAGGTCGACATGTGGCATGTGGGTCAAGTCTTTTTTTTTTATTTCCTGTATTTGCAGCGGCTTTGCAGAGTGGCCACTAAAAAAAATAAATATAAAAAAAAGAAAAGCAGCTTTATCTGACAATCGCTCCGCTTCAGCCTCTTTTCGGTGGCTTCTGATAACGACACTGACCCATATTTGCTGTCGACGATTCCCAGGCGGCTTTTCTGTTTAGAACGCAAACAAGTTTGTTTGTTTCCAAAATGAAATGTTTTATCTAAACGTGTCCAGAGGGAACCAAATGAAATTGAAGAAGAAGAAGAAGAAGAAACGGCCTCCACACACACAAACAAGTGACCACATTTTCAAGTTTGAGTCAAACAAATTTGAACTTCTAACTCATTTTTAGACCATCACATAACTCTTTCTTTAAACTAACCTGCTCTTTAATCAGCAAAGTTAACAATGAATCAATTATGAATACACTATATCGATTATATAAGCGCTTTTCTTATGAAAACACCTCGTAACAGCAGAAAAGGTTCGCTCGACATGCTTCAGCTGTTCTGTTGGAACGGCTTGTTGAAAACAAGGAAATTGATGTCGAGCCTTTTGCGAATCGTTTGACTGGTGGAATGGGGGGAAACTTCATAGCTTGCAGGCTGTACTTGTAGAGTGCAGGTAACCGTTCAAATTGATCAGATGTGCTTTGTGATGGTCGGAGACAGCAGTCGACGTGGGTTTACTTTTCACCCGTATGAAACCGTTAGAAGCGTTACAAACATTGTTCAATGTAATTAAATGAAACTGCGGGAAATATTGCGCAAGCGTTTAATTAATTGGTTCTTTTGATAGGGCTGCATCGGTTATCGGACCAGTGAAGCCAAAGTAGAAGTGTCTTAAAGCTGCATTCTCTCTAATGTCCACCAGGGGGCGACTCCTCTGGTTGTATAGAAGTCTAGTCTAAAATGACTCTACTTCTCTCTTGATTTATTCCCTCAGTAAACATTGTAAACATGAGTTTATGGTCTCAACCTCTAGTTTCAAGTCTTCTCCAATACAGCATGATGTTCATTTAGTACATTATGGTCCATTTAGAGTCAAACAGACCATAAAGCAGGGTGTGCTTTAGGGGCGGGGCTTACTGTGATTGACGTATACGCCGTCTGCACGTCACTCCTCCGCATTCCAAATATGGTAACTTCCATTCATTGGCTGGAAAAAAAGACAAGATGGCGACGGCCGTAATCCAAGATGGCGAAGGCCGTAATCCAAGATGGCGACGGCCGTAATCCAAGATGGCGACGTCAAAATCGCCAAACTTGAGTCTTCATAACGTCCACAAACCAATGGGTGACGTCACGATGACTACGTCCACTTCTCACGTACACAGGCGATGGACCCAGAATATCATAACCGCTGCACATCCTTCCGTTTGAGTGAAGTCTTCATTTTGAACGATGAGATGTGTTTTAAAAAAACAGCGACTCATTGATTCTGCAGGTTAAGCATCATCTATGCGTCTAGGATGAGACTGTACCACGCACCGTCCTCCTCGCACCTACATGCATGCCGACACACGCAGACATGAAAGCACACTCGTCTCACGCAGTATATCCAATCAATAACGCCGGAGCTTACTCTGCACATGACAGCAATTCTGCTCTCTTGATTGCTGCACATATTTGTTTAGTTTCGTCTTCTTTTTCCTCCGTCTCGCTCGTGTTTTTCTTCCGTTTCTTCTGTTCTGTCACACTTATTTCACATTTATTAAAGAAGAAGTGCCGCCTCGCCGGTTGACTCATAAGCATGTAAGCATTGTGTCGACAGCATTTCAAGGAGCATACTTAAATACGTAGCAGGTCCTAGCTTCACTCGCGTATTATTCATTAAAATGTGAAGTGTCACTGTGACATTCCACACCCTTAAATCCATGCTCGCTCTGAAGCTTAAACTTTGGGTCTCATCCTTTTAAGAAACGTTTCACCCACGTCTCATATTTATATTTCAGTCCGTACAAATGAATGTGCGTATTTTGCACACACACAAAAAAAAAAAATGAATAATTGCATTACAGGCTTTCATGCACATTTCAACATATTAATCAAGGAGTTCATTAGTTAATTAAATTGCTGTGTCCCAAAGTGGAGGGTGAAAGTCTGAGCCGGAGACGACGATTAATCAACGGCAAGCTAAATAAGGTAGCAACCCTTTTTTTTTTTTTTCTTCTTCCCCCCCTGTGAAAACCCTCAGATGCTAATGGACGGTGTTCCTGCGTGTCATCAGACTAATTGGCTTTGGCCGGTGACCACTGGCTGAGGTCGGCTGTGAGTGGTCAGCTAGAGAGTAAACCCTTTCATCTTATGGATTTGTTGCCTCTCAAGGTCTGGTTTTCGTGTCCCAGTTGCATACTAGCCTAAACTCTACACTTTAAAAAATGTACCATGGGAGCTAATGTTGACACTAGCCTGCCAGTCAGTGCACGAGGGGTTTATTTACTTACTCACATTTAATTCTATAATGTGTGTATAAGGAAATCTGCCAATTTTGAAAATGTCACCGAAAGCTCATAAATGTGTTTCCTTGAATTCGTTATTTTAGTTTTTCATTTTCTCAGTTGTCTCCAGAGCTTTTTTTTTTTTTTGCACAGTTTTACAACATAAGTGTCTCCTTCGTTCCCACTGTGTGATGTATTGTGGCTCCGCAGTAGTCCATCCACGAGTGATATTACAGGAGCATTTTTAAGCACCCTCCATTCTGTCCCTATTCTGCCCAGTGTGACTGTACCACACATTCATAATAGTAATGTGCTGCTGCTATAGTGTCTGCCCGTGTTTGCGTGAAACAGTTGGCACACTTAACTGAATTAAACACCGGCTGATACTTTGGCCTGTCTCATCGTTTAAAATGTGAGTAATGAATGCAAAGTTGAAATAGTATCTGGCGTTGCCCATAGCTACTCTGAACCTTAACGTCTCCCTAAACTTTTAAGGTGCAATGTGTAACGGGGCAGCGTTTCCACTCCTGCTGGGTCTATATACGCTCTAAATGTAAACATGTGTTATATAGGGAAATAAAGACAACTACTACGTGGTCAGAGCCCCAAGGAGGGGCTCGTTCTAGATGAATTTGAGCTAATTGCTAACGGAAACGTTAGCCGCGGCTAGTCCGTTAGCACGCTCTTTTTAGTAGATATCTCTGCAACACAATGCACGTCGACGCTGTAACCTCGTCACACTGTGTTGAACATGTTAGTTCATTTTTCTGTGCTTTAAAACATAGAGCAGTCGTTAAATGTGGATTATAGTACAGAGGATGAACCCTAAAGTACAGAGGATGAACCCTAAAGACGTTGGCGATCTCCTGACTTTACATCCAGCGCCCCCCCCCCAGCAGGTTGAGTTGCTGCAGGCAACTTTTTGACTTTCAGTCTAACACCGTCATCAGGTCGTAGTTTGAACAGCAACATGCGTGCGGCTATTTGTCTGAGTTGATGATGGCTCGACTTCTGCGGTTTATCTCTGCAGCATGCCATGTGACCGTGGCAACCAGAGGAGGAACAGAGAGGGAAGTGACAAAGGAGCTTATTCCTCTGAATTATACGAAACATGTCAATGAAGGGAAACGGTCGAGGAGCGACAGAAGCTTCAACGTTTGATTATCAGGTCTGAGCCAATGAACCACATGCATTATATTAGCAGAACTTGCTTAATTGTGTTGATATTAATAGTGTCAAATTTCTGATGATTTCCTTTTATTCTAAGCTACAACCTGCTTTGATGAAGTTACAGTATTGTATTGGATAGCAGGACTTCACCCGATGGAACCCACTGCTGTACTCTACCTGTACTGTCAAATGGGTCCAAACAGTTACAATAAGTGTGTGTGTGTGTGTGTGTGTGTGTGTGTGTGTGTGTGTGTGTGTGTCTGGGTTCCTCTGGAAAAGGCCTTTACACACCGGGGGTGTTTTTTTCTTTCTTTTTTGTTCGTGAATTTAATTTGTTCTTCAATATGTTTTTTCAAACTGTTGATTTGGTCATGAATACTTTCACACAGGAGGCAAATATATATATATATATATATATATATATATATATATATATATATATATTATTTTTTTTATTTTTTATTATTATTATTATTTTTTATTTTTTATTTTTTTTTCCAGAAGAAGGTTGATTTTGAGTTTTCACACCGCGAATATCGGCATCAACCGATCACATTGTTCATATTGTTCCACTACGCGAAGCTTCCTCGGTCCGAACTAAGACGACAAAGGCGAACGCATACCTTTCACCTTTCACAATAAGAGCCCTAGACATCCTGTATATATAGTTCACCGCCTAACTGTTCACCAGACTGAACTCACAGCATTTCACTAAATGGAAACTCAATAAAATAGCTTCCAGTGGTTTACCTCAGACAGATAATAGGATCCTCTGCCCGTGGGAATCTATTTTATTGCGCCGCAACTGTCGATACATTCACATCGCTGCTGGTAGGAATAGCTCTGATGGTTCACGGCTGAATATTTCACGTTTTTGTATCGTTTATTTGCTTAGGTCTAGCATAAACTACTCTCTGACTAATGTGTGTGTGTGTGTGTGTGTGTGTGTGTGTGTGTGTGTGTGTGTGTGTGTGTGAGAGATGGAGAGATTTCAGCTGCCATAACATGCATACATATTGCAGGCAGAGAGAATTAGTGTTCACATCATCAAGCTCGCTGTGCATGCATATTACAACAGATGCTGATGGTTTCTGTGTATCCGTTTGAACACAAAGTAAATATTTATCTTGCCATATGGCTTTCAGTCAAATGTTTAGAAATGTCTGTCGCTCCCCCCCCCCCCCCCCCCCTTCGTCGGCACGCCAGGGTCTCTGATCCGCGGCGCAGAAGACCTCCTGTACAGACTTAGAAGTCCTCTGACCTCGTTGATCTCATAAAACCATTATCTACCTTGCGCTCAAGATTCTTTGGGTCGACCTACAGGTCGGGGATTGGATTACTTTGATGAAGCTCGCAGAGAGAGAGAGAGAGAGAGAGAGAGAGAGAGAGAGAGAGAGAGAGAGAGAGAGAGTTCGGTGTCTAAATGTTTGGTAATCAGAGCTCAGATTAAGGGAATGAAATATGGATGAAGTCGATATACGCTCAGACGCTGTGTATTTATTTTAAGTTCATTATTTTCTCTGGTGGCTCGAAAATGAATACGAGACGTGGGACGGATTGAAAACAGATGGGCGGGGCTTAACTACATGAGCTCGGGCTGTGCTCCCCGTGGATCGGAGTGATATCGTTCTGACGAGTTCTGACTTTTACTTTATGAAGTTTCTGCTACTTTTTTTTTATCTTTGGGCCCCCCCCCCCCCCCCTTTTTTTATTTTTTTTTACGAAATTATGCTGTATTTGCAAATATTGCTCAGCCCAGTTCTGCTGAATCATCTCAGGCTCATTGTCGTTTGTTCTAATATTAATGTGGGGTACTTCGCTGTGGAACTGTCCCCAGTGACTGTTTTTTTTTTTTTTTGTACCCCAGGCAATCACTACTGCAGCTTCGTCTGAGGGAAGACGTATGAGGCCCATTTCACAGAATGCAGCGTTCAATCAATTCAATAACATCGTGGTCAACCAATCAAACGTCGCTTTCCCTCCGTCCTCCGGCTGGGGAGTATCACATCCATTTGGCGGGCCAATGGTGTGTGCAACGTGAAGTTCTTTTTCCGGTCACTGGAAGGAACTTTAGGGTAGTAATCTAGAGACGCATCGGCCACACGATGAAAACAAAGATCAGCTGACCGGCCGATCGAGCTCATATGGACAATGTTTCAATTATACGCACATGCGACATTATGGTTTTTGACAGTTACGTCACTTCAACACAGTGCAGCCACACACACACACACACACACACACACACACACACACGCTTACGATCAGAAGACCGCCGGTTCGATTCCCCGGCTCCTCCAGTCCATGTTGGATGTGTCCTTGGGCAGTTAGTCCTGATCTAGGTCTAGACCTAGTCCTGTCATCGGTGTACGAACGGGTGACTGACATGTAGAGCTAAAGCGCTTTGAGTGGTCGCACGACTAGAGAGGTGCGATACGAGACCTTTTATAGATCATAGAAGCCCGTTAATCAACCAGCCGACCGCCGACTTCATGTATTATAGGAGCACGGGTGTGAGGACGGAGACAAGGGCAGAGACAAGGACTCCGTGTGTGTGTGTGTGTGTGTGTGTGTGTGTGTGTGTGTGTGTGTGTGTGAGCCCTAAAATAAACTGTAAATGTCACTCTCTGTGTTGAAATGTGGGACGTGCAGCAACACAAATCTTTTCTTTCTAAATGCACAGAGCTGAACGTTTTGAGTTCATCGCCATTCGATGCTCCGTGTGCTTCTTTACATTCTAAACACGGTATATATATATATATATATGCATGTATATTAAATGTAGTATTATCCAGCCATCTCTGCATATTCCTGCTTGCTCCATCAGGGTTCAGGATCACTGCTGGCAACAGAGCTCACTTACTGAAACCCTCCCAACAAACTAACCGTCTGCAACAAACCCGCAGAGCCGCCGCGCTCGGTGGTCGTTCGTCAGCCTGCGTGGTTTCAGACTGAGATCTAGAGCAGCGGCACAAACCTTTGTCTGCAGACCCAAGGGAGGGATTATACCTCCCTCTCAGTCCCTCGCAATCCTTTTCGAGGGATGTCTTTCAAATAGCATTTACGTGGCTTTTGCCGGACAGCAACTTTGGCTTCTAGCAGTATATAATACCAACTTGGCCTTCCGTTGTCGGGGGTTTACTCAAAAGGTCAGGTGGGTGCTCATGTATTCTGCGGAGAACAAAGGGCACGACACCAACAGAAAGTTGGAAGATTTGTTGCCGTGATTTCCCGCTCACTTCCTGCTTCTGAATGCGGAACGTGTTTTTGGTGCTCGAGCTCAACTCCGCTGCAAACGCCTCCTAAATGCTGCTGCTGCTCTGAATGCAGCGTTTGAGATGCCCCCCCCCCCCCCCGCCTGTTTCACAGCCTTTATTCACTTGTTGGCTCAGAGTTGAAGATGCCCGGGGGGGGGGGGGGGGTAAGTTTTCATTTGCCCTTCCTAATCGTGGTGCGATTTCAATTTTATTTCTTCTTTTTTTTGAACAGGCTCTTTCTCAACCCGACATCGCATGCAAAAAGGGTCTTTCTTCTCTTGGCAGGTTGGAGTTTCACTGATCCGACCGTTCTTTCCTCTCACCTACAGTACGTGGACACAATCAGAACCAGCATAATAAAGAGAACAATCTTAGCGATCCTAAATATACGCGCTCGTCTTCTAGCGAACCGGCCGATTCGCGAGCCGAGCTAAACCTTGTCCAAACAAAGCAAAGTCCTCATTCACCGCGTCTGCCATGAAATTCATTATTAGTTCAAACTTGCCAGGAGAGACGAGCTCCTTCGGCTGTTAATTACATAGTTTCGTAGGTTTTGGAGGAGGGCAGAACGAGCGGTGTGCAGCACGCCGCACAACGCCGCTGTGCGATACAAACACAGTCATTTTGTGTTCTTGTGTTTGTGGTTCTTGTGTTTGTGTCTTATCGTGGTGCAAAGTAGAATCAGCTCAAACAAACAAAGTTAAGAATAGTCTGTGTGCAATATCCCAGAGCGCTGTTCTCTGTTGCATGGGGGGGGGGGGGGCACACACACACACACACACACACACACACACACACACACTGATCTCATTGTGTCACATGAGGTGGATTCACACGCTGGAGCTCGGTCAACAGCTCCACAAGACGCCGGCGCGAGGGGCTTTGTTTTGACTTGAGAAGTGCTGCTGCAGCAATCGCGACCCCCCCCCCCCCCCCCCCCCCCTCTCTCTCTCCCCCTCTCTCTCCGCCTCGTGACTCACCCTCCAGAGACCCACGTCTCAAGGACGTCCGGGGGGCTCGCTGTCGGCCCGGGCCTCGTGGCGGCGATGTCGCTGTCATCTTCGTCCCTTTTTTCCCGCTTCGTGAGTCATGCAGGAATCCAAAGCCTGAACTGGAGGAAAGAATCGACATCAATGACAGCGGTGTTAATAACGCATGTGTAATGTATCTTTGTGCAGTAACAGCTCACCTTTTTGCCAAACTTAAAGCGTCTTATCAGCGATATTTTATGCAATAACGATGTAGTAAATGTGAAGATGATGTGGATGAACCTGAATCTGCAGCTCTCCTCGGCTTCACAGAGCTTTTTAATGATGAGCTCTACAGAACGGTTGGACCACAACTGTTTTTGGTTGACTCTCAGCGCTGTTTTTCGAGGGGCCGCAGCGCTCTCGACAACCCAGTTTAATCTCCCCGCTCGGCGCCGTACGGCAGGGAGACGCAGTTAGGAGACAAGCCGGTGAACGTTAGCGGAGCGTTTAGCAGCTGAAAGAGCCCGATTATTTCCCACAGGAGGCGCTGGAGACTGAAGTGCGGCTGAAAGGGGGAGGGCGCGGTGGACTCGTGTTAACCAGGTGGCCAGACGCTCGACTCCAGATGGACGATGATGTGTTCTCATCTAAGTGGCCCAAAAAAAACAAAAAAACATGTTGAAAACCGTCATTTGTTGTTGTAAAAATACAGTTTTCGCTCCACATTTTATTCACGCTGCAGTCATTTAAGAACACAAAAAAATCTTTGTCATCTTGTCACAGGACATGTCAGCCTGCCCAGGTGTTCTGTGTCTCGTGTGAGAAGCTAGTTGTATGAGGCGTTTTTTTTTTTTTTTTGGGGGGGGGGGGGGGGGGGGGGGGGGTTTCCATTAAAGTGATTATGGTCAGTTCACCTTGAAATGGCGTTTGGCCCTCTGTCAGATTACTGTCTGTGTCACCTGGCTGCTGTCGTCCCACTGGTGCCGTGACACAGTGTGATGGACCTCAAAGCGTGGCGCTGATTCCAGACCGTCCATTAACTCTTCGACTTAGCGATTGGTTCTGATACTGTAAATGCCACGGATGAGCCACGACGACCGTCCTTCACGCCTCAAGTAACAAAACATCCATTTCATCCCAGTCAGAACTCTGTCGGTGCTGTGCTGACATCTGTTCGTGGACCTGACTCAGATTATAGCAGTAAGGAGACTTTTCTTTTGTATGGCTGGTTGTGATCTCTGTTTCACTGAGCCTCAGGAACGTATAACCCGCCCACTGGGGGCGGGGCTAACGAACAACAGGAAAATATGGAATGTTTCGCATCAAAGCTGTTCACACCAGAACAGTTGCACCACTTTGTAAATACAAATAGATTCAAGCAAGCAGAGGACCCGACTACCGGGCTCCCGTCTGCTTTATAGCCTAAACCGCTGCAATTAATCGAGAAATAAATCAGCAGATTAGTCGATGACAATAATTGTCGGTTGAATGTCCTTCAGGCTTAAGGCCTCGCCCACTGTGAGTCCTGCAGCTTGGGAGAAACAACATGCTGTGTTTCCAGGGGTGCGAGGTCAAAAGGAAATTGAAATATGTCACTTTGTGAAGAAACGCCACAGTCGAGCAGCAACGGGCTGCCGCTGTCTGACGGCTGCTTTGTTCGTCGTGACCGGCTGCAGCTCATCTTTCTGCTTCCCCCTCTTGTGATATTAAAATACAAATACACTGTATATACTATATATATATATATATATATACACTGTTCTCAGCAGCAGGAAGACTTATTTGCTTAACCTCAATACATTATTCTTTGTTAGCCAATGACTGTTTCCTCTCCGAGCACGTACACTCGCCCAAATTCACAATAACAATCTCCGCTTGTCAATCATGCAGCAGAGTCCAGGTGTGTGTGTGTGTGTTACAACCGGTAACCTTCAAGCACTAACAGACCGACAATCAGCTTTAATCATCGCTTCCAAAAAGCTTTCTTATTATAGAGAGAAGAATGTCACGAGGTGATATTAATATTTCTAATATCAACTTTTTTTGATGTTCAATATCTCTAAGACAACAAAAGGCTCCTTCTTTAAAGGAGCCGGGGGGGGGGGGGGGGGCGTTACCTTTCATCTGCCGTCATTTCAGAGGACTGTAATGTGTTGCAATTTCCTGCCCGCCATCGATCACCTCCAGAGTGTGACAGGTTGATCAAAAGGTGGATTTTTATTTATTTATTTTAGAAGCAAAGTAATCACAAAATGAGCTTTTTTTTTTATTTATAACAAATGTCTTGCCTCTTTATTTGTTAATTGCCAACCATCTCGATTATCAAATGGTATCAAACACTTCCTGGTTCCAGCTTCTCCATTGAGAGGATCTGCTCTGTTTCTGTGTTGGAGGCGCCTCGCTCTCCTTCACTAGAAGAGGAGCAGCAACAGAAGGCGGGAGTCTTCAGTAACCCGACCGCGCTGTTTGTTTTCCTCTGATTACCAAATAACACGCTGCAGTGACTCCTTGAGCGCTGATTTATAATTCACTAATGCGGTAATGTTGTTGTTTTTGGTGATTCGTCGCGTTCGATTCATCAATTTTAATAGTCGAGCGATTGCGTTTTACTCTGTCGTTACTTCAATCATCCTCTATTTTCTCCACATCGACCGCAGACAGCAGATTCTGCGGCTTTATAGATTTGAAATATTAGAAAACGACTCGATAGAATAAGTCGTTATAGCTGCAATTTAAGGATTTACATTTCTGACTTAATATCCCAACTCGGGTACCGGAGAACCAACAAGCCTCCACCCAACAAAACAATGCAAAAGTACAAAAGTAC
>NW_027176927.1:30000-62500 GCF_023349555.1 Cebidichthys violaceus | reverse complement strand
ATTACATTTTTTTTTTTGGTCTATTTCAATTCAGTGCTCCCCCTTGGATGAACTGCAAAAATGCAAATTAGAATAAATAATAGAAGAATTGGCTCCTGTCACTCTTGTGTAAATCTGGCACTAATCAGGCTGTTGCATCCCTTGAGCTGCCTTGTCGAAGTAAAAAAAACTAAACAAATGACGGGCTGACTCTGCTAAACTCTAACCTACCGGTCAGACGTGAGGACACGCCCTCTGTGAGGACACGCCCTCTGTGAGGTCACGCCCTGTCAGGACACGCCCTCTGTCAGGACACACCCCCTGTGAGGACATGCCCTCTGTCAGGACACGCTCTCTGTGAGGACACACCCCCTGTGAGGACACGTCCTCTGTAAGGACACGCCCTATGTGAGGTCATGCCCTCTGTGAGGACACACCCTATATGAGGACACGTCCTCTGTGAGGTCACACCCTGTGAGGACACACCCTATATGAGGACACGCCCTCTGTGAGGACACGCCCTACATGAGGACACGCCCTCTGTGAGGTCACGCCCTATATGAGGACACGCCCTCTGTGAGGTCACGCCCTCTGTCAGGACAGGTTGCGTTTGAAATCTAGAGACCATCTCGTCCACATACTCTGTCTCTTTCCTCAGAGGATGAGGCTGCCGATATTCTTTATTTTTCCCACGAACAAATCCCACGAAAATCCCAAAATCAATAATAACATTATTGAACCAACAGGTGTTGCCTGTGTAGGCACAGCTGATGCAGCTTCTTCTTCTTCTTCTTCTTCCAGGTTTGTCACATCAATGAGCCTCACTATTGATTCATCGGCCGCCATACTTCACTTTGAGTTCGTCCCACATGTAAGTACTCACGAGTGCACCAAATGTGTATTAATCCACGGCAGAAAATAGTCCCCCTCTTTTAGGAAGTGACTTGTCCTTCTTTTAAAAAAATAAATAAAAAAATAAAAAAATTAAATATTCATATTTTTTAATTGGACCAAATGTCTTTTGGGTTGAGTGCCGCAGACAGGAGAGGGAGGTTTTTAAATTGATAACGTCAGCCTTATCCTTTAAATCATCAATTCACTGACTTTCCTCTTCAGTGGTAATCAGTGAGATCCAATTACACATCTGTCACCACGCACACAGATATCTTTTCCTGGATTCTGTTTTGGTTGATGAAGTTCCTAGTGGTGGCACTCTTTCTCTGTTTGTGCATCACTGCCAATATGCTGAGCTTCCTTTATTTTCCACTACTATGATATGAAATGCTTCACGAACACATGATCCTAAGAAACACGCGTGTTCCTGCAGGTCGGAGTTAAAACACGACAAGGTCAACCACGATGACGCCGCTTAATTATTCTGTCAAATCACCGGCTACAGGTTGGCTCATCATCGTCTGTATTTGTGATGGAGACTATCGTTTTAATATGGAGGTATTGAGCTGTTACTGTGCCGTCCTCATTGTCACTTCCTCCGTTCCATCATTTCACTTTCACATCCCTTTTTCTCACAAGCATAAACACCCTCCCTCCCTCATCTCTTTCTCCCGCTCTCTCCCTCTCTGCTTTAGTGTTTTGCTCCTCCTTGCTCCCCCCCCCCCCCCCCCCTCACACACACACACACACACACACACACACACACACACACACACACACACACACTTTCTCTCGCTCTGCATTAAGCCCTGCTTGTCTCTGATCCTGGAAGCAGTGCTTATGGGAGCTTCTGAGACCAGTGTGAGCACTGCTGGTCTCCAGTCGCCTTCCCAGCACTGCAAGTGGAGGAGGAGGAGGAGGAGGAGGAGGGGGAGTATCCCTAGGCAGGAGGAAAAGGAAAAAGCGGGAGAGGAAAGTGAGAACCAGCATGTTAGAGATGCAGAGAGTGTGATAATAAGAAGGGGGAATGAGAGAGAGAGAGAGAGAGAGAGAGAGAGAAGATGAGAGCAGGGGAGGAAAATATGTACAAAAAAACCCAAGGAGTGTAAAAGAGAGAGAGAGAGAGAGAGAGAGAGAGAGAGAGAGAGAGAGAGAGAGAGCAGGGTGGCAAACGAGTGAGCGAATAGGAGAGAGAGAGAGGGAGAGAGAGAGAAAGAGAGAGGGAGGGAGAGAGAGAGAGAGAGGGAGAGGGAGGGAGGCGAACAACACTGCAGACACTCGCCCACTGTCACTGCTCCGCAGCCAGAGGACAGAGGCGGCGACGGCAGCAGTGGAAGCAGGACGCGATGGAGGAGGAAGACCGGACCGTCCGTCTGCAGCTCAGTCACCGTCGCTGACAAGCTTTTCTCCTCTGGGACCATCCCGTCAAGTTGGGAGCAAAAAAACAAAAAAAACAAAAAAACTACTACTCTCTCTGTCCTTCACGAGACCAAGTACTGGACCTGAACTCCTGCAGGACTGATAGCACTTCTCCTACACGCTCACTCCTCTCCTCGCCGTCTCAAACTGAAGCACACTTCACTTCTTGTTGCCTTCTGGACTAGTGTTTTTTTTTTTTGTTGTTTTTTTTCCCTTCGCTGACCTTCCGATGCTGAGTGGATTTACTTTTCTCCCGTGGCGGACCATGGGGCGAGGGTGGAGGGGCGCAGCAGGGACCCTCCGAGTAAGGACAGAGGGGAGCTGCTACCTCTTGGTGACATTGCTGCTGTTCTGTGGCTTCTGGGAGGCTCCGGCGCAGACAGACGATGGCAAGTCTGTGTACTTCTGGGAAACAGGTACCGCTAAAGACCTCCAATTAAGAGATTACATTGCGATCCCACGTTTTACGTATGGCAGGTTTTACAATGGCGGGTATAAGGCGGTGTGTGCTGTCGGTGTGCGCTGCTGTGTGGTGTGCGACCTCCCACACTCTGAAGATCTCTGATCGTGTGTGTGTGTGTGTGTGTGTGTGTGTGTGTGTGTGAGTGTGCGCGCGCGCGTCTTCGGCTCCTCATTTGTGGGAAATGCGCACTTGAACGGCGCAATAACTTTTAGACTGTAGGGGACGTTTTAAAGCAGTGCATCCTTTTTTTTTTTTTTTTTTTTTTACATAAAATGTGCATAAACGGACATATTCACTTGGCGCATGTCCACAGTGACACTCTTTTGGTCGTCTCACAAATCGTATTGTTATTTTAGGGCACGCGACTCGACGCTGCACAAAACTTCAAAGATGCGCACACTTTGAAAAGATGACCCAGAAAATCGACAGTATGGAGCTCGTCTGCTCACGCTGAATAGCACGCAGCGCGCAAGACAACCGTGCATCCATTTTTATTTTTTTTTGTTTGAATGGATCACTTTCATCTGCCCGAGTCTCAGGTGATGCGCCATTATTGAAATGTTGCCCGCCGCGTGTTACACCACGCGGATGATTGATAGGCAATGCCGCACAACAGTGCTTCGGTGAGGGGAAGCCGAGTGGAATGGGGTTTCTGATGGTATTGATACGACAACAGCGGTGTGTGTGTGTGTGTGTGTGTGTGTGTGTGTGTGTGTGTGTGTGTGTGTGTGTGTGTGTGTGTGTGTGTGCGTGCTAGAAATCCATACATGTAGTACGTGCACAGATTGATGGGCAGGTTGCTGTATTGCTTATCTTTGTGTCAAACACGCCTATCGGAGAAAGACTCATGGCCTGAGAGTCACAGTGGGATCCATTTGAGTTCCATTATCAGTGAGCCTCTAATTCAAGCTTCCCAGAGTGCAGATGTTGCAGTCATCGTTGCCGCGATGATTTCTTATTTTCCACTTGAGAGAGGAACTGTCAGCAGCCTTCCTTAAATAAGCACCGGGAAGTCCTTAAAGGCGCAAATGAAATGACTCGATTTAATCCTCAATTAGAGGGGGAAAAAAAGCTCAGGAGGTGAAGCCGTGCTCTTTTCTCACACGAACACATTTCACCAAAAAAAATGATGTTTTCTCATTACCAGAGCAACTTCTCTCACTAACCCCCCCCCCCCCCCCCCCCCCTCGTCCCCACACACACACACACGCTCCTCCCGGCCCCGCCCTCGCCTCGCCCAGCGCACAGCTCCCAGTTTGACGTATATCCCACACGTCTCTCCCGTGGTTCTGCATCTTTAAAGAGGATGTAGCTGAGTAAGGAGATTAGAGGAGCGGGGATTTAACAACCCAGGAAAGGCAGACTGGGAGAACCAGAGAGAGAGAGAGAGAGAGAAAGGCAGAGCGAACACACTGCAGGCAGAGAGAGAGAGAGAGAGACTAAGAGACTAAGTTAACCTACATCTAGCCTACTGTAGGTCACAGTGATTACGCCTCTCTCCCACGCTACGCCACCTTTCTCCCACACTGTACACGTTCCTCAACTGGAGAGCTCCAGGGCTTCTCTGCTTTGAAATCTAATCCAATGCTTGGAGTTTGTTCACTTCTTCCCAAATAAAAAAAAAGGTAGCTCATTGATTTCGGCCCCCCTGGAGTCATCTTTCTTCTTTTTTTTTTCCCCTTCCCTATACGCCTCTTTGATTTGACAATTGCCTGTAGAGTATTAAAATCACACAGGGCAATTTAGGGCTTTGAATCCCAAATGCTATCACTGTATGTTTGCACAAGATTTGCATACTTTAATTTCCAATCGAAGCTTGTTTTTATTCTTTTTTTTTTTTTTTAATAAAGGGGGAAAAAAAAGAGAAAAACAAATACAAACCGTGATGATGTTTATGCACATTTGCAGAGTGTGCAGTGGAGGGAATATTCTTGTGGCGAGCAACGCTCTGATGTTTTTGCATATTGATGAGTCGAGCTGAAATACAGCCCCCTGTCTTGGAAACTGTGGGGAATTGGGGCCCTGCATTGCTTTTTTATTGCCTTCTGTGAAAATATGATGTATCTGTTTTTGGAAGGTGAGACACTTTTTCTTTTTTTGTGCTCTGAGAATTTTATTCAAATGAGGCAGATAGAGACAAAAGGCTCCGCTATAGACGCCGCGAGTGATATTTCTGAAGGTGGCAGTGAGGATAACTGGAGCAAAAAAAAAAAAAAACTGAGAATGATTACAGCCACCGTGAGGAGGAGGAGGAGGGTGGTGGTGATGATGATGATGGTGATAATGGCTTGCCACAGCTTTTTTTTTTTCCAGGGCCTTTGAGAGATTGCAGGGAGTTTGTCTCCCTCTCAGACGCTATTTTCCACACCGTTTCTTCTTTCTTCTTCTTCTTCTTGTCTTCTTCCTCTCAACTGTGCACTCCCTGTGCACTTCTTCTTCTTCTTCCTCTGCATCTCTCTCGCTCTCTTTTCCCCCTGTCTGGCACTCTATATTTTGGATTTCTGTTTTAAGATCCGCAGCCCCCCCCCCCCCCGTTCAAATGCAACGTTAAAAATAATCCACAGTGAGCCGGAAAAAGTCTCCACGCCGAGGATGACAATAGATGTAACGCACTTTGCTGCATCCTGCATGTTTCATGTGTAATCGAGAACTGCTAAGTATGCACACACGCACACACGCACACACACACACACACACACACACACACAGCAGGTGCATCGTTCCCATCGTGGTGCTGTGTGCGTGCTTCGTTAGACCCTGTTGTTGGAGCGACAGGGTTGCCAGGTTTTGAGCTGTCAAGGCCTCACATGTGTGCCTGAGGACAAAGCAATTACAGGTGGCAGAGCAGGGTGAGTGGCGTATTCAAGCAACGCCGCGTTGTCTCCACGTCGTGGCGTTCAAGCAACGCCGCGTTGTCTCCACGTCGTGGCGTTCTCCGTATTGGCCGACTGTAAGCGTTCCTCGTGGAGTTTGGTAACCGACCAGCGGATCTTGAACAACACCGGAGGGATAACTTTAACAAATCAACATTGTTATTGTCTCGCGTCAACAGGTGCAAAAATCATTTATCAATCCGGTTTCACATCCCGATGTGATCTGGGACACACACACACACACACACACACACACACACACACTCTGAATGCGGGCCGCCCTAATCTTCCCTGGGATCCGGATTATCTATCGTTCAGATTACGCAGGAGTCACCTCCAGCCCCTGGTGGAGCCAATGCCCATTTCTCCTGCCTTCAGGTCACAACCTCTCAGCACGTGTGTCTCTCTCTCTGTCGTAAGCCTGTAGCGTCACCTGAGTCATGCACAGGCTGTCCGACTCATGGCTCCATCGTATTTACCTAACCCTACCATGCATGTGTGTGTGTGTGTGTGTGTTTCCACCAGTCTTAATGGCTGGTAAAATGTTGGGTTTAAGCCGTGATTTTGAGGGAACATTGTGAAACCGTCTGAGACTTTTGACGAAGTTTAGACAAATAACAGCAACCCGGTGATCGGTGCCACCTGTTACACGCTGTACACAAAGCCGGGGCATTGAAACCTAGGCTTGATGGTTAACTTACCATATACTGATATTTTGTAGTCATCTAAATGTACCTATTCAGTCTGGCTTTAATGTAGTGTTTTATAGTTTTATTATTGTATTTATTCTTATTATAACGTCTTATTTTATACAGTGTCTTATGTGTTTTTATGCTATGGTTTGTGGTATGTATACACATTTTATTTATTATATTATTTCCCTCTGATTTTACTCTTCTTTTTTTTTACTGTTTTGACATGATCAATGTATCCATGTTTTTATAATGTGGCAATTCAATATTTTAATTTGGTTCATCTCTTCGTCTTCTCTCTCTCTCTCTCTCTCTCTCCATTTCTCATCTTGTCAATCATTGAAGCACTTTGAGTTGCATTTAAAATAGCTTGAAATGTGCTTCCTACGTAAAACTCATTTGATACTTCATGAATCACTCGTGTCCTCGTCGTCCATCAGTGAGTGACATGTTCTTCATCTAAAAACACGGCGAGGACGACTTCTGCTCCATCAGATGAGCTAATGAGAGGATGACTCATGTAGTCACAGCACCGCGAGTCCACAAACACGGGTCTGTATGTGAGCTTTTTCTTGTGCGCATCTTTTAACGACCCGTCACTTCGCCGGGACAATGGAGCTTCAGTCCGCGGCGCCGCTGCGTCCCGCTGATGCCGCCTCTCGACGCGCGGCTGACAGGCCGTTGTTAGTCGACTTACATTCCTCCCTCCGGAGATCCGCTCCTGCAGTGAAAGGATGTCACCCACGCTGAGGATTGTTAGCGGTCCGCAATCACCTGCTATTACGGCGGACACCAGTGGAAGAGGCCGTCCAGGGAAATGGAGGGAGAACGGGGGCGTGACGGGGGTCACAGGTTCAAACACAGCCAGCCCGACGTCATCTAAAACAACGCAGACGGAGAGACGGATTGTTGAAAAGTAGAGCCTTGAGATTGGATCGAAACACAAAAAAGCAGAGTATTGATCTCTTCCAAGTAGTAGTTAAGCATACAGTTGCTTCTCTTGCTTTATTTTCTGTTTAAAGAACCACATGAGAAATCTTGAGATTTGATCATCTAAATTTAAATTCTATAAAAATGTGTGTGTGTTTTTTTATTCGTGTCCTCAAATGAACCCGACACCTTTCTGTCCCGGGTTTAAATTACAAATCTGCTCTCTCTGTACACCCTGAAAATCCTCCTCCTTTAAATAGCCGCGTGCTAATACTCGGGAGTGCTTATTGTGTCCGACAGTCTCGAACTGAGCCAGAAACAAACACCCGTCTGAGACGCCGCGGCTTCCATATCAGCGGGAACGTGACCGGCATCGTTCCCAAATGAGAACATCCCCCGGGAGATTCCTGCCTCATTTTTTTCGGCGAGTGCATTACAACGTTATACCCTCCGTGACCCTAATTAGCATGGCACCTGAGGGCAAACAAAAGAGTCGGGGGAGGTAATTGGGCCAGCCACTGTTTAAATTCCTTAGCAACAGGCAACACAATTTAGGCCATGCTTATGAATTAAGACAACTTCCCTGGGATTTTCATTTTTCATTACGCAGTACGCCAATGGGCCATTTTTATTTTTAATTCCGAGTGCCTGTGCTTTTGTTTTCATCTCTAGTTCAGTCGGAGTGGAGGTGGAGTGGACAAAACGAGCGCGGCGGCTCAAGGCTTTAGAGATATTAGCCCACCGCTCCAGACCGCTGCAGGTTTTTTTTATTTAAATAGCCAATCCATCCAGGAGAGGAAAGGGGCCGAAGAGGAGATGCCAGAGTTTGTTTAATCTAAATGGCATGGCTTACGCTAAAACCTGGCTATTACTGATATAGGAGGGGATGGCGGGATTAGAGATTACACTTCATCCAAAAAAAAAAACTTTATTTAGAGTGACATAAGAGGATTTCCCGCTGCCTTATTACGCCACATTCAAATGGCTCGTAACGTGTTTCCAGATTCGGGGCGCGATGGCCGCCCGGCGTGCTTCGTGGATGGTTGGTGGCGTGAGTAAGCAGATCAGTGATAGATTTATGCTATGTGGGGATGTTTCCTCCCCCCCCCCCCGATTATCAGCCTTGACCTGGTACACCAAAGTGACACAAGCTGCTGTAAAAAAAAGATTAGTATATGATAGAAAACATCTGACCCGCTCGTTTTCTGTTTCCAGTGCACTTCCGGTCGCCCAGCTGAATTTGAGCAACATCACAGTTGACGTTTAGTCGTCCCCCATACCTACAACGTCTACTTCACTTCTCTAAAGGATGATAGCTGCCTGGCTTCAGGGTATTTTAAGGGCTGGTTGTTGTTTTCATTCATGTCATGCCTCATAACTCTCTAATTTCCCAACCAATTTTCCCCGGTCTTCTCTAAAACCAAACGGCGGCCGGGTGTGTGTGTTTCTGTCTCCCAGCGGTCACGTCCCCCCGGTGTCTCTTAACAAACGAGAACTGGAATCTGCGCTCAGCCACAAGTTGAAACACAAACAAAATCCTCTGCCTGTCTTTTTTTTTTTTTGTTTAAAAGGGAAACCGAGTTCTTCGGCGGTCAGGGAGCGGTATTCAAAACAGGCCCTTCCCTCCCACGGGAGGTAACGAGGCGGCTTCAGCGGGCTGAAAGGAATAGCGGCGGCGTTGAAGAGAGCGGTGACATTTAGAGGCCGCGCTGCCTCTGCCGATGCTACTCTAATAAAGCCGTGGAGATGGAGGAGGCTCAGGAGTAAATATCCTCCTGTCCATCCGGCAGCCCCGTCGTTAATCCTTCATCTCTCCCGCTGGCCATCAATCGTTTGTTTTTTTGTTTTTTTTTCCTCGGCCGCGTGCTCGACGTGGGCATATTTTACGGTCTCTTGAACATAAAAGCTTCTTGTTTCACTGGCGTTGCCGCGCTTCGCCGTCTTGTGCGTGAGCCGATGTAGATGCTATGGAAAGCACTCACGGCTGTGTGGCAAGAAGATTATTTCATCATCAGCTCATGTGACGAACTGTAAACACAGACCGCTATAAGCTCTGTGTGCTTAAGGAATCGTATATCAAAAGCTATTAAATTTAGCTGAATATCATGAGAACATTGCATTAGGATATTGAGCCGCCGCTGGTTTGAATCTTATATAACCGCATTGCTTTTTGTTATTGGAAGTCACATTGTTCTGCTGCAGTTTTGACCCCATTCCTGAATGACTTTCTGCTTGTTTTTGGACCATGTGTTTTTGTTTTCGTTGAGTAAAAATGGCGCAGTAATTCCTCAGAGTGCCCCTAAGCAACAGTGACAGGACGGTGGCTTTAGGTAATTGTTTGTGACGGTATTTGCCAATCCCTGATTTGATGGTGTTCTGTGGAATAACACTGACCCCTGTGTCTTCTGACTTGTGCGTGTTTCGCTTTGGTCTTAGCTGCAGAAGAGGAGTGATTAACAGGACTAAGGGTCTACAGCCATGCTAGCGGCTCTGTTAAGCTCAGCGCTAACATCCCCATGCTAGCATGCTCACAATGACGACATGCAGCTGTTGAGCAGGTATTTGCTGATCAGCACTACCTGACAAAGTACAGCTGAGGCTAGAGCATTAAAGTATAAAGTTATTATGTGCGTTAATATAGCATCAAACATACATTTGCTATTTGTGTGTTGTAATCTCAGCTTCTCTGTGCTTTGTTGACATAGCCAGGCCGGCCGTGCATGCATTTTAGTGCATGCTAGTGCATGCTAGTGAATGTGAGCGTACCCCAGTGGATAGCTAATCGCCTCTGCCCTGCACTCATACGGTGGTTACAGCTGATAACGTCATCGATTGGGACAGTTACCAGCTGTTAGCACCCTTTAGGTAAACGCTGTTAGCTCCGTCAGCACTGCTTCCGCCGTTTGCGCTGTTAGCTCTGACAGCACTGTTGCTACCGTTTGCGCTGTTAGCTCTGACAGCACTGTTGCTACCGTTTGCACTGTTAGCTCTGACAGCACTGTTGCTACCGTTTGCACTGTTAGCTCTGACAGCACTGTTGCTACCGTTTGCACTGTTAGCTCTGACAGCACTGTTGCTGCCGTTTGCACTGTTAGCTCTGACAGCACTGTTGCTACCGTTTGCACTGTTAACTCTGACAGCACTGTTGCTGCCGTTTGCGCTGTTATCGCTGTTTGCACTGTTAGCTCTGACAGCACTGTTGATACCGTTTGCACTGTTAGCTCTGACAGCACTGTTGATACCGTTTGCACTGTTAGCTCTGACAGCACTGTTGCTACCATTTGCACTGTTAGCTCTGACAGCACTGTTGCTACCGTTTGCTCTGTTATCGCCGCTTGGAAGGCAAATAGATATTCTCTGAATCTCAAATTTAGCACCTTCAAAGACTTGTAAAACGTTCTCACCTTGGTGGAACATGAATGTCTTCAGTATCGTATCTGTACCAACTTTTCGTTATTGCAATTCATCCAATAGTTGTTGAAAATAATTTCACTCAAAACCACAAATGTAAACCTGATGGTGGGGTTGGAGAAAAAAACCCATCACAATCTCGACACCATGAATAGTTTCATGGCAAGCCATCTGTAGAACCGCGCTGCTAGAACGCCTCAACATATGGACAGAAAACAAAGTGGCGAAAAACAAACTGCTCGTGTTGAACACAAGGTAGACGCAGTGCAAGGTACCACAGTGCTTCCTACAGTTATTTTCACGTATCGGTCCATCTGCTATCTTATCTGTTACCAAGTGCTCTCAGGAGAGCTAACCTTCACACTGAAAGGCAGCTATTACTCACAGTTTCAAGAGCGAAAGATTGAGACATGAAGTTAAAAGTGAACTTGGTGGTAAATCCTTCAATTATACGTCTGATTGATGCTATTGACCTCATTTGCATTCAGGCGGTTATACGTACGCTGGGCGCTGTATCCTTGAAACTGCTGCTGTAATCTGTCTGCATTTCAAGTCTTTGAAATACTTCGCCATAATAAAGGTGCACATGGCAGCGGAAATTGGGAAAGGTGATTAATTTGAGGACTTAAAAATGCATAGAAAAAGAGAGAGAGAGAGCGCACTTTTTCATTGAAGCCCTAACGTCAGCATAAAAGGCCCATGAAATCTAGAATCAAGGAGAGGAAGCAGAGAGGAACGGTACACAGCAAGGCTTGAGTAAGAACACTACACACCCGCAGCTGTAACACTATCAACATGATAAAGCAGAAATACTGTATATAACGGTGTAGGGAAAGAGAGCGTGATAGAGTGGCCGGCTAATCACCGGTGACAAGCCCTTAGATTAGAGGGAGGGCAGCAGATGGCCCCGGGCAGGACCGGGCTCACCGGGTCTGAATATCACAGGAGGTTGAACAGACTCTTAAACTCCTCGTACCTACAGCAGACAGCCCTGTGTGTGTGCGTGTGTGTGTGTGTGTGTGTGTGTGTGTGTGTGTGTGTGTGTAAGATCTGTCACTGGTCACTTCCCAACCATTTACCTGCAGAGGACACCTAGTCATTCTTAAGTTTGTTTGATTGTTTGGTGTATGAAAACATGTAAAGTTTAAAGAGCCTAAAGTTTAGAGTTAACAGTCTGGAATATATTTAATTGATATGGATGCCATAAAGAGAAATGCAGCACGTTTTACCACTTTTTTTTTTCTTTTTCCAATTAACAGAGCCAGGGCTGTGTATAAACACCAGATCATTCTTTCAACACACACAGAAGGAGATAATTGTAGAATATGACAAATTGTTTATTGGATTAGAATTGCTGTCCCTTTAATAAACAAGTTAATTGCTTATCAACACTGTTGCTAGCAAATTTTTCTGGTAATTGACAATTGATTAATCCACTAATTGTTTCAGCAACCCTGCAGTCAACATGGTGAGCTAGCTACTTGAGCCAACTTTCTCTCCTTGTAGAATGTAGCACAACTTATTTAACTCAGTTATTACAAGCAGAGTGTGCTTTAGGGCGGGGCTTCCTCGTGATTGACAGGTCGCTACCGCTACCACAGCGTTGTCCTTTCACGCTGTGTTGTCAGATCATGAAAGCTAATTTTGCTATTTTGTTTACCCCCAAAAAAATTGTTCAGCTTTCAGTTGTAGTCAGCCCCACCCTCTCATGTCACTTCTGGTTTCAAAAAACCAAGATGGCGACGCCCACAAGGTCGAACTCTAGGCTTCAAAACCGTAGTTCACAAACCAACGCCGGACATCATGGTGACTACGTCCAACTCTTCTTTTCAGTCTATGGTTGGACCACTGAGGGAAGCAAAGTGACCGGAACAGCTCCTGAAACACTACACGCTTCACCACACATACACACATTGTGTATTTTGTCCTTTAAAACCAGCCTGAATGTGTCTGCTTGGATTAAAAGTTCAAAGATACACACACACACACACACACACACACACACACACACACACACTACCGCTGCCTCAGCAACAGCCGCCCAAGTGTCCGCGCAGAAACTTTGATGTGCTGTTAGCGACTGACGGAGCTCCGCCGGTCGTCCGGCCTCACTAGAGGAGACGTTTCCTCTTTCTCAGCGCTCTATTCAGGTCAAGGTGAACCCATCATTTATGTACGGTGATGTAAGATAGCAACCCATTTTAAAAAATAGTTGCAGTGAGCAGTTCTCAGTCCACCCCCCCCCCCCCCCCAAAAAGGTAAAATTATAAATGTACTCTTAAAACCACAGCATTTGGTTTGGCAGGTGGTCTATCTTCTTTCTGTCTTTGTCCTTTAATGCTCAACCAACAGGGTTATTATTTCTGCTGCTATTAAATGGTTGCGTAACTAAAACTACAAACCGGAACGCCATCCAACTCTTCATCCATTGATTCAGACGTCTATTCATCCGTTTGTCCATTAGCTTCCTCTCACACTGCCCATTGTGCTGTGGGTGTATGGCGTGGGCCTGCACTCATGGGTGTCACTTCACACACACTCTGTGTCTCTGGCACACGCACACACACACACACACACACACACACACACACACACACACACACACACACACACACACACACACACACACACACGCGCGTCAGTAAATCCAACTAAGACCACACTTGTAATCCGTAGAGAGAAAGTTGGCATTTGCCTTTAACACAAAAGTGGAACACAAGGCGGCTTTTTACTAGTTCTAGCGAGTTTCAGTCGGGGAGGAGAATTCTTCAGTGGTCACACCTCCAGCTATATGTAGCTCAGTGCTAGCATGTGACAGCTTGTCTCCCCCCCGTTTCATCGCTCTGTCACTACGGTGTGTTTACGGTTTATTTATAAGTGAGGACAAATATCATATTTGATCATTTCTTAGTTTTGAGGGTTTTTTTTTTAAAACAGTGGCTGTATGAGATCATACGGCTTACTATGGACTGTATACACACAGCCACATGTTGCATCACCTACTGCTTTATGGACCAACATTTAAAAAAAACAAAAAACAAAAAACTCCAGTTTGGCCATCGCCATCTTTGATGTTTGGCGCCAGAAGTGACCATATTTGGACAAAAGGGCAGCTTATTCAGTTTTATCAGGGTGCATCCTCAATACACGTTGACTACTAGAGTAATTCAAGCTAAACACATGTTCATATATAAGAGCGATATGCCGTCTGTTTGGACTGTGTGAGCCGCTCACCAATATGATCAACAAAGTGATTGATTTTGCACGGTTATTAACAATCATGTCTCCTTTTTTTAAACTGCTATAGTCTTTGAAATGCCTGCAGCTTGTGTCGATGGTTTTCCAGTCCCGTAACGGTCATATTTGCGACTGCAAATTATGCAAATTAGCTTTTTTTTTTTTATCATTTCAAGATTATACGAGCTGCGCTCAATTATGAGGGCGCTCGATCGGCTCCAGAAACAAGCGGAGCGCGCTGCAGACGCACTGTGAAGAGCTGTTGAGAATCAATGTCCTGTTGATTTGTCCTTTTGTGTCGTCGCCGCCCACTCCCCCTAAGAGGACTCATTAATGAACAAGCAACCGAGACGAGCCCGGCTACTGTAATTCATCATGGCACGTGTGACCTCTCTCCCCGCCGCCACTGGCTGTTCTCGCTGTGCCCTTCTTCATCCTCCACAGACGCACAGGAATGTGCCAGATACTCGAAACCCCCGGGAGCCCCGTTTATCGTGGAGGAGAACAACCGACGGTTAAACGTATTTATTGGTTTATTTGACAGGTTTTCTTATTTCCTATTTCCCCCATCTTGTCGATACAGTATGACACTAAGCATTACTTCTGCTGCTACTCCTTCCTTACATCGCGCGTGACTCTGGGCCAGAAGCAAACGGGGGGGGGGGGCATCGCGAAGAACCACGTCATTGCGTGTCAAGAGAGGCTTGTGTCAGCACGCGATGGACCACCGGCGACCTTCACTGGCGGGCGCATGCTGTACATCGGCGAGGAGCGATCGCACGCCGCTGACATGTAGGTTTGTTTCTAACATTTGCTCAGTAGAAGTATGATTATTATTCCAACCGTAGTCCTTCACTTCTATGATATAAACCAGTCGGGTGATATCGGCTCCCATGGGTTTTTTTTGGCAAGAATGAGAGCGATACACGAATCATGTAGGACATTTCTTTTCCAGTTTGTTTTTACCTGTCTGCAGCCGGACTCAAACTAATCTGGAAACTCCACAGCGGGAAGCCTTTGTCATCAAAGGAAGACATAAAAATGTCCCGGCGTTGTGTGAGGGCCCCGGAGCTTTTGAACCACAACTAATTGCGAGACAAAGCTTCGGAAAATGTCATCTATCACCTCCGTGTTTACATTCTCCCACTCCGCCCTGAAAGAAGGGCCCTCATTGAAAAACCCAGTGGGCACACAGGAGAAGGGGAAGAAGAGGGTCGCCTCCTCCTGCAAGCGGTGCAGGAGGAGGCGACCCCCCCTTCTTTCTTTTTTTTCTTTTCTGGCACCCTCTCGCACTCAGGATGTGAAGTTTTGTGGAATTACAGCCGTGCCTGGAGTTGTCGGAGGGCACGCCGCTGTGTGCTCCACGCTTCCTTTCTTTTAAATGAAAAACTCAACCTTCAATGATCTCGCACTGTTAGGTGTCATCAATCTGTGTGTGTGTGTGTGTGTGTGTGTGTGTGTGGGGGGGGTATTTTATTATATTTCTCTCTTCTTTTTTTTTTGTGTGTGTGATTGAGCGATTGCAATTTACTTTTTCTGGGTTACCTGCAACTTCAGTTAGTGATTTCCTGATTCCCAGAATGACTTTCGACAGCCCCCAGAGAACCCGGCTCTGTTTCTGAGTTTGGGGAAGATGAGCGAGGACGATAACGGAGCACGAATCTACAGTTGATCGTTGACAGAAGGGAAGAGTCTCACCTTTGACTGGAAAAACACGAGATGTCATCAGCTGCAATTTCCAGTGTCGTACGGAGGCTGCTGTCACTTGATAATATGTGTCTCTGTCTCTGCAGAAATACGCCCCTCCTGTTTGAATTACATTGCCTGCCAGTTTGCATTTCATTGGAGTCTCCTCTCCTGTAAACCCTTTATTCTTGTACTTTGATATTAAAAGTGAGGAGACAAACACAATTATCTTTTTCCTCTCTTAACTTGCAGACGTGAGGCCGACGAGGCTTACACTGATTGAGCGATAAAGAGCAGTAAGGCGAAACACTCCCCGTGGGATTGTTAGAGCTTATATCTCATCCCCCCCGACGTATTTTGCCCACGTCCTCCATCACTTAGCCTGCTGGGACTGAGCGAGCGGCGGGTTCGCTCGCTGTTTATTGGACCGTACATCGTTCATTTAGCAGGCTCCTGTCGCACTCCTCGGCAGGCAGCGAGTAAAATACGAATAAAGAAATAACCCACACAATCCCCCCCACCCCACCCCCCCCCCCCCCCAGTGTGTGCGTCGGCGGACCCTCAGCTCTCCGGTACAGTGTGTCTTTAGAAGTGCTCGTCAGCTGTCAGCAAAACAGGCCGACCCTGGCCCTCCTTCAGCCCGGCACACCTGCCTCCCTGTGTGTGTGTGTGTGTGTGTGTGTGTGTGTGTGTGTGTGTGTGTGTGCGTGCGTGTGTGTGTGTCTCTGTCTCTGTCTCTGTCTCTGAAAGCACGACCAACAGGATTATATAGCTGTCACATCTGTCAGTCAAGAGCTCGAGCTTCCTCCCTCCACCACCACCCCCCCCCCATCTTGGAGCTGCTGACAGCTGTAGTCATGGCAACAACAGAGATAATATGATGACTGTGTGTATATGTCAAAGCCTTCGCCCCTGCTACCTGTGACCGTATCCCTGTCGCGCACACTTGACATCTATTTAATGGGAAATATGTTAAACTGTCCCGCAGTTGATTATGTTTCTTTTTTATTGTTTATTGTTTTCGAGTAGTTGTTCGAGAGAACAATGCGGGATCCTCGGGTGGAATCTCATCTTTCATTATTTTTGTAATTTATCTCCCCGTGTGACAAGACACGTCGCTGCAACTGTTGCAACGGAGAGGAAATATGGTTATAATAACGCATCTCTTAAAGCAACAGCACCACAGTGGAGGGAAATAGCAAACGCCTGAAATACCTTGTTCCTCTGAGTCACACAGCTCCGTGAAAAACAGCGAGCAGCAATGCAACCAACTTGTTTCTTCACCGACATGAACCCCGGCAACAGCGGTTTATTATTAGAGTCGAGGAGCTACGTCCCTAAAGCAGTAATTATTCAGAAATGAAAGGATGCATTTGTGACTTTTTGTTTGTCCGATTTATGTCATCAGAAGGAAGAAGTGGACTTGGGGTTGAGTGCTGCACACTGGTCAGTTTTTTAAGACATTGCATAAGGAAGTATTGGCCTTAAAATGACTTTGTAACTGTCCAAGAACTAAATGATAGTCAGTCAATAAATCCAGCAGCAGTAGTATGTTAAATACATGTTGTGGAACACTGTATTTCCCCTTAAATAGTCACACAAAATACCAGCACTTCAAAAAGGTATTTATTCACAGTACTGGGTAGTACACGCTCCTGTCTGTGGTCTACACTGCAGTGTGCCTGAACCTGTCTTCACCGTGCCATTAGGTGTGTGAAAGCGTGTGTGTGTGTGTGTGTGTGTGTGTGTGTGTGTGTCCCAAAGTTCCCCATTAACCGGGTGAAGCGGGGTCGCTCTGCTCGGGAGAGGGTCGACGTCTCTGAACACGGGGTTTTTTTCCCTCACTCTGCGCTTCAGTCGGCAGTTTTAGTGTCCCGAGTTGATTCAGGTGCTTTTTTTTTTTTTTCCAGAGGCTTTTCCTCTCAGACGAGACTAGAACTGTGGCGGAAACCCTGGTGTGAGTGTGTGTGTGTGTGTGTGTGTGTGTGTGTGTGTGTGTGTGTGTGTGTGTGTGTGTGTGTGTGAATGAAATGTAGGTCAGTCCTGCTGTTGTAGCCTGCTGGTGAACCCTCCAGTCAGACTGTCAGACAATCCGAACTGGCATGTGTGCACTCGTACATGGGCGCTTGTTTTTTTTTTTTTTTTGCGTTGACCGCACCCTAACCAGTGATCCTCCACATCTGCTGCTTCTTCTTTTTCACTATTCTTACCATCGTATAAAAGAAAAGTAGTGCAGCCCACCGCCCCTTAATCCCAGCAGGAAGAGCCGGCGTGCGAGCCGTGTGAGTAGCACCGGCAGCACTGGGTCAGCTCTCCGCGCCTCGTGAACGCTATTTATTAAGAGAGGCTCGTTTCTGATGAAGCCCCCCCCCCCCCCCCCCAGTCCACTGCTAATTTACAGTGGATTAATATCATTAAAAGCCTGCTCACGGCCTTTTCTCGTTGACTGTCGGGGGGGGGGGGGGCTGTGTGACTGAAACTGTAGCCCGAAGACCCCGCGGGCACTTTGCTGTTTATGTGATGAGAGACCGCAGATGAGGAGGAAATGAAGGAGGAGTGGACGAACAGAGACGAGGGAGGAAGGGAGCGAGAGAGAGAGAGAGAGAGAGAGAGAGAGAGAGAGAGAGAGAGAGAGAGAGGCTGTGTGATCCACGGGTGAATTAAATTGAGTGAAGCGGTGGGAGAAAGAGAGGAGACTACTTCTTTCCTCCAGTTTTCCACACTTACCAAATACAAACTGGACCGTTGCAGACGTCCGTCTCCGGTTTCTGCCGGCTCAGTAAGCTGCTGCTGCTGCTGCTGCTGCTGCTGCTGCTGCACTTTGACTTCATTCAGAACTCCTCCAGCTCCCCTCTCCGTGTGCAGCCTCATCTTCTACAACCTGTGCATTATGCAGTAGATGCTACTATAGAAAATGCAGTGTGAGACACAACACCAACACCGAACATGTCTTCAGAACTATCTACATATCTGTGTCGAAATCTTTAAAACATGCCACGAATAGAATTAAAGGCCAAATCGTTCCCAGAAACAGCTGAATTGGGTATTTGTTGGGAACTATTTTCAGCTGCGCGTTAATACGCATTTCTCGTAAGTATTTTCCGGCAGTGGGTCGGCGTATGTGGGACTTATTCCTAAAACTACAGAGCCTGTGTTCATGATAATGAAGCTGACATTCTGTATATTACTAGTGTAATATACAGAATATCAACAGGTTTATTCTTTATCATAATACCATAATGCTCATATACAGTGTATGTTGTGTAATTCCAGCTGTCTATACTGACTATGAAGTCATCCCTTTCTAGAGCGATTACACGCTAAAAGATCAGACGCACAAGGTCAATCTTTTAAGTGTAAAATTGTATTAAAATATCTATTATGCGAGCATCTATCCATGCAGCTCAACAAGCACCCAGTCTGAGGAAACACATCTTTTACGACGCGCTTCCTCAGACCCTCGTCTCCACGAGGACTGTGGAACGGTGGACTTGTCCCCCGTCTCTCCCCGATGCAGTCACTTTAGTGCGGGGGGGGGGGGGTCAGGAGGACGGATTACAGCCAACGTGTGAGTAACACGCCGAACTTATTCTTTAAGGTTATGGTGAATTGCAGCAATAATAATAATACCCACGCCTGCTCCTCGCGCGGGGCGGTGGAAGACAGACTCCCATCCGCCCACATCCTGACCTCCTCATCGTTCTGTGTCACTGCGCTCTGGGAATAGGACCGCTGTAGGACCGCTGTAGGACCGCTGTAGGACGCTCAACACTCATCGCTCAGTTTACTAAAGCCAACGCGCGTTTATGATCGGCTAAGTGATGCAACAGCATGTAGGTTATCAGCTTCTTTAAGGGACCCCGAAGTCAAGAAAGTCACATGTGTCCTCTTACCTGTAGTGCTGTTTATCAATCTAGATTGTAGAGTGTTGGTAAAATCAAACCGGACGTTTATCTGATATAATATATATATATAATATATATATATATTTGTGGCGGCAAAAATATACATTTGAACAACTCAACGGCAACGTCTCCGCCCATAAAAATCATGACCCGGTTACTCAAGAAGCTCTCCAACATGTAGGAACTATTTTCTTTCTACCGAACTACACCCGCCAACCGTTAATCGCCGCACATACGGAAGTGCTCGTGAGAGTGCGACGCGTGAACATTAATGGCGTCCTCCTCGTCTGATCTTGTAATGGCCGTGTTCTTTTTTTGAATTAAGGATAACCTCGGTGAACTTTGACATGCAGATTTGGACGTCTGATCTGTTAGCCAGCACAACAGAAAGCTGCAGAGACGCTTTTATTCAGCCTCCTCTGTCGGAGTACAAACCGCCTCGCAATAGAGGAATGCTCCGTGCTCATCGCTCATGAGCCCGCTAACAGTTAGCAAGCTCTGGAGAGCTTTTATCCGTCCTCAGTTTATTAAACGAGTTGTAAGCCAGCACAGAGGAAATAGAAAGACGCTCGGAGAGACCGGCGCAATGCTTAGCCTTGTCCACATTCATGAATGTTATACTTCTTAAGACAAACGAGGTAAACAACCCGTCTGCTCCTGAGAAAAAGGTTGATCACTAATTAAGTGAATTAATCGTTCAGCATTCAGTTCAGACCGTCGATCGGCGCGACGCGACATTTCGCAGGTCGACATTGATTCACTCCGGAGCGTCAGTCAGAGCACCTCGACCTCATTACCTCCTGCTGTTTCCGTCAACACCCCGGAGTATGAATTCGGTCACTGTGACAACTTTATCTTATTAGCTAAAACAGTCCAGAGCACCATCACCTCTCCTTGACTCACACTCTCCAGCATGGCAGTTTGCCGCCGATCACCGTGAGGAAACCACTGCTGCTCTTCAGAGGTAGAGGAGAACTGAAGTGCGGTGAGAAACGCACGAGGACGACGAAGGACCGGAGGAGAAAAGCCACTCCAGGCGCCGTCTGCTCCTCTCAGCGGCGCGACCGCCTCTTTAAAAAAGAAGACGAGCGAGCTACCGTCAAAGCCTCTTACGGCCCTGCAGCATGGAAATTGGCAGTATTAACCTTTTAGTGGCGCTTGACACTATAATGCTCTCTTGTCAGAGTAGATACCCGATGCCTCTCACGTATAGGGGTGGATCCCCCCTCTGGGAGGCTGTTGTGTGTTAAAGGCAGAGTGGAAGGCGTACGGGGGAGAGAGAGAGAGAGAGAGAGAGAGAGCGAGAGCCTAAGAGAATAGAGATGATGGAATGGGTGTGAAAGAGGAGGAGAGAGAAGGAATGCGGCCTCTCGGGATGGAGCGGCGAACTCCAGGGAGGGAAATAATAATAATAAGACATCTTCTCCTGGTGTGCTCTGCTGCCAAATGCTGTGATTGATCAAGTCAGAGCTCCTCTCTTTATTAACGCTGATCATATATTGCTAGCAGTAAGAGGAGGAGGGGGGTGGTGTGTGTGTGTGTGTGTGTGTGTGTGTGTAGGGGGATGGGGGGGTTTCCTACACGACTGAAAAGGATGGGGAGGAAGAGCGCTCTTCAATTTCGTCTGGAATTTATTTCCGTCTGTCGGGTTCAATTTATCCGCGATATTGCCGCCGCGCCCCCGACACATCTGTCAAAGCCTGCTTGTCAGAAGACGCGGCTGACTTTTAAGCCGCCGCCATCAAGCGGCGTTCAAAGACGCCGCGTTGGCCTTTGAGGCAACACTGTTTCATACCAGTCGATTCAGTCTGGGATATAAAAAAAAAAAAAATAATAAAAGAAAATGGAGAATTCGCTGAGTAAATAGAGCAACATCGGCTGAAGACTACGAGCAACGGCGGTTCAAAGCGCCTCTTTCCTCTTATCTTAACAAGAAAATGTCTTTGCTTTATGTTCTACCCGGAGCCGATATCAAAGCAGCTCATTCATACTTTTCACGTTTTTCGCTCGATCTCAATGGAAGCATTGCAGAGCGGCGTTTTGATTCCCCAAAGAACACGGCGTTTAAGGTGAGTCCGGGGCAGCGATGGAGTTGCTTTGATCCTCCACCTGCTGGGTTTCGCCTTTTGAAAGTGACTCTTTGGAGTGCGGAACATTCGGTCGAGGGTCGCGTCTACAAAATACAAGCCGGCGGGCGAACCAGGGCCGCTCGCTGCCCCCCCCCAACCCCAACCCCCCGTCTCTTTGTATGTAATGTTTTAGTTTTTATTTATTCTCAGATACGGAGGATTTCATCTGAGAAGCGTTTTACGCCCCAAAAAAGCCAGATTTCAAATGAAACGCGCTCCAATCCAACAAACAGGCCCGACTGTCAATCAAGTCTATTCATAGATATTACATTCATAACTACATATGAATGGCTGAAGGATGAGCGTTGTGTTTTGGGTTCTTCTCTTCAGGTTGTCTTCGTCCGTCTGATTTCTGAGTTATGAACGTATCATTCAAACTAGTGCTGCAGCTAAAGATTATAATTATGAGTGTTATTTTTTATCTTTTTTGTCTAAATAATGTTTTCAAAATTTCTAAAGTTCAAAGCATCTTCAAATTACTTTTTTCCTTTTTTTGTTTGTTTTCTAAGTTCATTTTTTTTTAATCATTTTTGGGGGCGTGGCTTTTGGAGGCCAAAGCCTCAGATGTTGTTGTTTTTTTGACTTTCTTTATGTTACACAGCAATAGTTCTCTACATCTAACAATCAACCTGTCCTAGAATAAGGAGCAGTGGGGTAGTAGGTCGGTGGTCCAGTGCCTTGCTCAAGGCCGCCTGGGCAGTGCAGGATTCACTATTCAAACTGCAAACCATGTATTCACAGATATGAATACAGTGGTGTGGTGTTTCTGGTCAGGCCTTGTTTCCTTGTTTCCTTGTTTCCTTGTTTCCTTGTTGCAGATGATCCTCACTGCAAATGTCACACTCTGTTTGTAGATTGTCGCGTGGTTGTGTGAGTTATAGTGTAAGAAAATCTTGTTCATTGCGTATTTGGACTTCAGCAGAACACCGGAGCACGACTCCCCGATATCCTGTTTCTCACACCGTCTTAGCATTTTCACGCTGGTTTCTCCAGTGTTGCTGACCCCAGCTTTAAAGTAAAACACACAAACACACACACACACACACACACACACACACACACACACACACACACACACACACACACCTGATGCACAATATCCCAGACGGCACCGCGGGACCGATCTGAAATTCAGACTCAGCCAGCTCAGCCACTCACGAGTCCTGCGCCGCGGATAGAAATCACACATTCCAGCAGTCGGTGTGAAGACGCGTCTGCGCGGCGTCTCCCAACGTGCGAGGGGCGACACATCTGGTCATCACCGACCCGGATCGCACGGTGTTGTCGCGGCGAATGCCCCGCCGTGGGCGACGTGTGACGCAAACAAACAAAATCCCACTCGCTCCTGCCGCCGTCATTGAGACACTCATTCACACTTACCCAACGCTCCTTTGCTCTTGAATAGACGTAGCTGCGAGCTTAGCATGCAGACCTCCACATGCTAACGCTGAGCCTGCGTGTTAAGGCCACACCCTTGACGACTCTATCTCCCTCTATCTCCTCCCCGCCCCCCCTCCCCGTGTCGTGGTTCACGTCGCCACCGTCCACCTGGCTGTCCTCCCGCCTGCCTCTGCCCTCATGTCCCACTCTCAAGCGATTACCACTCTAATCCATATTTAATGGATTCAGCGCTCTCTCCTCCTGTCCCGATGCTTGCCCCTGATTAAACCTCCACTGTGTTACGATCCAGATGTTACGATTGGATCAAGGAAGCGGGGGACAAGGTGTCTGTATTAGGCGAGTCGAAGCGTGGGCCTTTTTCTCTCCGGTTCGAGTTCAAAGAATTGATTGCCCCCCCCCTCCCTCCCTCCCAACCCCCCGGGGCGGTTTGTTCAATCGCAGTTACAGAGAAGCTATTATCTCGCAAGTGTTTTAATCCCATCGTGTTGTCTCCACTTACACGGACTCTGAAGAGAACGGTTTGATCGCTCCGCCGACGCCGACTGAGGACTGACAAAAAAAACCCAACAACAACAACAACAGGGAGGAGGGGAACAGGTTCAAGTGTTCTGCTTGATTGTTTCCTCTAGATTTGGATCCATGTAAGGATGCAAAAATATCAGAGGCTCACACAAGCCAACTTTGGATAGACGTGCATCAGAGAAAGTATGCATGCACATGTATATTTGTCCTTCTGTGTGTGTGTGTGTGTGTGTGTGTGTGTGTGTGTGTGTGTGTGTGTGTGTGTGTGAGATCACATGCTCTGTCCCCCCCCCCTCATCTCCTCCCTCTGTCCTCTCATGTTTACCTGGAGCGGCGCTGTAGTGAAATCAAAGGGCAGAAACAGAGAGCTGTGCGCTCATTTATCTCAGCACCTTCAGATAGAGGGTGGCGGTTTTCACAGCTCACACCCCCCCTGGTGCGATCATAGCACTCAGTGTGTGTGTGTGTGTGTGTGTGTGTGTGTGTGTGTGTGTGTGCGTCACCTTGGACCTCCTGCCTCTACCTGCCCTACCCGGCGATGATATTCTCTTCTGGCGTTCCACCGTCGGGCCGTCCATTAGCGGCCCTCACGCCGCAGTGAGCAGGGAGGATTTCGACACGGCGTTCCTTGAGAGCTTTGTTCTCTCTTCTCTCTCTTCGCCTCCTAATTTATGGAGGAAACTGAGGCAGTGGGTGGCTCATTTATACATAATGATATTCCTTGTGATGTCACTCCTTGTTATCTCGCTGTCGGGAGAAGACGGGGCGTAAAGTGAGGAAGATCAGACGAGAGCTACATGATGATATGCGTGTACTGTACAGGTGTAGCGGCTCCCGGAGCACGCCTGTAATCTACACCGTTGAACTGGGGCACAACTTCAGGTCTTTTTCACCACGGTTGCTCCGTATTTACTAGGTTATTAAGTGGTCCCTATATCATATATTTATCAATCTTAGTATTTTATTGTATTATTTACAATATATACAGTATTTTAGCTTGTTTTCAGGACCTGTTTTATTCCTCTGCATCTGAAACAAAAAGCCAATTTGGGCTCCAAACCATCAAACGTTTTTTTTCCTAATGTGATAAAGACTCGATTTCAGAGAGCAGACTACAGTGTGACGAGTCGCATAAATCAGGGTTTTTGGATTCCTAGATGAGAGAGATGCTATTATACCATACTTACATAAGTAAAATAGATCAATACACTTTTTTGTTTAGTTCGTTTTTGAACATTTTGGGGCCAGATAATGTTTCAAAATGATGAAATCTAAAGATCTAAAGAACGTCTTAATGGCTGCGCGTAAGAATATGTCAGCAATATTTAAGAAAAACCATAACATATTGCCGTGCAAAATACAGGAGTAGAAAATAGCCTTCTTCTTCCTTCCGTGTTCATGGCGCCGTCCTCCAGCACTCAACCGCTGACAGTGTGAGCGAGACGAAGGCTTTGAAGGTGACTCCAAACTCCAGTTTCTACGAAGAGTTCTCGAGTTTTGAGAGTCAGAATTCTCAGGAACAGGTGAAGTAGATGTCATGCAGCAACCCCAGTATATATATCCCAGTGTGCTTGTTTGTGGTGTCACCGTAGAGACTGTATCAAAATCTGGACGCAACGCCCAAAGGTTTCTGAAGAGCCGCTGCGAAGCTCAAAGTGGGCGGCTCCAGCCGTCGCCATCTCGGTAGCGACGATGCGCGTCGGCAAACGCTCGTCTTTGTCATGTATTTATACAATAACAACACAGAGCCTCAGTCCTAGCAAACTTTACTACGCAGACCGGATGCACTACTTAGAATATTCGCAGGCGAGTATTTCGCATTTCCGCGCCGCGTGTTCGTCACGCCCTGGTGGAGACGAGGCGGCCGGGTGACGCAGCAAAGCAGACAGCTAGCTGCTAGCAGCGAGCAGCTAGCAGCTAGCGACCTGGTAAGGTACCACCTGTCACTCAAAGCGGTCACGCCCCTTCATCATGCATACATTTAAAAGCATAAAACACATAAATTCACTACTGTAAACGATGTTTAGTTCTGCTGTTAACGTGGACATTTTATCATTGGGGTCTATGGGGATTGACTCACTTTCTGAAACGGCCTCAAGTGGCCATCTGAGGAACTGCTGACAGGTTGGCTACATGTTTCAGTATGAGGCGAACAAAATCCTAACTATCGCAACTGCAGCAGCTCGTATCCACTGTAGAGATTCACCTTTCGAGTTATTCAGAATGATTAATAAAACATGGAGTGCTCATATAACCGCAAAAAATTAAAAACAAATAAATACATGAACGAGGGGCCAACATAATGCCTGAAAACCTAAAATATGTTGCACATTTGCATGTACTGCATAAACTGTTGGCCTTCTCTGCCCGTTTCCCTCACTAATTTAATTAGATTTAAAATCATTGTTTGGTTGACCTTTCACACACTGGCGGTGTTTCTGTGTTTCCAGTAAAGATTAATAACAGAGGAACATAATCACAGCCGGTCTGTTCTGCCCCTGGCTTACAGTAAGCGTTTGTGTCGAGCACCCCCCCCCCCCCCCCCCCCCCCCCCCCCCCCCCACACCCCCCACTCATGCAGTCGAGTAGCTCCGAAAAACCCGCCGCTGCGTATCTTCGTGTCTTCGTGTCTTCGTATCTGCGCCTCGTGTCGTTGGACAGAGATTCATGCTTCTGCTGAAGTGCACAAACAGTCGCTCGCTGTTATTGATTTGCCCTGCGGTCAATCCGTTTCCTCCAGTAAATCACGTCTGCGGGGAGTCTTTCTTGGGAGATCTCCTCTTTAAAGGAATATGCTAATCCTCGGTGCACTACAAGTCGCGGGGATGATTTTGACTTTCGCTCATTGATTCTTCGCGCTCGTGGGAACGTTGCTCAGCAGACTTCGCTTTTATGCTGATCAAGGCAGCATTTTCACGCGAGTAATTATTCGGCTTTTGGTATTGTTCTTGGTGATTTACACTGATAATGTTTCGACAAATTCAAAAAGCCGCTGAGAGAAAATGCGAAAAAAAACAACCACAAAAACAAAACGTCGATGTCTTTAACACGGGGGAGGACCTTCACTGCGAAGAAAGGCGAGCAAATGACCGGAGCCATTTTCGTCCTGTGACTGCCATCTATATCCTAGCAACGGTCTCCCGGAGGCTCTATAATCTGTCCCCATCTAGCCAATTAACAAGCGGGGAAGGTGTGAGCGGGAGGGGGGGTCAGGGGAGCAGAGACTGAGATCTGGGCTTTCGGACTCCGAACGGGAAACGCTTGAGACTCTGATCGCGGTTGTCACCCCGGCTATTTCTGTGTTACCCAGGTGGCTTCGTTCATTTCGGCCTCTTGATTTGATTAGGAGCAACGCCACTTGTCAGTCTGGTGGACAGGATATCCACTGATCTCTGGCCACCTGCCTGCCTGTTAACCTGTTCCAGCCTGCGCATCGATACAAAAAAACAGAAATAAATCGCCTCGCTAGCAAGCTCTACTTTCCTTGAATGCATGAATTGACTGAAGGCTTCCTGCTGAACTCTAAACGTTCACAGCAGGATTGTAGGAGTAGGACCTCCAATGCGCCTCCTCCGTGTGACGGTTATTCACACCTTCTGTTAAAGGCGGACAACGACGTCGACGCTCTATACCCTGAGCCTCTTTTATCTCGGGAGGGATTCACAGCTCGGGAGTATCGCCGCTTTTCCTTCGACGCATAGGATGCGCCCAGCGGCCGCCGTGAGTTATTCAAAAAGCTTCTCTTCCTAGTTGCACAGTTGACGTTGAGTCATTTCTTCATCTCCGGGATCCCCCCCCCCCCGCGCGGAGAACGCGCTGCTGTATACTGAGAGGTAGAGGGGGGGGCGGCGTCTTCTACTAAAGTTCCTGAGCGTCGCACAACGAAGGCCTCCTACGCTGTCCGCTACATTAAACGTGAAGTATACGGACACACGGACACCGGCTGCTCTGTGAAACCCAGGCTTTTCACTCAAATCGAGGCAGACCGACTCTTGACGAATGGGCCCGAACCTCTGCGCGGCGGTAATGCGCTCACACCTCCACATGCGTAGGCATTGGCACAAATTAGCACAAGCAAGATGCTGGTGTCCTGTGGGAGAGGCAGCTGTCAGTCTTTAGATCTATTCTTGTGCTCTGAGAGTCTTCACACAACTGGGGGAGGGAGGGGGAGGGGGCGGGGCTGACAGGTTTTATAGTAATCAATTATTTGTCCCACGGCTGCTTCACGATTTGATACGCGCGATGACAAAGAGAAATAAAAAAAAGGAAGCTATTATTCGGAGGTATCAAAGGCAAGTTTTTTTTTTCAAAAGGGAAAAATGTCCATAACGTGACAAAATAGAAATAGTCACATGCTTGACAATCCTCTGCAGAAACCAGGAAATATTGGAGACTGTGTCCCTTTTCTGCTCTTTCTCTCTGTCTGCCCCCCCCCCCCCCCCCCCCCCCACAACCAACCTACATGTCATGCAATTATAGCTCGACATCCTAACAAGACCTCCCATAGGACCAGCAGTCGGTGACGCTGTCAATTTGGTAGCTGAGATCGCTGGAAATGTCTCATTACTCTGCTGAGCGCATGCAGCAGAAAGTCCTCTCAACGCAGCACAGTTAGCTCTGTGTGAACCGCCCCCCCCCCCCCCCCCCCCCCCAAAAAAAACAAAAAAAATAAATAAAAAATCATTATAAAAGAATAACCCAGGGGATCAGCAGACACCTAGACCTGACCTCAGTCTCCAGGATGAATACATTACAGTGTGTGTGTGTGTGTGTGTGCGCGCGCAGAAAGAACAGACGAGGAGGTCACTGACGTCTGCATGCAAAGGCATTGTTTGAATACAGAATGAACAGGTGTGGCTTTTCATCTACATTTTTGCATCGCATAAGTTCAGATTCAGCATCCGTTTGGACGCGTAGCACCGATGTGTGAGCAGTTGAGCAGTTCAGGCCCGCGTGAGGTGAAAATGTATTCCGTGCTCTGATCGGCATCGGTAAACGGCAAAAGCAATCAAAAGCGACGGAGACGAAAACAAAACGAGATGTTTGCGGGAGAGCGTGATTCGGAAACTCAAAAAAAAAAAAAAAAAAAAGAAGAAGAGGGGGTTTCACCCCGATTTCACCTCCTCGCTCTCTTGTTTTCATCACGCATGTCAGCCCACCGTGAAATGAAGGCGAGCATGAAAAGAGCTAACAGAAGGCGGTGGGTCGATGTGGTGGTATGATCACAGTCTGCTCGGCTTTTTGGCCTGCTGCGTGCATGTGTGTGTGTGTGTGTGTGTGTGTGTGTGTGTGTGTGTGTGTGTGTGTGTGTGTGTGCGCGTGCTTGTGTGTGTGCATGTATGTGTGTGCGCGCTTTGGATCGAGCTTGGCTCCGATATCCGTGTTCTCCGTCCAACACCTCCCACCTCCCTACTGCTGCTGCCGAATCAGAGTCCAAGAAGGATCCCCCGTAGGCGCCCCCCCCCCACCCCCCGAAAAAAAGTGGGCCTGCGCCTCAACAGCTCCAGCGGAAAACTGGCCCTAGAAGCGTTGCTTTCTTAAATCCATATGCTGAGCTGATTGGTAAAAACGCATTAAAAAAACAACAACATCAACCTTGCTGTTACTTGAATTAACAACCTGACAGGCGGTAATTTTCCATCAACGTTGCCTCAACCAGGCTTTAATTAACTGAAACAAAAGCACGTAGCACTTTATTCCTTGAATTTTAATAAATGACACACTTTCAAAGCCTTATCGCCGCAGACGGTTCTCTAATTTTTATGTAAATTCAGTGTAAGTTCATCGACTAAGTCTTGGAACACGTCATTGCCACCTTCCCACTCCTACGCCCCTATGATTTAGAAAACAATGGCTTTGTGTAGGACATTCACATAATAGCATTCGTATTCAACACTGTGGTCCTTTTTAAAATTAAAAAAAAAAAAACAACACCAAAGTGACGACAGGCAGTAAGTAACGACGTGTTGTTCCGTACTGCTCTCAATGAAGCTCGTACGGCTCTTGCAGTACATTCATCTGTCAACCACAAATGCATGCAGGTGAATATTCAATGTCTCCGAGAAGACATCTTTGTGATTTAGCTCCTGAAGACGGATGTGTTCTGAGCCGTTGCAGTAGTGGCAGCAATGTCGGCCAGTTGCTCCACCACTTTGATCCAGACTTAAAGGCATTCATGTTCCCCAGAGGATGAATTCCGCCGACTTTGATCATCCCCGGACCTTTCCTGTAGCGTCGCCATGAGGTTGACATTGTTGTTTCAACGGTCATTGGGTGGATTTGCTTTAAAATGTGCTACAGATGATCTCGTTTCCACCAAGATAAATAATAGAAACGTCGGTGATCCACGGATTTTTCAGCTAGCGCCAGATCAACCTTTAATTGGTCCGATACTTTGGTTTAAGACCGGATCCCAGCTTACATAGCAAATGCTAACATGCCGAGCTAATTTGGTGATCATGGTAAAGAATACCTGCTAAACATCAACGTCATTGTGAGCACGTTAGCATGCTGATGTTAGCGTAGCGCTCAAAGCACCCCTGTCCTGTTACAGTAGGTCTGGCTCAGCTATAAAGCTGAAACACTTGACTTATTCTGTCATTTTGAACATACTAGTGCGGTGCTGGTTTTGGGCATGGCCTGATTGTTAATATTGAACATGTCACATGTCTAACTGACAGTGCGTGTCCTTGGGTCCCCAGCAGTATACATGCTAAGTGTGAAGTAGATTGAATGAATGGTTCTCCAGATACGCAAAGAACACACAGACTGACAGATTGAGCTGCTCTCAGATATTCAGAGCGGCAGGTTATTCATGAACTGCTGCTCAGCATCATTACTCTGGTTAGCGCCTTGCTAGCTGTCGGGCTAAGAATAGCGACCGACAATCTGTTAACGCTAATCCCCACAATGTGACATAAACATAGATTGCACACATTGGAATTACTTTTCATGACGTCTACATCATGCTAAGCTACTTTAGTGTGTTATCAGTAACTTTACATTTGATAATTCAGCAGGTTAACAACGGATTACATCTGACCAACAACACGCACAACGTTTCAGTGTTCGGTTTCAGTATTTGCAGACAAACACGTCGTTCTGTTCCCTCATGCAGTCCTGGACTCCGTTAAAGCGTTTTATTACGGTGACCTGTCAATTTTGTCAAATTATACCTCAATTTTCTGAATCCCCCCCCGCCCCCCCTTTTTTGGCATCGCTCCCGTTTACTCCGACCGTCTCTCGAGCTACTATAGGTGATTGTTACCGGATTATGAGATGATCGTAATTGTATTGCTCTCTAATTCCAAGCTTTGCTGAAGCAGAAAAAAAAATGAAAACGGGCCCGTCCCGACACGCGGCTTGATATGAACCGGCTGTCTGGGGATACTCCGCTTGAATCTCGTCGGGTTTGAGCGTAACGCTGAAATAATGAATAATGAATTTGCTGGTAGACTTCCTTAAAAAGCAGCTTGTGTAAGCTTTTCTTTAACAACATCAGTCTCCAGCGCGCAGTAATAATTACCCTCGGTGTCACGTTCCACTGCATATTCCATGCAAGTTTATTCTTATTGCCAAAATTTCATTATTATCTTGTTTCTTCACGCGCCACCTTACCAGTCTTTATCTGCTATCGGGGGAACTGAGACCGAAAAAAATTCCAAATCAAAGCATGAAGCGAAACACCCCCCCCCCAATTGTCTGCAATGTCTTTTATTTGCACAGTTTACTAGCATTTAAGCTCACGAACGCCACTGATTTCACGTCGACGCATTGTTTGAAGCAGACCCTACATTCAGCATGTGTTCAGTGAGCGGATGCCTCGCGGCGTTCTCGTTGTTGTTGTGATTTACTGCACCTCCCCGGAGCTCATTTTAAACCTCCCGTTTTTTTTTTTTTGGTAGGAGGCGAGGCTGCGCAGCATCCCCTGCTCTAGTATTGCTTTCCTATTGGATTGTAATGTAAAGCCTCGGTGCATTGTGGGAAGGCGGTAATCTAATCCCGGACGCTGGCGCTCCTGAGGGCGGGAGATCTCGCCGTGTGATTGTAAAATTTATCTTAATCAAGTGACAGCTACATCATCAACACCCCCCACCCCCCACCCTCCGGAGCAACACCTGCACAGAACAACACATGCAGATACGCTGCGGCACACATGCACAGACACACAGGGAAACAGGGAAACACACCTGTAACATATGATGTCTCACAGGTGCATCCCACGCCGGGGGTGTTCAAACCTCGCAGCCGTGTTCCACGCCGCTTGCACCCCCCCCCCCCCCCCCCCCCCCCCCCCTCCCTCGTGTAAATTAATTCACAGATTGTCACTTCTTTCACGTCCCCCCCCCCCCCCCGTCAAGAAAATCCACCCAGCGTGAGCTTAATCCACAAAAATACAAAAAAAAGATTATCCAACTATTACACGCATGTTGCTGGATGTCACCCGTCGGAAAGGATTTGTATCAGCAGATGAGAAAAGTGTGGATACACACAATTTAAATCAACACCTGCGGGGTATAATACGGTAACCATGCGGCGCGCTGTAGTGCCACTGTGAAAATGATGTTGAATATTAAAGGGTCAGCTCTGCTCAGATCACAGAGACACGTTTTTCCTCCCTCGCCTCTAGCGGCTGAAGGGGATGACGCGTTTCTGTCAACGGGATTTTTACATTTTGGATTTTGGAAGCACATGTTTATGATACTTGCGCGTTTTTTTTTTTTTTGTTCAGCAAGATAATCTCCACGAATGATCACCACTTTTAACGGTTTGTGGAAGCAATTTGGCAGAAGTGAAACGCTAACGTTAAGCTCCGAACCAACTACGCCGCGGTTGCGTTGACGCGAGGCTGTAGAGGCGGATGACGGCGTTAAGTAGTCTCATTTAGTCACTTGTTAGCAAACCCTCCTCTTTTTACAGACTCGGAAAAAGTTGTGTATTCACCCACGTATTTTATATC
>NW_027176927.1:0-25000 GCF_023349555.1 Cebidichthys violaceus | reverse complement strand
ATTTCCAGCCACATTTGCATGAGATTCAAAACAAGGGCTTTAAGGGATCGGTTCGGGCTTTTTTTTTTACGACTATGGAAACACCGAAAGGAGGTTTGTTTGTGTGCAGCCGCATTCCATAAAATACATCAAATCAAAACCTCTGGAAAAAAAAAAAAGAAATCCTCTTCCTCTGCTGTGATTTAATCTGACAAGTTGACTGAGCTCATTCTCATTTACTGGGGAGTGTGTGGGAGAACGGATCCCGAGAGACCCGAGGCAAACGGCACTCTATGCATTAACTCACTCTTACTCTTTTCACTCTGCCGCATGTAGAAACACTGTTCGGCTGAGATTCCACTCAGGGTGAGAAGCACTCGCCCCGCAGTGCTTTAAGAAAACTTCATTTTCACTGATTGAGGCGAAACTATATATATATGTATATATATATGTATATATTTATTATTATTATTATTATTATTTTTTTTTTTTTTGGAATACCTCTCCTCACAAATGGCTGATTTAAATACATGACCCTGACCCGGCCCAGAGAAAAGGTCCCGTCTTTGAGCGCTGAGATGCTGCTGCTGCTGCTGCTGCTGCCGATCTGAGTGGTAATAAACAAAACGGGAGCGGAGAGAGAGAGAGAGAGAGAGAGAGAGAGAGGGAGAGAGAGAGAGAGAGAGAGAGAGAGAGACACGGAGCGACACAGCGACCCATTCATTAGTGGAGCTGCCCCTGCAGGGGACAAAGAAAGCCGTTCATTAAGTAGACTCTCTCCGGGCCCAGTCAGAGATCGGGCTCTCACCTCGACCGCGAGGGTGTTGCACGCCGCGTATAGTGCGTGGGGCCTGTTGAGGGCTCCATGGGGGCCGCCCCCCCCCCCCCCCCCCCCCCGAGTAACACAAAGGACAGCTCATTTTAAGATTTAGTTAGCTTAAATAGCTCTTTGGTGACTTTTCAGGACTTTATTTTAAATCTTCATTCTCTGGTTTTTAAAGTCACCGAGCACTTTGTGAAGAGAAAGAAAAGTAAGAATATGATAAACATACAGTACATTGTGGCCATTGGGTTCAATGATTATAAAGACATTTTATATGAATAAATATCAATAACTTTTGCTCATGATTCATTCAGTCCTCCTCAGAAGAGGTCATCTGGCCAAAACCCTCATCTCTGCCTACTGTAAGAAAACTATAATCGATGTACTTATTGCGGTATTATGTGTTGTAATGTTGTATCGATTCTCAAAACCACAGTATCAACAGTTTACATGCAAAGATGAACTCATTTCATTTGCCCTCTGTCAAAGCAGTGCTGTGGAGACGGGTGATTCAGGGACAGTGGGACTTTTCACAACCCCTTGTGTCACGACAACACACAGCCCTAATGTGATCTGATATGGGGACAAACGCGCGCTCGCTGACAGACATACTTTTAGAATCTGAATTTTTTTGTATTATATAAAAAAAAAAAGGAATCGTGTTGAAAACAAACTTTTAGCGACAAGCTTTCAACTTGCAAAGATGTTCTGTATTTCGTTTCTCTCACTTTTACGACTATCTAGTTCAGATTTGAGAGTCGTGTTCCTTTTTAAATGCCGAGTCACGTTATTCAACCGATGACCAAGTACAGCTGTGGTTCTCTCCACCGACACAGTCCTACCGTCACATGACAGAGGTGTGCATCAAGGACACGGCGCCAGTTCAAACAAGGACTGGTATATCTGAGAGGTTACAGTAAGTCAGCTAAAACAGTAAACAGACACACAAAAAGAAGAACCGATAAAATACATATACATCTAGATCGCACAGGTCGGTCTAGTAGGACACTCTGGGTTCATTTGTCTTCCTCATTTGATTCCTGCAGACAACAGGTGTTCATCAACAGTCATTACACCGTCCGTATACAGATATTAGTCCTTTTAGAGACCTGACAGTACAGTAGAGTGAGATTTATTGACAATTCAGCGATTACTTTCTGAGAAATGGAGGTGAAGCGTGCCCTTTGTTTTCAGAATGTCTAAAGTTGCCGTCAGACTGCATGCGACGTTCAAAGGTCAGTCATTGATTTTACATTCGGAGAAGAAAGACCACGTTTCTAACAGCTGGGAAGATCTGACAACACGCCATGGAGGATATTAGCAGAAAAAGGACAGAGGGGCAGAACAAATGAGAGTCCTCCTCAGACCAGGCGGGACTCAGTGAGAACCTGACGTTCCTCATCCTGGGCTGGAGGAGCGTCGAGATGCCAGATGAAAGCCTCGGGAGGAGATAGCTTCTATCTGGGATGGATTGGATTTGGGTGGGAGGTGTTTTATTTTGGTCTTGATTCTGCTGCATTTGAGATTCTGGATCAGCATTTTTTTTTTTTCTCCCTCTGCCCTCGAAAAATCAGTTCTGGAGATAACATCCACTGTCTCTATCAGTCTGCATTGTGCAGGCAAAACCTCACCAAGTGGCCTTTTTTTCTTTTTTTCTTTCTATTATTGGATTAGGAATAAAGATTTTATGGACTCAGACAAACACCTGAGAGGATTCGTCTAGGGAATACTAATGTGGTTTCGTCCTCTAAATCTTCGTCCTTAAGTTTCAAGAAACTAGTAGCGTGATGTGACCTGGAGCTGAAAGACGCCCATTAGACCACATTGAGAGAAAAAACGCTTTGAGGCTCCCGCGAACGCGGCGTCGCGCTGACCGGAGACGGATCCCCGTCGGCTGAGATCAGAGAAAAGGCAACAAGCGGCCTCATCAGAGGCAATCATCGGCCGGAAATGCGCTCCTGATTCTCTGCCAGGAGTGATTTTTAAACTCTGCATGGACGCGGGTCAACACGAGCTGCCCCTCGCGCACACGCACACGCACACACACACACGCACACGCACACACCCCGACTGCCCACGAAGGGTCCAATCAGCCCAAAGGCCCCCATGCTGATATAATCAATTACCCCAGGGCTTTAATGTGAGGAGAAAAGTGAAGCTGCCCAATTAGTTTTGATTTCTTCTCGCTGCTAGTATGAATAGCCTTTAGGATAACTCGCTGCCTGGTGAAGGTAGCCTGCTTTAATTGATGTTTTTCTACCAGCTGAGTTGGGATGATTGGGTTAAAACGATTCTCACGCTGTTAGCGAAGTTTTTCGCCATGGAGGAGAAAAGCAAAACGAGGGCCTTCGCTCTCCGTTTGTTTCCATACGAGCTGAAATGTAATGAAATAATGCGCGTCGCTCCTAGCGTGAGCGAGCTCCGGTGTTTGGATGTGTGGTGCGGGCGCAGAGCAAAGACTCGAGCGCAGACGCTGGAGACGAGGTGGAAGGCAACGTTATTTTACTTGCATAAAAAAACCCAATAAGAACCAAGAAGTTAAAGCGACTTCCAACAGGGAGCGAGCAAAAAAAAAAAAAAAAAAAACCGGTAGAATAGGCAAAGTCACAAAACACAAAAAAACGATCCGACAAACAGAACAGGGGAAGCAGGGGAGTTTATATGAGAGGGGCAGGTGATCGGGCACAGGTGTAGTGAACGAGGGCAATCAGGAAACGCACTCAGACACAGGAGGGAGGGCCGGGAGGCGACCAGGGGGCGGAGCTACACAGACACAGGAGGGAGAGCCGGGAGGAGACCAGGGGGCGGAGCTACACAGACACAGGAGCAACAGGGGCCCCAACCAAAAACCAACAATGCTTTAGTTCATTTCTTGATACTTTCCATCATTAGTAGGAATCGTTAGGTTTCCCGTTGGCCCCAGTCGAAGTGAAGTCGTGAAGGAACATGTCGCTCCGGTGCAACGGTGCGGCTCCTTGTGGCTGCAGATACAAACACCGTACTTCTCTGTGGGGACCGGTTCTCCGTTGGGGGTAAAGCTGACTGTAAATAACAACACATCTCCAGCCTCGCGCTGTATAAAGCCCCGTTCTTAAAGCCAGCACTTGTTTCTCTCCACTGCCCCGGGCCTCGAGCACTGTTTGCTGGATCTCCACTACAATTAGTGAGAGAGGACGAGGGCAGGCGTTGCCAGAGACTCGTGTACAGACAAATATGTTTATTGACGTTTTTGTGGTACTTCCTGCTCGCTGCCAGCAGAGCTTGATCAATGCCGCGGACGGATTACTAACGGCCCCTCTGAACGGGCTTCGCTCGCACCGGTCGACCCGAGCGTGGCGCACAAACAAGGTGACATTCTGCTTTTTTATTGAACTCGCCGCACACACACACACACACACACACGCTCGCTTCCGCTGTGGGGCCCGCCAGCAGCATCAAGCGCCGCATTAGAGGAGTCTGTGAATTCACCGCGTCGTCCTTGAAGACGCATTAATGCGCTTTTTTTTTTTTTTTTCCTGAAGTGAACCGTCTGTCTTCCTTCGGCGTCGGAAAATGTTTTGACGCGTTTGACTAATTGATGCTTGCATAATGATGGATTTCTGTTTTCAAATGGCGTCAGTGAGTGTTACTAATGTAACTAGAGGAGGGTTTTTTTTTGTTTGTAATTCGACACGTCGAATCACTGCCTGTGCAATTCTGTTTTATGATGACAGCCGTGGCTTCTGTACTTCCGTTAGACGTACTTGTGTCTGGATGTACGGCCCGTTGTTGCGAGGGTCAATCAAAGATGAACCGATTAGAATTTGATGGTCACAGGTCACTGTGACCTCACGAAACGACTCAATAATTCATCTGCTAATTATGACAATTTCACATAAATGTCTAGTGTGATGGATGTAAACGGAGGCGTGCAACTGTGAGGTCGGTTTTTATTAAATGATCCATTATTAAAAGTACAGCTTGACGCAATCTCTCTCAACTTAGCCAATTTGAGAAGCATCGTTATTCTGATTTCCATCTAAAACCAGTAAAAGCTCACGTTTTCTCTTTCCTCGTCTGGATCGTCTTCTGTTCTCTTCGGGTTTCTTGCAGCTCACCAGACCGTTCTCGGGGTTGCGCCTGAAGCTCAAAGCTTTTATTGTTTGGTATTTATTATCATATTGTAACCTGACCCGGGTTTCATTTGTTCTCCCCAGGTCCGTGGGGAAGATGCATGGGCAGCGACTGCGGCCCGGGAGGCAGCCAAAGCCGGGCGGTGTGGTGTGCCCACGTGGACGGCTGGACGACGCTACACACCAACTGTGACCAGGGCCGGCGTCCCTCCAACCAGAGGAACTGTTTCCGCGTGTGCGACTGGCACAAGGACCTTTACGACTGGAAGCTGGGTGCCTGGAATGTGTGCGTGCCAGTTTCGGCGAGGACCTTATGGGCCTCGCGGCCGTTCACGTGCAGCGGAGGCGAGGGGGGCATTCAGACCCGGGAGGTGGGCTGCGTGCTCAAATCGGACGCGTCTCCGGCGGAGGATGCCATCTGTGAGTACTTTGAGCCCAAGCCTCGCCTGGAGCAGGCGTGTTTGATCCCTTGCCCTCAGGATTGTGTGCTCTCCGAGTATTCGCCGTGGACGTCCTGCTCCAAAACGTGCGGGACGGGCCTCAGGAACAGGGTCCGCAGTGTCCTGGTTCCTCCACTTTTCGGGGGCGCCGTTTGTCTCAACCTAACCGAGTTCCAGTCCTGCAAGCCGGGGCCTTGCACGGGTCCGGAGGGCATGTACAGTCTCAGGGTCGGACCGTGGAGCCCTTGCGTCCTCCCACAGACTCGGACGGCGCGCCAAGCTAAGCGCCGGAAAGGAAAGGGCCAGGGGCTCAGGGAGCGGGCCGGGGTCAAAGACCCAGAGACCAGGGAGCTGATCCAGAAGAAACGAACCAGGAACCGCCTCAACCGGCAAGAGAGTCCGTTCTGGGACATCCAGGTGGGCTACCAGACCCGGGACGTGACCTGCATACACAGGAATGGCAGCACTGTGGCTCGCAAGTGAGTGGCAACATTTTTACACATTGTTAATGTGACATGAAGGTAATTTGATTTTTTTTTTATTTTGGTCTCTCAGCACTTTTATATCCCCCTTCATCTGTGTTGCTTAGGCAATGATGAGACATTCATTTCAAAATAAGGCAATTATCTTCTATGTTAAAGGCACATAGCAGAGGTGATGCATTTATTGAATCTACATTAGTCACGTTTTATGTTTTTTTTCCTGTATTTATTGTCTATCTATTCATATTTGTCACCAGCTAAACCGCTGCACCTTCGACGTTTAGTCGTCCTCAAGTCGGCGCATTTCTAACAGGATGCCAAATTTGTCCTCGTGAAAGTTTTTTTTTTGTCTTCTACCTGTCGGGAGGATGACACGCAGCGGAGGATGTTTACCGGCTGTGTGTGTGTTTTGCCACCGCTGTGTGCCTGTCAGAGAGCAATGAAGCACAACTCACCGCAGCGTGTCTGATGTCAGCCTCAGCGCGTGGAGTGCGGCAAAGCGACTCATTTTGTGACACAAGATCAATCCCAGCCGCGAAAAAATAAGGCAATTTTCGGAGTTTTGCCCTCCAACGGAAGTGTGATGACGAGTTATAAGAAAGCAAAAGCGATAAGAAATATGTTGAGAAGAGTGTCACTCAACATGACTGTGATAGTCAAATTGCTACAGAAAAATCTTCTAAAATCGATAATAATGGGAAGCTTTGTTAAAGGATCAGTTCGCCCAAATAACGAAATTAAAAAAAAATAGTTTTCTCACTTACCAAGCCATGTAGAAAATATAAGTTTCATGTCCGAAACTGTCTGCATGGCTAGACAATGCTTTGGGGTTAGTGGGAACATTTTTAATTTTCCCTGATTTCAGGGTTAAATGTGATGATGATGAGCTGCAAAGCTGTAAAGAAAACGACTCGAAAGAAGCAGCCAAGGCACAACGAGAGATTAAACTACAATGTGACGCGGCATCATGTCAAAGATCATTACCTGAATAGGTAATTGATTCAGACCTTCAGTGGGCGCTATTATCCTAAATAAATGCTCTAATTACGCACGAGTGCCTCTGTTTGCAGCGTCGGTTAACCTCTGACCCTCTGGCGTTAATGTTGCCGCGAGCAACAAAGTCACGCTCTCTGACTGCAAACGAGTGGAGCGCATCGACGGCTCTCTCCCGTTCCCTCTCGTTTTCAAAAAAAAGTCAGACAAGATATATATATACACACACACACACACAGTTGTGGTCAAAAGTTTACATACACTTGTAAAGAACATAATGTCATGGCTCTCTTGAGTTTCCAGTTATTTCTACAACTCTGATTTTTCTCTGATAGAGTGAGTGGAACAGATACTTCTTTGTCACAAAAAACATTCATGAAGTTTGGTTCTTTCATGACTTTATTATGGGTTAACAGAAAAAGTGACAAAATCTGCTGGGTCAAAAATATACATACAGCAACATGAATTAGCAATTTTGGTGACTTAGAAAGTTGTGTCAATGAAATGAGCTTCATAGCATGGCCTCTTAACTTCTTGTGAGTGATTATGAGTGACTACAGCTGGTGACTTCTCTGAGGCCATTTAAATAGGGCTCATTGGATACAAACGCCCACAAACGCTACAATGGGAAAGTCAAAGGAGCTCAGCATGGATCTGAAAAAGCGAATCATTGACTTGAACAAGTCAGGAAAGTCACTTGGAGCCATTTCAAAGCAGCTGCAGGTCCCAAGAGCAACAGTGCAAACAATTGTTTGTAAGTATAAAGTGCATGGCACTGTTTTGTCGCTGCCACGATCAGGAAGAAAACGCAAGCTATCACCTGCTGCTGAGAGAAAATTGGTCAGGAGGGTGAAGAGTCAACCGAGAACCACCAAAAAGCAGATCTGCCAAGAATTAGAAGCTGCTGGAACACAGGTGTCAGTGTCCACAGTCAAGCGTGTTTTGCATCTCCATGGACTGAGAGGCTGCCGTGCAAGAAGGAAGCCCTTGCTCCAAAAGCGGCACCTTAAGGCTCGACTGAAGTTTGCTGCTGATCACATGGACAAAGATAAGACCTTCTGGAGGAAAGTTCTGTGGTCAGACGAAACAAAAATCGAGCTGTTTGGCCACAATGCCCAGCAATATGTTTGGAGGAGAAAAGGTGAGGCCTTTAACCCCAAGAACACCATGCCTACCGTCAAGCACGGTGGTGGTAGTATTATGCTGTGGGGCTGTTTTGCTGCCAATGGAACTGGTGCTTTACAGAGAGGAAATGGGTTAATGAAGAAGGAGGATTACCTTCAAATTCTTCAAGATAACCTAAAATCATCAGCCCGAAGGTTGGGTCTTGGGCGCAGTTGGGTGTTCCAACAGGACAATGACCCCAAACGCACATCAAAAGTGGTAATGGAATGGCTAAATCAGGCTAGAATTAGGGTTTTAGAATGGCCTTCCCAAAGTCCTGACTTAAATCCCATTGAGAACATGTGGACAATGCTGAAGGAACAAGTCCATGTCAGAAAGCCATCAAATTTAACTGAACTGCACCAATTCTGTCAAGAGGAGTGGTCAAAGACTCAATGAGAAGCTTGCCAGAAGCTTGTGGATGGCTACCAAAAGCGCCTAATTGAAGTGAAAACGGCCAAGGGACATGTAACCAAATATTAGCACTGCTGTATGTATATTTTTGACCCAGCAGATTTGATCACTTTTTCTGTTAACCCATAATAAAGTCATGAAAGAACCAAACTTCATGAATGTTTTTTGTGACAAAGAAGTATCTGTTCCAATCACTCTATCAGAGGAAAATCTGAGTTGTAGAAATAACTGGAAACTCAAGAGAGCCATGACATTATGTTCTTTACAAGTGTATGTAAACTTTTGACCACAACTGTATATATCTTACTTTGTTGGTGTTATCACTCATTAACCGCTCATTTGACCCACTTAAACCTACAAAAAAAAAACCAGGAAGTTTGAGCGCCTGGGAATTCTTTTTTTTATTCCATCCGGTGCAATTTTAAAATGCTGCGTTCACAAACCAAAAAAAAAAAAAAGCCGAGCGATCTACAGCTGCTGTCCGCTTTTCAGACGTCTGTCACGTTAACGACGTTGATGACTTAAACAGAAACGCGTCGATCAGTGAACTCGACATGAATCGCTGTTATTCATAATAACCCTCTGATGTGGATCAGCGATTCTTTGTAAAAGATGAATTCTTTCTGTGGATCTTTCTTCTCTGTTCCTCGACTGACGGAGACTTAAAATGTCACCGTTCTTCCCGGAGGAACTTGGATTTTGGGGGCCTTTTTTTTTTTCGCGAGGTCTCTGATCTCCAGGAAAAAGAATCAGTGACAAATGTCAGCAAAAGCAAGCCACATCTGTCACACGCGCGACTGTACTCCCATAGATTTGATCAATTATGAACTAAATCTATTCATTAATGCTTTGTTGGGCGCGGAGCGTCTCGGCAGCAGACTGGGTTCAAATATTTCAAAGGCACCGTGAAAAAAAAAAAAACCAGCTCCACATGCCCTTAGGAGCATAAATATTAATCCTTGACTTGTTTATGTCTTGTCCTGAAATATTAATAGTTGTTTTTGCCACTTTCGTGAAAAAAAAAGAAAAAAAGAAGTGGAACAAACTTCCCAGTGAAGCAGTAACCCAGTCTGAACATCTTCCTCGCTTCATTTCCAATTTTGTTTGATGAACATCTGTCATTGAGCCGTTACCTCCGCCACGTTGCATCATCGCATTAAAAGGGTCCCGCGTGGTTTAACCACTTGACCCACATGGAATTGTGTTTTTAGACCATTTTATTGGCCATTTTTTTATTTTTTTTTCTCAATGCAGCTCAAGTAATGAGCCTTGAAAGTATAGAAGCGTGGAAACTTTCTTGACTGCTTTTCTTTTAGTCTGGGAGTCCTTCGGAGTCCACTGTCGCTGCGTGAAACCATACAGGCTTAAAAACCCAGACATCCTCTCCCTTATTTAGATAGGGAATGATTGTGTCCTCATTCTGTCTGTGTGACTGAGATGAAGAAATAATGACTCCATTTTTTTTTTTTTTTTTTTTTTTTTTCGCAACTTTTTTTGAAATCTCCACCAAAATATGCTCGGGCATGCACACAACCGACGGAGAAGACTCAAGAGGATCCACACCAAAAAATGGGTCATTGGCTGCATTAGGGGCTTTTAAAAAAAAAAAAAAAAAACCCAAGAAGCTCCATCTGAGACAGGAAATCCAGCCGTCACCCTCATGCATCACACTGGCTGTTAAAATCCCTCTAAAAGGACTCCGGTGTTTTGTGGAAAAATCTTAATTCTGTTTTGTTTGGGGGTTTTTTCCCAGTGTCGCTTCACTATCCACTTCAAAGACTGCAGAGGTGTTTTAATCTGCAAAGAAAACAGGAGTTAAAAGAAAGAGACAACACTCTCGGCTCATACGTTTTTTTTTTTTTTTTTCTCATTTGTACCGAGAGTCTTGAGTCGCTGGAGGTGAAGTGCGGTGGCGACGTCTAAATGAGAGGTTTCTAAATGAAGCAGAGCCGTAATTAGCACTAATAGCTCGTCAGCTGCAACGCCCCGAGGGGAAACACATCCAGACTGAGGAGGGGGGGAGAGAGAGAGAGAGAGAGAGAGAGAGAGAGAGAGAGAGAGAGGTCGGCTTTAGTTAGAACACATTTCTAATGATTCGGAAGGAGCCTGAGGAGAGGACGAGTTATTCATTACATCTAAATGTCATTTAGACGATCAAAAGATGCGCGCGAGCGATTGATCGGAGCTCGTTTTTGGTTTTACTTAGGCCTTCCACACGACGACATGCCACACCTCTCCTGTTTTACACTGCTCTCTCTCTGTGTGTGTGTGTGTGTGTGTGTGTGTGTGTGTGTGCGCGCCGATGACAAAGTGGTGGCAGCTTCCCTTTTAACCCCCCCTCTGCCCTAGACTGCAGCCGCCGCCGCTTTTGAGTGTCTCATATCTGTTGCTCCGGCACGTTCAAAGGACATCAAACCGCAGCCGTAAGGCACCGAGAGGTTTAACGCTCCTGGTAATGGAGCCGTCAATAGAAGCCGCACAACTGCGTGACGCCGTTTGCCGTAAATGTGCTCTGTGTCCAGCAGAGAAGAACAAACGGGTGACGAGGATCTACGTTTGGACGCTTGTGAGGCTCATAAGCCGTTTGTGTTTGATTCTCAAGCTTTGTCACTTAGTGCAGGCCGATCAACAGGAAGTCATTTATGTAGAAAAACTGCCAAACATTTAGCCGGTTTTAGCTCCCTAAATGTTCACATTTGATGCTTTTCTCTGATTTACAGTGTCTTTTTGAGTTTTGTTGGGCATCCTCAATGGTCCCGATCACTATGAAGGATGAACTTCGTCAGTATAACAACATGCGTCGACATGCTGGCACATACACTTATTGTTTTTCTTGCCCAGAGTCAGATGAGAAGATCGATGCCTCTCTGGTACCTGTAGGCCAGATGCTAACGCTACAGCCAGCAGCCGATTAGCTTAGCTTAGCATAAAGACTGGAAGCAGAGGGAAGCAGCTAGCTTGTCTCTGTCCAAAAATACAAAAAATCTGCCTCCCAGCAGTGACTTCCTGGCGACTCTGCCTGTGTATGTTTGTGTTCTAAGCAGAGGCAGCTGGTGAATAAACATCTTACTCTGTGTAGCGTCGGCTGCTCCTCTTCCTCTTCCCGACATCGACCTCATCTTCCTAACCTCCACCCCTCCCCCCACCCTCCTCCTCTTTTATCCTTTCCCCAGCCTGTGCGCACCGAGGGACCTGCCGCTGACCGTCCAGTCCTGCGTCCTCCCCAAGGACTGCCAGGTGACCGACTGGGCCGAGTGGGGCCCCTGCTCCAAAACCTGCGCGGACCCCGCGTCTCCCGTAGGCAACCGCACCCGGAGCAGACAGGTGGTGCAGTTCCCCGTGGGCGAGGGGGCGGAGTGCGCGCCGCTGGAGGACTCTCAGTCGTGTGAACCTCCGGGGGAAGGCGTGCCGCCCTGCTCCACGTGAGTTCCCCCCCTTGATATGCAAGCGGACGTGGGGGGGGTCGTGTTTCACTGGGATACAATTGCACGTTAGGTTGTGATAATGCCCTCCTCTTTGGTTACGACGTTGTTAAGACCCCGCTACAGTACTGAGCGCTCTGCAGGGATTCATTCTGTGTTCCAATAAAGCTCAGCAAAAAAATAAAATAAAAAAAAATACAGTACAGGTACTCAACCTGAGTGAGGCGGCACACGCTTCCTGTTGGTTTCCCTTTACTCATATCACCAAGCTTATTTGCTCTCCTGGGTCGCCCATGGGTGGGTATGTGTGTATATGTGTGTGTGTGTGTGTGTGTGTGTGTGTGTGTGTGTGTGTGTGTGTGTGTAGGAGGCAGCAGCATATGGAGATAGATTAGTATGAGTGCTTGGGCTTGTGCCAGACACAGAGTAGAGACAAATGGAGGGAGACTGCAGGGATATCTGAGTCTCACAAACACACACTCACAGAGATCCAAACTGTAGGCTCACAGCTGGCCTCTATTCCCTCAGTTTCATCCCATTTCATCTTCACACAGCTATTGCCAAAATACTTAGTTACACTCTCATCCTGCAGAGTGTTTTGGGTTTTCTTTTACTGACATCCAACATTAAACGCACAAATCTTGTGTCTCTGTAAATCCAGTATGTTTTCAAACACACACAAGTGTTCTTCTGTGGCTCAAACTGGAGCTCAAACTGCCCGTTAACTTAATTGGCTGTAACAACACAACATGTCCGTAAGGCCTGCAGGATTGTCCGTGTCTTGTACTTTTGATGTCACGCCCACGCAGAACACCCCGTTGTTCTCCTTCCTCCTCCTCCTCCTCCGCAGTTACACCTGGAGGAGCACGGAGTGGACCGACTGCCGGGTCGACTCGTTGCTAGGCCAACAGGACCGTCGGCGTGGCAACCTGACCGGACTGTGCGGGGGAGGCCTGCAGACCAGGGAAGTGTACTGCGTCCAGGCCAACGCCGAGCTCCTGAAATACCTCAACGACCTCAGAGAAAAAGACAAAGGTACAAAAAAAATAAATGCAGAAAATGTTCTCTGTGTGTGTGTGTGTGTGTGTGTGTGTGTGTGTGTGTGTGTGGCATTAATGCAGGAGTGAGGACGAGCGCGTTCCATTCTCTCAGTCCGATCTTATCGCTTTCTCTCTCTCTCCTGCGGTCACGATGTGAGAGCGGATGATCACACATCTGGAAAGTGTGCCGTGAGTTCAGTCTGAGCGGACCGGTAGAATCAGCTGTAGTCTGCATCATAGCACCGTTTCAAAGCCCCTGAAAACTGTAGATCTCTGCTATTTTATTTTTTTTTCTCGTGGCAGGAAGCAATACATTTTAAGGATCAACAGATTATAACAATATATATTTTTTATGAATTCTTCCACTGAATATATTTTTGGAGATATATGCATTATTTATGTTTAAGCAGGAATCGGCATGCAGCAGTTTTCTTCAGCCAGCTGCTTGTTGCTGCAGGGTTCATAATTGATTACTTTTTGCACAATGGGAGCAACAAAAACTGATAAATGGAAAGGTCCGGGGTTCAGATTCCTGAACCGATTATTAAAAAATGAATAAAGCGTTCTCTCCCCCTTCTTCAAAAAGCTGCTGTTCACTTTGGAATAACCAATGAAAGCGTCTGATCCACCACCGCCGTCTGCCAGTTTTTCCAGGTGTTTCTTTTATTTCTGTCACTTGTTTTTTGTCCACTGCACCCCCCCCCCCCTATATCTCCACTGTCATCTGTGATTTTTCCACCATTAGTTTGTTCCGGTACTCCCTTTTTTTTTTTTTTTTTGTCACTGGCTCATTCTAGTTGTATTGATCTCAGGAGGCTGTCGACCGTCTTCCTTCAGTACTGGAACCAAAGTCAACACCACCGCATTGAAGCCTGAAACAAATCAGTCCAACTCTCAAGTGTGACTCAAATAAACGTGATGAAGCGGTGCTACATGACAGCTTACATCCTCCAACCCTTCACACACAGTGTATATATCATAAGAGCTGCGCTCCCTCGGTGGATTTTGAAGCAGATAATTGCGCGCGTGAAATACTCGCAACAGACGTAAGCCTGCATGTTGACTCGTGTCCAAATATAAAATGAGATGCGGCATTTAATTTGCATTAACAGTCACTGTAGCGTGTTCTTTTTTTTTTCTTCAAAACGTCCCGCTGTGGCTGCATTGTCAGCTTCAAGTTCTCTCTTTGAACACGGAAGCAGCCTTCCACCCGCTGCCGCTCTCCCGCTCTTAACCCAAAGCGGTGAGTCTTTTAAGAGCAAGGATTTGTCTGCTCGCGTTTCGCGCCGTGACTTCTCGTCACTGGTCACAAGTGCAGAGGCCTCCATTTCTGACATTTCTCAAGCCAGCTTAAAATCAAAGCTGCACCCTTAAAGCGGGCGTTAAACACATTAGTTGAGGCTGGGCTTATGCGTGAGGTGAGATGCCCGGTCGCCTCTGGCTCCAAACATGGAGAGATGCTCCTCTCACGCAAACTAAGTCCAATCAATCCATTCTGGTTCAGTGTTATTTGTGGATGTGTGGAGATATCAGCCGATCGGACTGAGAATCCGTTTTTGTTTTCACGTCATTATTCAGTCGGACATTTTGTTCACGTTTTGGCTGTTTTTTCGCCTAAACAAGCGCTACAGATGACTAGGAGGGCGCATAGAGAGCTCAGACCTCCGCCATTTCCAGCCGACGCAGAAGCCGCGGCAGCTCTTGCTCGGTGCAATTTAACAATTATGTTGTTGAGTGGAAGAAATGTATATAGATTCGAGAGTAATTTCTGTCTTGTCGACGTATACTTTCCAGTTGCATTGATCTCCGGAGGCTGTCGACCGTCTCCTGTCAATACTGGAACCAAAGTCAACGTATCTCCAATATCACAGCGCCGCACAGCACAGGCTGAAACAAATCATCCGAACTCTCAAGAGTGATTTAAATAAATGTGATCAGGCGTAGTTACATGACAATGTGCGTCCTCCAGCCCCTCACACAGTGTATGTTATAAGAGCTGCGGTCCCTCGCTGGATTTGTAGCAGATCATTGCGTATCAAATGCTCGTGTTGCTGTGTCGGTCTAATCCACATTTTGACATTATTTTCAGCATTTTTTATTTTTTTTTTCTCTTTGGGCTCCAGCACAGGATGATGACATCATCGCTCTTAATCCTACCGCCAAAGCTCTCATTGGCTCAGTTGTTGTTTTTCCAACAAGGGAAATCGCCGTCAATGAGCACTGGAACAATTTGAATCGCTGATAAATTCAGCTGGCTGGAAAACGGCTACACGGCTAGTGCGCTTAGCGCTGTGGCATTAAATGTGAAGCTAAAGCGCTAACTGAACTAAAACATCTGGAAAAAGACATTTCATTAAAATAATGTCTTCTTTTCAGATACTTTAACCTGCTAGTTACTCTTGAAAAACGCATTACATACTTACATAACTGACTTACTGAGCCAATTGACATCGCTAGCGTTAGCTTGCTAATATATGATCCGTTCAGACTGAAGAGTATCAAAGGCAATATATTTAATATGTTTTATAACAATGTAAACTGGGAAAATGTAAATTACATTTACAAAATTACATTATTTTACATTATTATTACAAATTAGCACAATGCTGATATCATTCAACTATAAATGTCCAGACATTGTCGGCTAGGTTAGCATAATTTGATTCACTCTAAAACTGAATGAATATTACTAACACCTTTTCTAGAGTATTACCTAGATTTACAAAGTACATTGAGATATGTTTAATAAATGGTATTCCTCCCTGAAACCATCAGTTTAGACGTCTTCACTAGCTAAAACGTGTTCAGAGTTAGCGCATTACCGATTCAGTAAAAGACGAGTTTGAAACTAGTCAGTAGTTAGTAAGAACTCAGGAAGGATCATGAACAACAACCTGGGAATTAATATATTTGATAGCTGATGCAACTCAATCCAGGAAACATACAGTTTTACATGCATAGTGTCTTTTCAAAATAAACTTCTGTGTTCACAGGAAACATACAGTTTTACATGCGTAGTGTCTTTTCAAAGTAAACTTCTGTGTTCACAGGAAACATACAGTTTTACATGCGCAGTGTCTTTTCAAAATAAACTTCTGTGTTCACAGGAAACATACAGTTTTACCTGCATAGTGTCCTTTCAAAATAAACTTCTGTGTTCACAGGAAACATACAGTTTTACCTGCATAGTGTCTTTTCAAGATACACTTCTGTGTTCACAGGAAACATACAGTTTTACATGCATAGTGTCTTTTCAAAATAAACTTCCGACACAGGTTTACTTAGTTTTAAGGTTAATTTAGGTAACAAAACTACTCGGTACGGTTCAGGAAAAGATTGTGTTTTGGGTTGAAATTAGTATTTTAGTTATTTAAAATAACTAGGTTTGTTAAGTAACTGGCGTTAGTAAAGTCCGTCATAAAGGCTGTCATTATTCTCTATGAAACGGCTTGAAAAGCTGCATTTTTGTTCTCTCTGTGTATCGGCACAAATCAAAGAAGTCTGGTACGTAGCCAAGATATCATCTATCAACTGACACCGTTCACACGAAACATATCGAACAATATAAGAAATGATTTTTTGTGTGTACTTTATCAGATGTCCTTCCTCTGTTCTGTCCGGTCTATAGAACTAGTGAGAGAATACAGTACATGTACCTGTGATGAAACAGGGGGAGATTATGCATGTTTGGACCTTTTTTTGTAACCTCTAAGATGCAGTTAAGGATTCATACACACAAGCAGGCTGAAAGCGGTGTCGTCGGGGCCGGCTGTGCAGAGATGTGCGTGACTTGCGTGTGTTAGTGTCTGCACAAACACATGTTGTACACTTACATCCAGCAAGTTCTTATCTTCTTGGCGCAGGATTTCTTTCCCCTCTGTCGGGGAGGTTAATCTCCCAGCGTACCGCTGAGACAGAGAGGCAGACAGTGGCTCAGTGAAGTCTAATGCAGCCGGCGCTCTCGTTCTCCCCTCTGTCATTACTAAATATCACCATGCAAAAGGGGTATGAAGATACCCTCAGGCCAAGATCTGGAATCAGCTTTCCACCTCCTAAAACCTTAACCTTAATCTCTACAGGGGAGTAAGTCCCATCTGACCCTAGATCCGTATCGCAGACTACGCATCATACGGCTCTTCCTCTGCTGAGGCCTGTGTACGTTTTGGGTTTTCTGCTCAGCTGCTGCAGCGTATGGATCCCTAAAGCACTTCTCCCAGCCCTGTGGGAGTTGACATTTTGGTTTCTCTCTTTCCCAGTGTTTGACAAGAAGATTGATTTAAAAGCCCTTTTAAAGGTGCGTTAACACCGAGTGCATCAGGAGGGGTTTAATTAAAATGTTCAAGTCCATACTGTCGTCGCAGGTTAGAACAATGTCTTTGGAACTTAAATCACAGTGCGAAGCACAGAAGTGACAGAAGATATGAAAGGTTATGAAAGATTTTTTTTCTTTTTTAGAATGCATGTTCTTTCTGAGAGTTAGACGAGAAAAAATCAATATGTCTGTACGTTAAACGAAGAGCTGAATTCAGGATGTGGTTAGCCTAGCTTAGCATTAAAGCTTCCACGAAATCAAAATAGAGCTTCCTGTGTGTATTGCACTGGTCGTCACCCCAACAGTGGACAAAAAAATGGTATTAGAAAGTCTCTCCCTAGCCCACTGTTTGTACAGGAAACACGTACGTATGCTAATTAAATTAGCAATCTGCTAACCGCTCCATGGGATCTGAACGAGCTAGCTCTGTCACAAGTTGAGTCACAGTTACACAACGCGTGTTGTTTGTTTAATCGGTACATGAACAGAAACGTCTTTTTTTTTTTTTTTTTTTTTTTTTGGAGTTTGGTTTATTTGTGCACCTGGAGCTTCTATGTAGAGTCTCCAGCTGCAGCGTGGGTTGCCAGGTTTGGGACTTTGGGACAGAGTCACTGCTGTTGTCGCTGAAGCATTCCAGCTCATAACTCATGCCTGAAAGCACACACTGATGTTTTACCATTTGTTTGTTTGCACAGGTTAGTAATCAAACATCTCAATCGGTCGACTGTAGAGCTGTTTAGTGGAACACAGCAAGGCCTGCAGGTCTACCCTGCATCTTATTTATTTTGATCCTTCATTTTTAAACATGTGAACTGCTCCTTTTTAAATGCCTGGAAAGACCTCGCTTAAATCTGTCACATTGATTAAAAAGACTGTAACCAGATTTCCTTTGATCCCTCGACACCAACATCTCCAACCTGAAGAGATGGCATGCTCTCCAAACGTCCATGTGGAATCTGTAACCTTGAACATGTCAAAATAAACAGACCGCGGATCTTATTTTCAGCCCAAAAGATGATACATAAAAGACGTGTTCTTATAGCTTTTAATTGTAAACGAGTGTGGTGTATATATACGAGGCCCGGCTCTGCTGCTGCATTAGTCTCTGCCGGCCTCTCGTTACTGTGTCTGTGTTTGTTTGATAGTGCCTCCGTCTCCCTCCGGTGTGTGCGTAGCTAATAGCGCTATCTCCCCCCCCCCCCCCCCCTGTAATTGCAGCGGGTCAGACCCAAAGACAGCAGAAGCCTAGTGTCCCCCCTCTCCTCTCCATCACCTTCCAGATTACAGGTAGGTGTTTTCAGTCACGCCGATAACGAAGCTCCATCCTCTCCATTTGCTTCATGCCTCCCAGCCCCCCCCCCCCCCCCCCCCCCCCCCCCACACACACACACACACACACACACACACACACACACACACACACACACACACACCCTATCCCTGTTGTCGTTGTCAGTCTCCTCTCTTCTATCCTTGTTTCCTCTCCTCTATCCGTCCTTCTTGTATCCTCCTCTTCTTCCTTTGTCATTGTTTCTACTTTCTTTCCCTCTCCTCTTCCAGTGTTGCTGCTCCTCTTCTCTCCTCTCCTCATTTCTCCTCACCTATCCTGTATTCTTGTTTCCTCTCCTCCTCCCTCTCCTTCCTTCCCTCCATCTCCTCTCCTTACCTGTCTCCTTTCCTCTCCTTTCTTTCCTCTGTCCTTCCTTTTCTATTCTCCTCTGTCTTTGTTTCCTCTCCTCTATCCTTGTTCCCTTTCATCTACTAATGTATCCTCTCCTATCCCCTCTCCTTGTTTCATCCCCTCTTCCCTTGACTCTTCTCATTCATCTTCACCTCTCATCTATTCTTGTTCCGTCTCCTCCTCCTCTCTCCTTCCTTTCATCTCCTCTCCTAGCCTCTATCCCTGTCACCTCTCATCTCCTCTTTCCTTGTTTCTTCTCATCTCCTATCCACTCCTAACACATTGCCTCCTCTCCTCTACTCTCCCCTCCTCCGCCTTTTCTCTCCTCTATCCTTGTTTCATCTTCTCTCCTGATTTCTACTCCTCTATCCTTGTTTCCTAACCTCTCCTTTCCTTCCCTCTCTTCTCTTAGCCTTTCTTTTCTCTTCTTTTGATCACAAATGAAACATGTCATAATAATAATAATAATAATGATCATTCAAATATTGATTTTTAACAGCACTTTGAAGGTTCTTCCTACTATTCTGATGCGTTGGACTCATGATGAAATGAACTGTGCACAACATTACAGCACACTTGAGCAAAAGTCATGAGGCCAGACTGCTGCTCTTCATCCAGACTGCTGCTCTTCATCCAGACTGCTGCTCTTCATCCAGACTGCTCAGTGTTGTTGCCAAATCCAACAAAGGGACAAGTAGTATTACGACAAAGTTCTGTATTCTCACATAGAAATCTGGGCAGAGGAGTTGAAGCTTTGTTCCTCCACAAACAGAATACGGATGGTGAGACGCCGCAGACAGTAAGCCACACTAGCGTGAGAGATTTCTTCCACCATTGTCAGTTCAGCACAATAGGAAAGATGAATTCACTGGAGAGCACACTGTAAAAGAGTCTAACAGAGAAGCGGGATATAGACGGGGCTTTTTATTCTCTCTCTACTCTGTTGGTCCTCAATTTTGTATTCCCAAATGGACTGATGTTAAGAGATTGAAGTCAGTGTAGTTCACCAATAAGACGTGGATTAACGGTGGCTCAGCAAACTCACTATTTGACTTTTCAGTGTATTTGTAGGAGGAATTAGCCTCTTTTTTTTTTTGCATTTCAAAAGCCCCACTTGCCTTCTTCCCCCGTACAGTTCTGAGGGAATTATGATCCAGCTCTCCTGACTGTGTGAGACGTTAAGCTCTCAGGCGTCTCGTAGGAAGAGTCGCAATACTGAAACCACAGGATGAACGTGTGAAGAGGTTTTTTTTTTCTTTTCTTTTGGTGAATCATTAAAAAAATCCTCCATAAGAAAAATGTGAAACGTATGACTCGATACTATACTTCATACGGACCACACGGATACAGACGGCCTGAGAAGTGAGAAAACAAATAGAATCATCCGTTTTCTAGGTCTGATCTTTATTGTTTTCTGTCTCGTGTTTATGACTTAAGAACTGGTGAAAAAAAAGGATAGTTTTTCTCAGTTATTTTTTATTTTCATCTGACAGAATAGATATAGGATCATTCTTAATTTATATCTTTTTTTTTTTTTTAAGTGTTTAAATTTGTGATAGTCATTCGGCCCCCGCGAGGCAGACGTGCGCCGCTTCCCCTCGTTCTCAAAAGGACTAAAAGCAATCATGTTCTCTTCCAGACGAGTAAGAATTCAAACACGCAAGTCAATGTTTAAGGCTAGCGGTGTGTGATGTGATCTGCTGCTAGCGAAACCCTGTTCAGAACACGGCGTAGTGGTGCGCTTCATTCTCTGTGGCTGACAGGATGAAAGGGTGAAATAACCCGTTCACCCGTTCTTAAACCACAAACACAGGAGAGAGAAACTGTTCGGATCAAAATGGACACCGCTGTGTAGATACAGAGCTGACTACAGAATACGAAACCAACCAACACGACACACCCTTTAGAGTAGTTATTATATAATCTATTACTATAAATAAATAACTCCTGTGTTTTTGATCATTTCCTTCCACAAATCTTTCCAGTTAAATTATGAATTATTCGGTGATATCTCCTTTTGAAACTCTTGAAATGAAAAACATAAATCCATAGACTGTAAAGTGAAGTTTTAGTCAAGCTGCCTTAAAGTTTGTCTCACTCAAGTTTTATACCAGTCATCCATAAGTATTTAATGTGCGTATTAGAATGTAATCTGATTCATGTGCACGGCTGCACCCGTTTGCTGTGTGTGTGTGTGTGTGTGTGTGTGTGTGTGTGTGTGTGTGTGTGTGTGTGTGTGTGTGTGTGTGTGTGTGTGTGTGTGTGTGTGTGTGTGTGTGCAGCTGGATAAAGGTTTAGAGGTGTCACACAGAGTGTGGAGCTTTAGGTAGCGGATTGAACCTGTCTGCTGAGTGAGCAGGACTCACTCTTATCGCCAAGGACGACCCGGAAACGCCGAGGTGGCGACTTTGTTGGATTAAAGCAATTATAGGTCGACATTTTAGGAAACGCACTTATTCGCTTTCTTGACGAGAGTCAGATGGGGACGATTGCTACGTTTTCATATCTCTCTCTGCTAAGTATGAAACAGCAGCTCAGTTTTTGAACAAATCAAACAACAAATCATTGGTGAGCTTTCAAAAGTGCTGGTACAGAGCCAGGCTAGGTGTTCCCATCCGTTTCCAGTCTTTGTGCTAAGCTAAGCTAACCGTGCAGACATGAGAGCGGTTTCTATCTTCTTATCCAAGAAAAGGGAATAAGAGGTCACTTCCACAAAAAAGACGACTTATTGCTTAAAACCACCAGACAAACAGGAAGTCAACTGTCTGCTTCCAGGTATCCTTGGTGATAAGGATGAGTAAAAAAAAAAAAAGCACAATTTCTCACATTTCCCACGGAAGGAGCGCTCGAAGAGAAAACGCGTAGACGCACAGCTCTGGAAGATACAGTAGCCCTACTTTGAAACGACACTGACACCAACATACATATTTTATGTGCATGCATAAATGCATAAACTTTATGCCTCCTCAGAAACTCCACGCGCGCGTCACATTTATTTATCGCGGCAGACGTGCAGAAATGCATTCTGCACGGTTGTCACAGAGCTGCTTCTCGCGCGCCGATAGCATCTCTTCCATTTTATTTGGACAAGAGTTCCTCGGTGGGAGCTCAGACAGGCGTGCATTCAACCAGTTGCATCATTTTTTTTTTTAAAACCGTAGCACGACTCTGGGGGGGAAGAAGGTGCCAAATTACATCTCACATGAGCCAAGACGTTGTCACCGTTCTCCTGAACCTTTTGTGTCGCTGCGTCCTCTCTCCCGTCTCCGGTGGGCAACGTTTTAATGTCGCTCGCAAGGCGCCGCCTGAGATAATCTTTGCTAATTTATCACTCTGACGCGCCAACAGGGTGGCGATAAAGTAAACCAAACAAAAGGGATCACGTCTACTTCACGGGCATTCTTTTCCCTTTTTTTCCCCCCTTTGGTTCTCATGTGCTCTCTGTAGGGACTCTCATGCCGGGAATAAAAAAGTGAAATAAGCATGTTTGTGTCCCTTTTTAGATCGTGGCGCTGGTAAAACCTCCTCGCATAAAGACGAAACCAGAATAGGATCAAAGTGAAGCAGGTTCCTTTCATCCCTGCTGCTCATTCTGTCTTCCTTTTTTGTATGCGCAGCCTCCCGCCCGGTGGAAAACAAGCTGTGCGAGGGTCCGATCCCCAACAGGTCCCAGCTGTGCCAAATCCCCTGTCCCATCGACTGCGAGGTGTCGCCCTGGGGGGCCTGGGGGCCGTGCACCTTTGAGAACTGTGATGACCAGGCTGGAAAGAAAGGTACCAAGACACTGAGCCTGTGGACGCTCGTTATGAATCATCTTTAACCATCTCAGGCCATTTGAACTGTCCCTCCATCCGTCCCTAAAGTAAAGATAATGAAATGAACTTGTGCGTTATCTGTCATTCCCTCGTCCGTCCCGACAGCTTTACCTTTTTCTTTTCATTCCTTTGCGCTTGTACCAATGTTGTGTAATTAATGTGGAAATAGTATATTTTAAAGCCCGTTGCCTCTATTTAGACTCTCTCTGGTTGTAAAGTATCCGGTGCTTTTGATTATTTTATTTTTTTTTACAGTGTAGTAAACGCTCCGTCGAACACTTTACGCTCGCTGGAGAACTGTATCAACATTATCCTCCGGTCTGAGAGCATTCGTGAACCTGCAACTCCTCATCACATTTCTTCACTCATTATTAATATGATCCTTTTTATCAATAGTTAACGATTGGATGTGTCTAGTAGTAGCAGGACGTCTTGTTAAAAATACATAGGAAACATCCTATTACCGTCGGTGGCACCGCAGCAACATCATCATTCATTTTTTAGTATAAAATGTACCTTTTTTTTTTTTTTAATATATCGGTGTGTAAAATATGAATGCAAACGCACACATAAATCTGATGCGATGCATGTGATTGATGTTGTGTACACTGGAGCTCATGAAAGATGTGGCTGTGGCTCGATTGGTCACGTGTGCGTTATGACACTACGATGATGAGGTGGGCGGGGTTAAAGTCGCCCGGCCAGCCTCCGGCTCGGCCCCGTGTGGGGAAATCATCGAGGTTTTTCCCTCATTAGTGTTAATGAGCCGTCAGACCGAGCCAAGCTAACCATCGACATCCATCACCGGCGGTGTGAGAAGTACTCTGATCCTTTGATTAAGTACAAGTACCAATACCACAGGTTCAATTTACTCCATTACACGTCAAATTACTGGATTCAATGTCATCTACAGAAAGCAAAATATCGGCAAAACATACTTTTAAAAGTGCGAGTACTGATGCATCAACGTGTTTGCTGTTAGCTGCTCGAGGTGGAGCTGCAGTAGTTTAAACTTTACTTTATATACAGATAGTTCAGCCCAGAGGCTCCGGGTTCGATTCCAGCTTCAGGACCTTTGCTGCATGTCACACACCCCCACATCTCTCCCCCCGTCATCAGTCAAACAAAAAAAAAAAAGGCGAAAAATGCCACAAAAAAAACCCAGCTGGAAATTTCATCTGTAACCACGGATGAAGTGACCGTCTTCATGCTCTCTCTGCAGGTTTCAAACTGAGAAAACGGCAGATCGCCAACAAGCCGACGGGGGGGCCCGGGAACTGCCCTCACCTGGTGGAGGCGGTGCCGTGTGACGAGCCCAGCTGCTACGACTGGCGGCTGGTCGGCCTGGATCAGTGCGACCCCGGCGACGAGAAGCCGTGCGGCCCCCGGCGCTCAGCTCGCTCGGGTCCAGTGTGTCAACGGCAACGGTGAGACTGTGGGGGGGGGGGGGGGGGGGATTAAGTCTTATTGTCCACTAAGTCCACAGCATCGAGCGGAGTCCTACCTGCCACTTGCTCGTCTTTAAGAGTGCCTTTGTGTGCTTTTTTGACCCAACCTCCGTTTGCAATAAGAAGCGCCGGTCTGACCTTGCGTGTGAAATCCTATATTTTTTTTTCAAGATCACCCCTCCACTGAGCCTCCAGCTCTCTCTGTACGTGAGGAGATTTCCATGGCTGGACTCCATTCAGATCTCTCCAGACTCCTCTTCCTCCCTTCCTCTCTCTCTCTCTCTCTCTCTCCCCCCCCCCCCTCTCCCTGTTAAACCTCTCCCACTTTAACGCTCGCTTGATTCAGCGTTGCCGTCTCTCTCACGCCGTCTCTCTCATTACAGCCTTCCTCTCGGCACGCACAATTAAACCTCCCTCTCTCTAAATCAAATCAATCCTCCGTGGCCACGGGTCTTGGAGTGTTTCGTGCCCTTTGCTGCTCCTGATTTTTACTGCTCCTCTTTAGGACTGTAACTCTTTAATCTAAGAGATGCTTTTCAGACTCCTCATTGCCTTTCGGATTGCGATTACAAATATTAGACACAATAAGGAACACATTATAGATTTTCATTTTTCCCCCGGCGAGGCGTAGCTCAAATACCATTTTTATTTACTCGGCACGTGAAGTCGGAACGCGCCGCAGCTCCGGGATTCTGGCGCGGTCCCACGTTGCGCTCGGTTAATCTCCATTTTTTACGATCGTGCTCGGTGACTTTGTTCGCCTTCTCCCCGCCATGAGCGGCGGATTCGTCCTTCCGACGTCTCCCACGAATCACAGCTCACGCGTGGACTGCAGGTGTTCGGTGAAGTTGCACTGCAGGACTAACAGAGACTCT
>NW_027176926.1:0-15000 GCF_023349555.1 Cebidichthys violaceus | reverse complement strand
TAATATCATAAACATGTTTTTATGCCTCGTTGTGAATCTACATAAAGTGTTGTGCTTCATTGTCTCTTTATATTTGTTTTGTAAAGATGAATAAACTTCAGTAGAAATTCGAGGTACTCGAGAATCTCCATGTTCTACTATTTCATAATTCTCCTCCACTCAATACACCTCAGAGGTAAAATATCACTCACATACTTTTACTTCAGTAAGGTTTTGAATGCAGGACTTTATACTTAGTATACAGAGTATTTTTATTTAATTTTTGTTTCGTCAAAATGACCAGAAAAAGACGTCCCCACTTAAGCTGACGTCCACCTTTGGCAATGTCGGAAAGTATGTGTGTGAACTTGATGTATTTTTGTCTGATCTCACGGACCGACAGCGTCCTCACAAGAACAGAAAAGTCCACAAAGAGTAAACAAATGATGTGTATCCATACATCTCACACACACACACACACACACACACACACACACACACACACACACACACACACACACACACACACAGACTCTGATTGTTTGTGATGGATAGTTGTGTGTGATCTTTGTGTATGAAAGCAAAGTTATTAAGATCAGTCAAGCAAAAGCTCATCCACCAATACACACCACTGCAGGCAACACACACACACACACACACACACACACACACACACACACACACACACACACACACACACACACACACACACACACACACACACAGAATAAATGTCTCTCGTTGGATGTGTCCTCCAGCCTCCAGAGGGAGAAGAAGAATGAAGATGAGACGAGGAAATCAGTGAGGGAGAGAGAGGATGGATGAACTGATTAAGTGTGTGTGTGTGTGTGTGTGTGTGTGTGTGTGTGTTATGTTGTGTGTGTGTGTGTGTGTGTGTGTGTTAGTCACTGAGGGAGGCCTGTAGGAATAGTACACGTACGTGCACAGTGAGGGTCACGTGACCAGTGTTGTAACGTCTCTTCATGGTCCGTCTCCTTAAAAACAAGATGCTGTGTTTCAGGAATTATCCAGAGCCGCATTTCGTTTTCATGAGAAACCTGGAGATGATTTTTAACAAACCGTCAAAGCTAAAAACGGCCGAATCGTAAATAACCTGCAATTTCATTGTTTTGGATTTAATTGTGCATCTCGATTTTTGCTGTGTTGATTTAAACGTCACTAGTTTACTCTGTTATTCACTACCTCAGAATCCTTCTACTCTGAATTCTTCTTAAATCGTGAATCTTTTCTCTTTGCTGTATTCTTTTAACCTGAATCGTCTCTCTAGGTGGCAGCAGCTCCCAGAGGCTCCGTCCTTTGTCCTCTTTCTTTTCTCCTGTGTCCTCTGTCTTCTTTCTTCCGTCCTCTCTCCTCCGTCCTCTCTCCTCCGTCCTCTTTCCTCTGTCCTCTGTCTTCTTTCCTCCGTGCTCGTTCCTCCATCCTCCGTCCTATGTCCTCTGTCCTCCATCCTCCATCCTCTCTCCTCCGTCCTCTGTCCTCCATCCTCTTTCCTCTGTCCTCTGTCTTCTTTCCTCTGTCCTCTTTCCTCCGTCCTCCGTCCTATGTCCTCTGTCCTCCATCCTCTCTCCTCCGTCCTCTGTCCTCCATCCTCTATCCTCTTTCCTCTGTTCTCTTTCTTTTGTCCTCTTTCTTCTGTCCTCTGTCTTCTTTCCTCCATCCTCTGTCCTATGTCCTCTTTCCTCCGTCCTCCTTCTTCTGTCCTCTGTCCTCTTTCCTTCATCGTCTCTCCTCCGTCCTCTTTCCTCCGTCCTCTTTCCTCTTTCCTCTTTCCTCTGTCCTCTGTCCTCTTTCCTCCATCCTCTGTCCTATGTCCTCTTTCCTCTGTCCTCTGTCCTCTGTCCTCTTTCCTCCATCCTCTGTCCTATGTCCTCTTTCCTCCGTCTTCCTTCTTCTGTCCTCTGTCCTCTTTCCTTCGTTGTCTCTCCTCTGTCCTCTTTCCTTCGTCGTCTCTCCTCCGTCCTCTGTCCTCTGTCCTCTGTCCTCCTCACTAACGGTGGATTCACAGAGTTCGTCTTTGTTTGGAGAAGACATGAAGACACAGAAACAAAAGAGTTTGGAGGAGAACTGGAGCTTATTAAACCCTCAGTGGGACTCTCTCTCTCTCTCTGTCTCTCTCTCTCTCTCTCTCTCTCTCTCTCTCTCTCTGTCTCTCTCTCTCTCTCTCTCTCTCTCTCTCTGTCTCTCTCTCTCTCTGTCTCTCTCTCTCTCTCTGTCTCTCTCTCTCTCTCTCTCTCTCTCTGTCTCTCACTCTCTCTCTCTGTCTCTCTCTCTCTCTCTCTCTCTCTCTGTCTCTCTCTCTCTCTCTCTCTCTCTCTGTCTCTCTCTCTCTCTCTCTCTCTCTCTCTCTCTCTCTCTCTCTCTCTCTGTCTCTCTGTCTCTCTGTCTCTCTCTCTAACAGCTCATAAATGATTTATGTAATACTTCAGTTTGAACTCTGCTCTCTGCAGTAATACTGCTGAAGGACCATATTGTTTCAGTTTAGATCATGAAGGTAAGAACAGACTCACTGTGAGAACAGAAGTCTGCTTACTGACAGTTAAAAACACGTTATTAATAATGTTCATGGTGTTAGGATTGTATGCACAATTTATACAATAAAAATAACTGAAAATATGAAATATATAGAAAATTTAAATGAAATAAAGAAAATGTCTAAGGACACGTTAAGATGTTATTTAAGGACACGTTAGGATTTTATGATTTCTCTTTGTTTCACTCCATAAATCTTAAGACACTGTCAACAGACATACAAATCTGTTTCCTCCATGTTGTTATTAATAAATATATAAATGAGTGTGTGAGTGGTGTGTGGACAAAGCCCTCAGTAGAAAGCTTCAGCACACAGAGAGGAATGAAGGTGTGAAGTTTGGTGGATGTCAGAACTACTGAAGTGGAGATTTCTGGATCAGAGTGTGAGAAAAACTCCATTGATAGAAAAGCTCCTTTAAAGAGACGTTTAGTTAAAGTCCAGACATTTAGAAGAGTCTCCAGGTGAAGAGGGTCACAACATGAACTAGTAGATATCACCATCAAACTTCACCACTTCATCACTCACGTTTTCTGAAATGAGGCTTTATCTAATGGTAACTTTTGGTGGATTTAGTAGAAATCTACAGACGTAAACAGACAAAGTAATAAAATAAATGTTTTAATTCCTCTAGTCTGAAAGAAGACGAGTTGTGCTCTGGTCTAATAAAGGACCGGAGCATGAACATCTATAGTTTTAGTGTCTCTGTTTAGATGAACTCACAGCTAAAATAAATAACTTGAAGGTTTCCTCAAGGACACCTCAGCAGGACGTCGCTCTTCTTCTTCTATGAAATTGTTCTTCTTCTCTGCTCCTCTCTTTGCCTCGGGCCGGCGGTGGGCCGAGCAGCATCGACACCCGCACCGAATCGATGGACACAGTGACGCTGAGGCTGCTGGGAAATATATGTAAAACAGCGTGGGAGGACTGAAGAGTCCAAAACTCACATTTCAGACACAAACTTCAGCGAGACATCAGAGAAGTTCAGAGGAATGAAAAAGTAACAGAAGTAAAATGAATAAAGTCAGTCAATCCAAACGGACTTCTTTAATATAAGATCAATGAGAACTATGTGATAAAACATCTAGAAATGGGACCATTTTAGAGTAAATATATATATATATATATATATATATAATACAATATTAAATATGTGTACGGAGCACTGTGATCAGGTGAATGAATGAAGACATTTTGAAAAGTCAGGAAACAGCTTTACTCGTTTGTCTCAATTTAAAAACGTGATGTTTGTAAAAAGTGTTCCATCTTCACCCTTTAACAACCTTCAGTCTCCTCGTCTCCTCTGTAAAGGTCTCTGCTCCTCCCTCCTCCATACTAATGAGCCTCCTTCTGTCTGCGGGACTCCCTTTCATTACTCCGGCTCCTCCGTCGTAGGTTTGTGTGTTTCAGGTGAGGAGACGGATCGCTTCCTCTACTTCGTGCCGCTGACCTTTTGGTGATGTATGAGGTCATCGGATCTGCTGCTCCGTCATTTAGCAGATTTACGAGGCCGTCTGCACTGAAACGTCTTGACCTATGCAAAAGATGAAACTCACGGGTTGTTTAGGGAAGTCGCCCAACCGGCTGATTCTGAGACGAACGAGCTGAAAGAAAGATGAACCGACTAAATACTTACTTTGTTATTTTTCAAAAATGTTATTTTTCAAAAATGTTATTTTTCAAAAATGTTATTTTTCAAAAATGTTATTTTTCAACAATGTAAGTTATTTTTGAAAAATTTTATTTTTCAAAAATGTAAGTTATTTTTGAAAAATGTTATTTTTCAAAAATGTTAGTTATTTTTCAAAAATGTTATTTTTCAAAAATGTTAGTTATTTTTCAAAAATGTTATTTTTCAAAAATGTTATTTTTCAAAAATGTTATTTTTCAAAAATGATATTTTTCAAAAATGTAAGTTATTTTTCAAAAATGTAAGTCTTTTTTCAAAAATGTAAGTCTTTTTTCAAAAATGTACGTTTTTTTTCAAAAATGTTATTTTTTTTCAAAAATGGTATTTTTAAAAAATGTACGTTATCTTTCAAAATGTAAGTTATTTTTCAAAAATGTAAGTTATTTTTCCAAAATGTAAGTCTTTTTTCCAAAATGTACGTTTTTTTTCCAAAATGTACGTTTTTTTTTCCAAAATGTACGTTTTTTTCCAAAATGTATGTTTTTTTTTCAAAAATGTTATTTTTTTTCAAAAATGTTATTTTTAAAAAATGTTATTTTCAAAAATGTAAGTTATTTTTAAAAAATGTTATTTTTAAAAAATGTTATTTTTAAAAAAAAATATTTAAAAAAAATTTATTTAAAAAAAAATATATTTTTCAAAAATGTAAGTTATTTTTCAAAAATGACAGTTTCTTGTGTACATGCAGCGGCCAGTCGCTCCCATGAATTTCACAAAATGTTGGTCTTAATTTGTTGTTTTTTTGTCTTTGCAGCAGTTATGACACAAAACAGAATACTCGTCAACATCGGGGAAGGGAGCAAATCGGATTAATTTGTGTGGACTTTGAGACAATCCTCGTCCACCATCGACCTGCCAACCACTGAAAGTGTCACTAGTGAAAGCGGTATCAGGGGACGGACATCCAAGAAAAAGAACGTAGACAAACAATGGGGGTGTGTTTGAAAAATACAATAAAAGAAACTAGAATCACCACCTTGTGGTTTTATTCCTGCTCCAACCAGTCGAGTGTCGGTTTACTTCCACGACTGTCCAAAATGTCACCACGTCGTCATTTTATCCGGTTAGTCATTTGCGTCAAATTGTCATAATTAGCAAATTAATTCTTGAATTCTTGATGTTTGACCACCAAAATTCTATTGCTCGTCCTTCAGTTTTAGGCGGCACTAGTCGTCCATGATGTCACACTACACGGGATAAAAGGGTCGGTTATCGGCAGCCATCAGCAATGTGCAATGAAAAGAAAGTAACTTGCCAGAGCTAACATTAACTAGCCACCTAATGAAGGTAAGCTAGCCAGAAGCTAACGGTAAAATAATGTATAAAAAATGAATAAAAGTAACTAAAAACAAACTAATAAAATGTTTTGTGACTGTTTTCATTCCTTTAGTTTTACTTGTTTACTCTACTTTCCTCTGATAATCTTACATCCACAGTTGATTAAAATGTTTTCCAATTTCGTTTGTTTTATTTGCAGGAAATTAAAATCATTAACAAACACACACACACACACACACACACACACACACACACACACACACACACACACACACACACTGTAACTATCTTCATCTCTCCCTCCTCGTCGTGATTAAATTGCAGGTTAGGGGTCGTTTGCCAGATTTCAGTCAAACTCAATTATCCTGCTGGATTAGAGCTCCTTCTGTCTCCGTGTGCCGGTTCACATCAGGACGAGTGTTTTTCCTCCAACAGCTTCATCAACGTTGAGTAAACACCACCGATCAAACATCTCAATCCACCAACTCGTCACGCCCACCGCTGATGTTAGTTGTGGAAATTAATATTCTTCTCTGACGGGCTGACAGCTTGACATTTGGGAGTGTTTTTCCTTTGCAGAAATATATGAGACGAAGAAACAGAGCCGTTCTGTTTGTTAGTCATGAAAAAATAGACACAAATAACAGATTTAATAACTAAGAGAAGCTGATAATTGTTGTTGCATTTGTTTAATATGATGCTGATTAGTGAGAGTGAGATGAGCAGATTGACATCAGGCTGATGATATTTATCATCTTTATTCTTTTGATGAAAAGAAAACAATGAGTGTATGTTTCTTTATTAACACGAACACAAAGACTAGTTTATTTTGACTCAACCCCACAAATACTCACCAAATGTGGATTAATCCGCCGCTGACCTGTTTTAAGAATTTAAATATTTGTGTTTTAGACGTTTAGGTCTTCAGTAGGAACCAATGGGCCTGGAGCTGAGACACACACAACACATTGTTGGTTTTAAAAAATATTCCTCTGGTTGATTTTGTCATTGATGAAGCAAATATATTTATAGAGTCGATCAAGTATATACAGATAAATCGTGACCATAATGCTGATCAATGAGGACGTTTTCATATTGGACCTCTATGAGCTTCATATTTTATTCATCATGTGAAATGAGAAATAAAAACTATTTCTCTCCTCAGTGAACAGGATCCGTGAATTCTTCATGAAGTCTTTGTGTCTCTTATTGGAGTTTAGATCGACATCCTGCAGATCAATCACATTCATGAACTCGTACAGAAAGACAGGAGACCGTCCTGGTAATAGAAGACGTCTCTTAACATTCACCAATGTACGGATGTTTGACTAAAGCTGTGGAAAAATGAAACCCTGCAGTTTCCAGTAAGATAATCGGAATTTAGAAATAATAGTTATTCCTTTATAATACATGTCCCCACTTTAAAAAACATCTCATCAGTTTCCAAAGAGTGTTTTGTCTTTTATATAATACCCTGTCAAATGTCCCAATTATCCAACAATGTCCGCAGATTTAAAAAAATGTCCTTACTACTACTAAAACGACCTCACTTTCCAAAAAAGTCCTCACTTCCAATATTGTTCCCAATCTCTAAAAATGTCCTCATTCTGCAAAAATGTCCTCACTATATCTTCACTCAAAAAAAACCTTCATTCCTACCAGTTGTCCCAAAATGTCCTCAGTCTTAAAAAAATTAGAAAAAGTTGAGCTGACTAAATTCTTAATTGGTGGATTGTTGATCAGAAGCTCTTTAAACATCAACTCTTCTCAGATAAAATGAAGCAACATTCATTCATTGTTTCTCCACAGAAACAATGAAACATTTAAATTAGATGATGTCTTTGTAATGTATCGTCTTCGTCTCTGAAACCTTCAAAAAGCAGAAACTAGAAGTCATCTTCAAAAAGCAACCAGTAAACACCTCCGGTCTGCCTGCTGGGAAAACAAAAAGATAAAATATTCCTTTGATGGATCTTAATGTGATGAAAGCCGCCATCAGCGATCATTAATCCAGAGTGAAGAACTTCTTCAAAGCTTCTCTGACTGTGTTTTTACAACCTCTCAAAGCTTCTCAGAGATCCTCCCAACACGGTTTCTGGACTAAAGTTCAGTTCTAAGACCAACATGTTGGATAGATCGAGTCTCCTGTTGGAGGTTGTTATTCTAACGAGCTGTTCTTCACCACCACCATCATCATCATCATCATCATCTACTGAAGCACATGAACCGTCCAGAGTTTGTAAATCAAACTTTAACAGAGCTTTGGGTCAAGTTTTAAATAGACAACAACAATCTGAGAATGATTACAAAGCATTACAAAACTTCAAATTGTATTGACTCGTATTCGATGTACATGTACACAATGTACAACAACAGGGCTGGGTAACAAAATTCAGTTTGAAGTTCTATGTTGCTGTATAATAAAAATACAAAACAAAACTAAAACCATCTTAACGCACAAAAATGTCCTAATGTTGTCAAAAGACGTCCTCACTTCAACCCCCCAACCCAGTAATGTCCTAAATTCCTCAACAAAATGTCGTCTCTTTCTTTCCAAAAATGTCTGATCTAACCTCACAAAGTGTTCTTACTTTACCCCAAAATGGTCCCACTTTCCTTGAAAAAATGTCAGCACTTTCCAAAAAAGGTGGTAGCTTAAAAAAATATGAGAAAAGCTGAGTTAATCAAAACATTTTTTAACATGTTCAAAATAGACGATGTCTTCATTAACCAATAGGAAAACACCTTAATGTTCATAATTTGTAATTAAATATGAATCGACGGTAGAGCTTGTGAAATGAAAAACTGGGTCACAGGCCAGAAAAGTTCTACACTTCCTTTTGAAAACATTCAGTTTTAAAATCTTACAACACAAAGAAGTTAACATCATCAGGTTTCACATCGTTACAAACAGCCTGAAGACATTTAATCCAAAAACCAGACACGATACTAATGAACCAGCAGTTAGCATTGACATTAGCATACCATTAGCATGTTGACGAGCTCCATCTGAAGCAGTTTGGTTCCAACTAACTGAGAACTTTTCCTCCTTATATATTCTGGGATGTAAAATCTGCCTGACGACAGTTAATTCAGTACAAACAAGTACTGCATCGCTCCCCCGCCTGGATCCAAAACCCTGTTTAGCATACAGCGCTGTTTGTCTTTGATCCTCCGGTGCCCTGACCTGCTTTAGATCCTGGTGAAACCCCTCATTAGAATATCAAAGTTAATCTATTTTACCCTCAAACGCATCTTCTGAGGGCTGAGCGCAGAGTTTTAGCTCGTCTGCAGCAACGCTTCCCAGAGGGGAACTCTGCGAGCCGCTCTGCAGGGACGAAGCTACAGAACAACAAGAGGAGGAAGAAGAAGACGCTGACAGAATCAGGGCCTCACGTTTTACAGGAGAGATCTGAGGGAGGAGGTGCTCTTAAGTGTTTACAGCTCACTGAGGAGGACTGAGGTCCTCTGTGGGGCCAGAGGTCAGGAGGAACGCTAGAGTTACACTTCTGTCATTGGGAGAGGTTGTGTGGACTCGGGTCGATACAATACTGAGCTTGTGAAAAGCAAAATCAATATTTTTGAATATTTGAAAACCTCGGAAATTCAACTTTGGGAATGTCCAAATGAAATGAACAAAGGCCCTCTACACTCCGACTATGCAGTTGTTAAGCCTCCTTCTGTAGCTGTTTTCTGTCTGCTAGTGTTAGTCGTCTCAGCATCTTTTTAAGGAAACTTTTTGTCTTGTAGTTGTTTTGCCCTTTTATTACGAGTCTCTTTGTATCTATTTGCAGCTGTTTTGAATCTCATATGTAGTTTTTTGAGTCTCTTTGTTGTTGTTTTGATCTTTTTGTAGTTATTTGTTGCATGTGGTTGTTTGTTGTCTTTGTAGTTGTTTAACCCTTTTTTCATTATTGTTGTTAAACCTGTTTGTTTTTGTCTCTTTGTAGTCTTTTTGTGTCTCTTTGGAGTTGTTCTGTGTCTTTGAGGTCGTTTTGAGTCTCTTCCTGGTTCTTATGTGTCTCTTTGAGGGACACTTTGGGACACTCTGCAGTCCCATTCAGTAATCCCTTCATGATTGCATGTGTGTGTGTGTGTGTGTGTGCGTGTGTGTGTGCGCGCGCACGGGGCAGAGGTGGAACAAAGTCATGGTTTTGTCATGTCTGAAATCAAGTCCCAAGTCCTAAAATTTGTGTTTTGAGTCCTAAACAAGTCATAATGCGCTCTTCACCAAACGTAACTGGCTCAAAGTAGCGTAGCCTTAGTTCCTCATGCTTTTCTCCTGCATCTTGATTGGATGCTGTCAGATTGGTTCAAACTAAGTGGATATGGGGAATCAAGACATCTACAGACCCAAATGATCAAAGGAAAGTCTCAATAATGTTCACCAAAAATAAAGAGTCAAGAGTTCAACAACCACAGCAAACACTTTTCTGGGATTCAGCAATAACGACAACAGAAATTCACTTGTTCAGTTCAGTCCCCCCCCCCATGAGGAAATCCTCCCAAACAGATCAATGAAGGATCTCTCACAAAGTACATGAACCGGGTCAATCAAACACAGAACCTTTATTTAGGAGACAACATCCTTTTACCCAGAAGTTTGGACAGAGGACGGACCTGCAGGTCTTTGTGGCTGGAAACACTTTGTCTTAGTAGTCATTAGACATCTCTTTGTTGTTTTGCTCTTTTTTGTGTCTCTTTGTGGTTGTTTTTAGTCTATTTGCATCTCTCTGCAGTCATTACTCATCTCTTTGTGGTTGTTTTTAGTCTCTTTGTATCTCTCTGCAGTCATTACTCATCTCTTTGTGGTTGTTTTTAGTCTCGTAAGTCTCCAAATTAAACAGCAAAACACGTGATTTGTAACAACACACATGAGCCACACTCAGCTGGACTATCTCATCTTAGAGATCTAAGGTTTGGTTTGTAATAGTTCAAGTTATGGAAGCGCTGTGGTCACAGCTGAAAGAATCCATCACTGACTGTTGGTCAAGAGAGACTTCAGTTTGACCCCATTGAACGCCATTCAAAAGGAACTTCCTCTTCTTCAACCCAAAGGGAACAGGCTGCAGTGGATCGCGTTGGTTTCTGAAGGACTGCTGGTTGTTTGGAGAGTTTCAGCTGAAGGACGGTTGGATGCTGCAGTTGTTCATCAGAGAATCAGGTCAACAGCGTCTTTGATATGCAGATGTTTGGTTTGTTCTGCTGAGGAGGGAATTAAAATCACCTTCAACTCATTCTGAGGCCCAACCCACATCACTGCTGTTTAAATGAACCCACATGATGACGTTTTAGAGTAGAGTCAGAAACTCTTTCTCTTCTTTCTCAAGGCTGTTCATCTCTTTCTTCTTCTTCTTCTGTTCTGTTTTCATCACGTAGCAGATCAAACGTGATCACCACTTTGACTTCTGAAGTAGGATACTTCCTTCAGTCCTTCAGCTTATTTGAAAAAGTTAAACAATTTGGAGATCTGTTGTTTTCCACAACAAAATCTATTTTCCTCAATATATAAATAAATGAATAATGTGTGTATGTATATATATACATATGTGTATATACGTATATATATGTATAGATATACACATATGCATATATACATATACAGATATATATGTATATATGTATATATACGTATATATATATGTATATATATATATATATATATATATATATATATATATATATATATATGTGTGGATCTAAACAACATGCAGTGTTCAGAATGTCCTTCCTGTCTCTTTCTGTAAGTGTGTTTTGTATTAAAACATCACAGAGAAGATGAGCCACAGTTCATATCTCACCTGATGAATCCAACAGATAAACAGATAAGATGAAATGTGAACAAAGAGAAACAGATTCAGATTTGTTATCAGTCTTAATAAATATTCAGAAGCATCAGATCAGTTTGTCCTGAGCTGAACAGCGTTTTAGTTACTGTGTGCTGCCAAACATTCAAAAGCGTCTGATTAAAACCGAAGATGACCAGAAGAAGAGGTCAGGAGGAGACGGACTCTGTCAAAGTCATTTTAAAAGTTCATCTCCTCGTTCAAAGCAACGCAGTGAAACAGTGTTTGGCTCCACTGAAGGAGATGAGATGATGACTTTGTTTAAACTGCCTGAACTACGGAACTGAAGCGACTCTCAGAGAATCTAATAACTTTCTTTTATGTTCGTTATATTAAAAGGTGATGATTCTACTTCCTGTAATGGGTCTCCTCAGAGGGTTTGATCTAACAGCTTCTTCTCTCTGATGATTTATTTCAGGTGCAAAGAGGACAGCTGGCCTCTTATTGGCTGGCTTCACCTTTCACACACACACACACACACACACACACACACACACACACACACACACACACACACACACACACACACACACACTGAATGCTAGCGAAGCAGCAGTCTACAGATGAAGCTAAATATGGTTTTAATGAAGAGAGCAGCTCTCCTGCAGCTTCGTCCTCCTCTTCCTCCTCCTCCTTAATAACATTTCCTTATAAGGAAATGTTATTTTGTATATATATATATATATTTATATATAGCGGTCCAGTTAAAAGAAAAACACAGCTGACCGATTCTGATCTGCTGGAGAAGAAGACTCGTCAAATTAATAACAACTAATCAAAAATGAAAAGGTCAAAGTCAACAATTGTATTTCTTAAAACAGGAAGATCATTTTTAACTTTTGTTGAGTGTATTTCATTTATATATATATATATATATATATATATATATATATATATATATATATATATAATCTTTGCATATCATCACTTCTTTATTTATCTATGATGACTTGTTAGCTGATGTTTCTGAATAATAACATGATCTTTTGGCTCCTTGTGTTCCAGTCTGTGTTGATCTCTTTCTGTTTGCTGACTCATCACATTCCTCCTGACCCCCAAATCCCACCAATCCGTCTGGTGGAAGTGTTCACTGCGTTGGTTCTCAGGGACGTGGATGTGAGTGTTTGCCTTCTGTCTCTTTAAGTTGTTGTTTGTTCTCAGAGGAGGAATTTAAACTGTGGACACACTGAGCTGATCTGAAAACACTGAGAGAAGTTTTCAAACTGAGAGGACTCAGCTGGACTCTTTTATTACAAAGAACACATCAAGGAACAACATCTCACTGACGGTCACTTTAATGACTGATTCAGTCTTAACTTTACAAAACGTCCTGACTTTCTAAACACACACTTCTTCAATACATGTGAAAAAAATAAACAACTTCAACAACTTCAATTTCCCAAAATACAATATAGTAAAAACGTCAACCCTTAAAAAGATAGAAATATTGTTGGAATGTCCTTTGTTTCCAAAAATGTCTTCACTTTATAAAAGACTTGACTTTACATTTTTTTTACATTTTCTTAAAATGTTCTCATTCTTCACAAAAAGTCAAAAATCACTTTCTTCCACAGATATGATTTAACTTAAGGGTTTTTATTTTTAACAGGTACATAATACAACATAATACAAATTAATTTATTGTTATTTCTGTTACAGATAAACAAATCCAGTTGTTAGCGACATGGATCAAAGATCAGGTGACATTTTCTTTTGTCTTTACTAATATCCTCATTTTCTTAATTTTCTAAAAATGTCCTTTTTTTTTTTTGCAAAAAACAAGAAATGTCCCGACTACTTTCCAAATCAGTCCTCGCAAACCAAAGATATCGTAATTTCTAAAAAACTTTCTCACTTTACAACATGTTTGAAAAAAGTTTTTACTTTCTCCAAAATATCTTCACCACGCTAAAATATCCGCACATTGCAAAAGGAAGAGCGTCCTCACTTTCAGGGTGTAACACATGGTCCCCACAAAGATAGTAGGACAGGAACAGAGTTTGTGTGTGTGTATGTGTGTGTGTGTGTGTGTGTGTGTGTGTGTGTGTGTGTGTGTGTGTGTGACATCAGGTTCTGGGAAGCAGCAGATCTGGAGCTCCAGGGTCAGAGGATCAGCAGCTCGTTGGGCTCAGAGAGGAGCGAAGCCCCCTGACTCCATGTGGGTCTCTTTAATGTCTGTCGCTGTTAACGTGAACAGAAACAACCTCTGACTTCCTCTGACTTCCTCTGACTTCCTCTGACTTCCTCTCTGCTCTGGGAAACAGGAAACAGAGTTTCCTCAAAAGCACAAGAAGAAGAAAGTAGAAGCCCTCTTCTCCCTCTGCTTCAGTTCACATCTGTTATTACCGTCTGTGGGTTCTTCTCTGCAGATCAGCTGGTGGCGTTCTCCGCTCTGAGAAAGAATTAAACACAAGCGGTTCCCTTCAGGGATCAGCAGAGCTACACACAGTATTATTAGAATGTATTCAGTACAATATGTGGATTCAGACACACACACACACACACACACACACACACACACACACACACACACACACACACACACACACACACACACACACACACACAGCTTGTAGCTGTATTCTGCTTCCAGGCAGCAGGAGGAAAGAACCCGGAGAGACCGACGACCAGAGGCTCCAAACTAACAAAGTTTGATCCAGAAGGTGAGAGCAGCAGTGAGAGATTTAACGAGGAGGAATTAGTCGAACTAAAAGATGACATTTCCCTCGTTGTCTCGCTCTTCAGCAGAACGTCTGCAGGTTTGAAACGTCTCACTGATTTCTGTCTGTGACATTTATCAAAAAAAACAATTTCAGTCTGAATGAAGAACAATCAACGTGGGAAATAGCAGCAAATATCAAGCTTCATATCTAGAAGTTCAACACATGACGGATAACTGTCATTTAGCTGCACGCTAAAACAAACAAGCTAACTTTATTCATAAGAACAATGAGCTGGACACACAAACTTTAAACACAGACACTGAAATGATGAATGTGAATCAAAACCATTAAGAAGAAGTCAAATAATAAAGATCAGCAGCAACCAGTTCTAATTTATAAGACAAGTGAGTTAAAACATTAACAAATAATGAGCTAAATGTGTTGAAACCAATAAAAAGCTGACTATACTCATAAAGATGGAAACATCTTCACATATTCATTGTGTTCATTTAAAGCCAACACTCAGTCAGTGTACAATACAGAGTCCTCTATATTATCATATATATCATATATTCACATGTATTTGCATTGTTGAACTCAGACGTTTATCACCAACGACGGCTTCACTGACAAAGAAAGAGCTTCTGATGACGTCACCAGCTCTAAAGCCAGCCGTCCAATCAGCACACAGCGTTTCATATCCGGACATCAGAGAGACAAACGACGTGTGTGTGTGTGTGTGTGTGTGTGTGTGTGTGTGTGTGTGTGTGTGTGTGTGTGTGTGTGTGTGTGTGTGTGTGTGTGTGTGTGTCCGTCCTGCAGCCAGCGTGCTGTGGAAAAACAAACAGTGTTGAGATGTAATTAAACTGAGCTCACTCTGTGTGTGTGTGTGTGTGTGTGTGTGTGTGTCTGTGTGTCTGTGTGTGTGTGTGTGTGTGTGTGTGTGTGTGTGTGTCTGTGTGTGTGTGTGCCTGTGTGTGTGTGTGTGTGTGGTCT
>NW_027176925.1:0-17492 GCF_023349555.1 Cebidichthys violaceus | reverse complement strand
TATATATGTATATATATATGTATATATACATATATATATGTATATATATATGTATATATACATGTATATGTATATATAACATATATATATACATATATATATATACATATATATTTATATATATAGACATGGTGAACAAACGCCACCATCTTCTGCATGTGTGAGTCTCTCTGGAAACACTGTGCATGACACAACGGTTCCTCTTTCAGCGTGAAGCTGCAGTTTATAGCTTCACACAAACACAGCGGCTGAAGAAAGAAGCAGGTAAACTCATCCAGAGCGGCGAAGATGTCGACTCTCTGCGTCAGGGTTGGTCTGCTCACTGTGGCTGCTGTGATGCTCTTCTCTGCACCAGAAGGTACGGATCCTCATGTATGCTGTTTGCTTTGTTTGTTTAATTACAACCTTAATAAAACAGTCAGAAGCATTTCATTAAAACTTTAGTTATATAATCATATTTTAAAAAAGGTCTTATTCTCTGCGTAGCTGCCAGTGTGTAACAGTCAATGAGTAAATCTCTCTCTCTCTGTTTCTTGTACAGTTGATTCACAAAAACATCTGTCCTGCTGCAATAAAATCCAAGCTCCAAAGTCTATCCAGCAAATCCAGCTGTGTTATGAACAGAAAGCGCGACACGGCTGCAGGCACCACGCCTTCGTGTGAGTACAGCAACTTTAGAAGATGTCTCCAAACACACACATCTGATCAAAGGATCATTTATATCACTGTATTCATTATTAATAGTATGTATTGATCGACATTAATGTGTTCATCACTTTAATATATTTATTAAAGCTTTATATTCTGCTGGATCGTTTGTCGACAGCCCTTTGGGATCAATAACGTTTTTTCTATAATTTACATCATGATTTAATTGTTGACTATATTTTGTATTAATTAGAATCTGCAAAGGAACTTATCAAATACATGTAGTACAGTAAAAAGTACAACATGTGCCTCTGAGATGTAGTACAGTATGAAGTACAACATGTACCTCTGAGATGTAGTACAGTATGAAGTACAACATGTGCCTCTGAGATGTAGTACAGTATGAAGTACAACATGTACCTCTGAGATGTAGTACAGTATGAAGTACAACATGTACCTCTGAGATGTAGTACAGTATGAAGTAACATCTGTTATGGGATGGATATTTAACGAGAGGCGTTCTAGAAATAATGAATCAGCCAAAAGACAAAAGGTATTATTTATTATTATTAAACTTTTATTTCCAGACACATGGGTCCATATAATGTGTCTGCGGTATGAATGAAGATGTGTAATTGTGTTTCTTTTCTGTCTGTAGAGTCAAAACGTTCAGCGGGAGGACGTTCTGTGTCAGACCAACGCCTCCGTGGCTGGAGAAGAGAATAAACTCGGTGAGAATGAACAAATTAAAACGACCGACAGGAAACGTGATTCTGACGCTTCAGCACACTGTGACTACGTTACTGTGTTACATGATGCTACAGTGCAGAGTTCAGTGAACTACAGATCCATCCCAGAAAAGAAAAAGCTCTTTGATGCTTCCTGGTTATTATAATACTATACTAATCTATATTATATTATAAGTTTCCTGGAGGAGAACGATGTCATTTGGTGCTAAAGAAATAAGAATTTACTTTTTAAAGCCATGTAAACATTATATTGTTGACTGTTTGCACCTTTCAGCTGAGCTGCTGAGCTACAAGACTCTCTGTTGATTACGCTAACAATTATTTGAATTAATTCATTTGAAGTGTACCAATTCAATCTCAATTTTCTCAATGATGAGCACCAAATTACATAATTATTGGATATTATAAGTGAGATAAGAGCTGTGAAATAAAGCGTCACCAAATAATTTAAAGTGCAGCGTGAATGTAATTAATGTAACTGAACATTCGTTGAACAACGCTGGAGAACAAACGTCTCATGAAGTATCATAACGCAGTAGAAAGTATCATAACGAAGTATAAAGTATCATAAAGTATCATAACGCAGTATAAAGTATCATAATGCAGTAGAAAGTATCATAACGCAGTAGAAAGTATCATGAAGTATCATAACGCAGTAGAAAGTATCATGACGCAGTAGAAAGTATCATGAAGTATCATAACGCAGTAGAAAGTATAGAGGATAATGTATTTTTCTCTCTCTCTGCATCACAGGGAGAATTAAAGTGTCCTCCAGAATTCTCATTAAAGGTGAGAAAAAGATTGGAAGTCCTGGCTGAAGATGATGAAGAGGATGAAGATGATGAAGAGGATGAAGAGGATCTGAAGTAGCAAAAGCGAAGCAGCTACCAAGCTCACTTTTTGCTAATTTACTACTTATTGTTTTTACTATCTAAAAATGATTTTCTACGACTTGAAACACTTTGAAAAGTCAAAAACAGTGATGTCAGCATTTGGATCTATTCTTTAAATGTTTTATCACTCGGGTCATCGTATGCATAAGTAAAGCTTGAAGTATCTTAGAAGTTATTTCAGCTTTAAATAGCTTTGATCAAAAAGACAATATTGTTAAAATCCACGTCTGTCAACAGTCATCTTTATAACAGTAATGTTCAATAAAAACCCATTTTATCATCTCAAATGTGAATACTTTCTGCTTTTCTTTCGTCTTCTGTGATTGGAAGCGTCTTCTGGTTTTTATTGGTCAGATAAAGTAATAGATTATTTAAACTCATGATGGGGTAGGATTACTCTACAGACCAAAGGATTAATGAATAGATCAAGAAAACAATCATAAAATGAACTGATGATAATCATTGTTATAGATGCAGCCTACATTTGTCTGTGAAACCTTCCAGATATTATATTAATCTTGCCTTTAACTGCAGACAGATTTGGGTTTTCTGTCATTTTAGAAACTTTTCGCTCCCAATAAGAATAATCCATAACTGTGATAAAAGGTGTGGCTAAATGTTAACTATAGTTATTGGTATTAATAACATAGGCGCAGAGAGAAAGCGCTACAGGACTTATGTTTAAACATCTGCAGTACTTTTATTTTATGTTTTTATTCTAGCCACATACACATCCATTCATTTAGTCTCTTTTCTAAGAGCATCTGTTAATCTGTGGACACAGAACGATGAGGCTCGTTCACGTGAAGAATAAAACGGAAAAGATCAGATACTGTGCAACGCAATGTGAAGCAACGCAATGTGAAGCAACGCAATGTGAAGCAATGCAATGTGAAGCAATGCAACGCAGCACTAAAAAGCTACATGTCATTCCAGTGCGTTTATCTGGTTGTGATCGGGACTCTTAACCGACTCCTGCAGCTGATCAAATCATTGATAAACGCTGCAGTACGACGGGTCGTCATGGTGACGGGGCCGATGGAGCAACAACAAAGAGTCAAATCGTGACAATCAGAAACGGTCGTTGCTTCATATGAATGTGGTTTCAACCCAGAATCATAATCTATAATCTGCATTTCACCGGGACAGATTGCATGTGGTCGTGGTCTTATGTTAAAATCTGAGAAACAGATGTGAATGTTAACAGACTTCAGCAGCACATCTGTACACATTTAGATTTTTAAGAAAGGGTTCATGAATCCATTCAAAGACGTTTGTATTTCGGTTATTGTGCTCCTGCAACACTGTAGTCTGTAGAGTATGAAGTCATGTATTCTCCTCAAGTGCTATTTTGACAAACATTTTGATTCAATTTGTATTAATTGTTCAACCACAAACCTGCCTCTGTGTGTGTGTGTGTGTGTGTGTGTGTGTGTGTGTGTGTGTTTACACCCCAACGTTCCCATTTATTTCAGTGCACATGACTATTTATAAGACTGTTTTACTATTTGTTCAAACACTTTGCTAAACTAACAGGAGCAGAATTAAATGTCAGAATCTCTGCCTCAGCAGATATCGCACTGAATTTAAAACACGAGTGACCTGCAGCGACCTTTTTTCCGCGTCCCTCTGGGTCTGAGGGTTAAGACTCGTTTGTTACCTGGTTGCTAATCCATCCTCGGTTATGTGGTATCCCAGCATGCATCATTCCCTCTATTTTACTTTTCTAAATTTGGACAATTTGGCTGCAGGTCTTCTTTTGCCCACTTGATGGCGGCACAGTTGTGATGAACACTGACCTGAGTTTCGTCTGTCTGTTTCAGTGCTGCCCACACGCGAAACTCAGCTTCAGAGGTCCGTCCTGCAGGAGGAGGAGAAAAGTGAGGAACAGACAGAACACCTGGAAGTTTGGGCGTGAAAATTAGTAAAAAAAAATCCACCAATACAAAAATATCATGTATCAGGCTTTGAGAAACTAAAAAAACCTGAACAATAGCATCAGATAATATATTAAGTTCTGCTTCAATTCAAAAGACGACTACAGGTTTACATAAACATAAACATAAAGATCAACACAAACACAAACATAAATTTAAACCTAAATATAAACATAAACACAAACACATCACAGGCCCACAATGAAAACACGTTTTTCTGAGACAATTCTAAGTTCAAAAGCCGGATGTGACACATCTGTAACATGAATATTTTTATAACTTTTTAGACATAAATTAGTTTGATGAACATGGTTAGAACAGTTTAGATGTAACGTAGGACTTCTTATCAAAGCGTTAGAATTGTTAAATGTGTTGAAACCTTTAGCAACAAAAACAAGGTTTGTGAAATGAGCTAGTTCTGTCAAATGACCAGCCAGGCAGCCATTTTGGAAGTGATGTCATTGGTGTACAAATGAACTCACTGTCACATGACTTCACCAGGATGTTCTGTCAAGGATTGACCTGTATGAGGAACCTTCCAGGATGTTTAAAGTGTCTGTGTCACCGTGGCTCCTTATGGGTCCTAAATTACAGTGAAAGTCTAAAATAAGAAATTAGAATGAGAAAATCTACAATAAACAATACAAAAAACACAATAAGAATCAACACTCATTCAGCATGAGAGATGAAACTTTTTGATTCTCTTATGCTGAATCATGCTGTGATTCTACAGAACAAAGTGAGGAACGTGTCTCCAGACAAACTGAACGGGATTGAATGCGACAGTTTTTAATTTACAGCTTGCTAAAGACGTCAACATTCAGAAAAGTAATATTCTATATAAACCCATAAGCACTCTGAGTTAAGTCCTGGTCCTTTGTATTTTCCTCTTCAATACTTATTCATGTGTAATGTTTTGCACAATAACCCGTCTTCATAATATGTATAAGTGACTAAAACGAGGGTTAAAAACTATATTTAATATTAAGTATAAAGTATAAAGTGTAAAGTATGAAGTGTAAAGCATAAAGTGTAAAGTATAAAGTATAAAGTGTAAAGTGTAAAGTATAAAGCGTAAAGTATAAAGTGTAAAGTATAAAGTATAAAGTGTAAAGTATGAAGTGTAAAGCATAAAGTGTAAAGTATAAAGTGTAAAGCATAAAGTATAAAGTGTAAAGTGTAAAGTGTAAAGTATAAAGTATAAAGTGTAAAGTGTAAAGTGTAAAGTGTAAAGTATAAAGTGTAAAGTATAAAGTGTAAAGTGTAAAGTGTAAAGTATAAAGTGTAAAGTGTAAAGTATAAAGTGTAAAGTATAAAGTGTAAAGTGTAAAGTATAAAGTATAAAGTGTAAAGTGTAAAGTATAAAGTGTAAAGTATAAAGTATAAAGTATAAAATGTAAAGTATAAAGTGACATCCAGCTGATTTTCCGGCCTCAATCCAAAAAGGAGCCCGAAGGTGAAGTAACACATCTGGATGGATGATTTTCCAAACGTGGAAACACATAACTTCCACTCAACAGTAATCATCTTCACCACTTCTCTTTATTTGGTTTTGACAGGATGAGTTGAAAGGGAAGCAAGTCAGAAACCAAGTTCTTCATATTTTCACTCAAATAATTCAATTCGGTGGTGACTCAGAATCAAGTGTGAAAATCATACTTTTACTTTTTCCATTTAGTCTGGTTCAGTCTCACAGCGCACACATTAAGTTGTTTTTTTCTCAACCAGTGAATACGAAGTGACCATATCTGGACTGAGGAGGAGTGACGTAGAGACGCCGTATACGTCTCTGGTAGAGACCTGTCAATCACTGTGTAGCCCCGCCCCTAAATCATCCCCTGCGTTATGGTCTGTTTGACTCTAAATGGACCATAATGTACTAAATGAACATCATGCTGTATTGAAGAAGACTGTAAACTAGAGATTGAGACCATAAACTCATGTTTACAATGTTTACTGAGGGAATAAATCAAGAGAGAAGTAGAGTCATTTTAGACTAGACTTCCTGGTGGAAGTGAATCAGGCAGGTGAAACCTTTATGAACTATGATCCCACAAAACAAACAAACAAACATCAAACTAAGCGTCTGGGATCTTTCTCTGAAGCTGCTCACAGCGACAGAACCCCTCCTTAGGGGGCAGCTGTTGTTGTGGTTGAAGTGTTTTCATAATGATTCTTATCACTTGTCACTTAAGGACATGTCGTGAGAAACAGCAGAAGGTGTGAACACAACAGCCACTTCAGCTCAAACCCAACATGGTATTTAAAGTGAGATCCTGGAAATGATTTGCTCATTCAGTAGAAGTTTGAGTGCCGAGAAAACATGTAACGCACAAAGAATCCAGGTCCAAAGTTAGACAAAGAAGGAAATGATTGAGAAAATGTATCTTAACCTTTTTAAGCCCCAAAACAACCCTAACCCTAATACCATTATTCAAATCCAAACATTCATCCAAAACCGTGCACCGGCCGTCGCTCTCACCGGAGACTGCCGGACATCGCCGGGTAACCGTCGTCACCTCTGAGTTACGGTGCATTATGTTGATGAACAGTGGGAGCTGCGTTCACATGTTCTGACTGTATGAAGACAGAAGACACACATTTTGATGAAACGTGTGGAACATGTTATTCATGTTGCACAGCAGTGGAACGTTTAAATAAAGTCACACACTGAGCACAGATAGTAGAAATATAACTGATACTGTGTGAAGAATACTGCTGTTAAAAAGAACCTGATCTGTTTAAAGTGATTCAAATACGGCTGGGTTGTTGGGATTGTTGAATCAAAGTATTTTTTTTAATATAAACTGTTTTGCAAAACAGCATTCAGAGCTGAGGACAGGCGTTATTCTTTTGAATAGAGTGGAACAGACATGTGATCAGCATGCAGTGAAGAGGTGAACCTTCTGATGTGTACACTGTTACGTTTGCTCTGGAAGCTGATCCTTACGGCCGTTCTGACCACATCCAGTGGATACTATCATGGTCCATCCTGCTGCAGATGCCACTTCTGGCTGTTTTAGGGATTTTGCTGACCAGAAACTGACCATTACTCCATCACATCCTATGAAACAGAGGTATGACAAGCATGACGAGGCATCTGCCTACCGAACTGAAAGCATGAGTAAGCCGCTGAATGCTGATATCAACGTTATTATCTGGTGTGATGAGTGTGTCACATGACCCAGTCATCCCTCCTGAAACTCTGTTATGAGCATAATTACTTCTCCTTTCTCTGCAACTTAAAGCAGCTACTGAGGGGGGCAGGAAGTAGTCGAGGGGTTAACTGTGGAAATATTGTCCTTCCTCTGCAAGTGGAAACTATGAAGTCACACATTTTCCAAAGTAGAATGACATTTCTTCAAAACCGTAGTGTGGATATGTATCTATTTACCTGTAGTGTGGATATGTATCTATTTACCTGTAGTGTGGATATGTATCTATTTACCTGTAGTGTGGATATGTATCTATTTACCTGTAGTGTGGATATGTATCTATTTACCTGAAGTACAATAGGACGATACAATGGTATCACCTGGTCCAGCGTATTTTTGTGTATACCTCAATATTGTATGAGCCTCTTGGACATCCATCACATCCCACTTGATATGTCAACATGAAAAGCATCTTCTGTCCCCTGAATGCATCTTCATGTGAACGCCACTGATCGTCCCTCAGTCATTCTCACAGGCGGCCTTCATGCATCACCTCTGCACTCGTGGTAAACCTCAAGATATGGAGAGACGCTGAATGTGTGAATACATTACACAGTGTGTGTATATACACAGTATGTACACACCACATGCTTCCTGTTTTGTCCACGCAAATAAATTAGATCAATAAACAGTGATATGTTCAAACTCAATGCCGCTGTGGTGCCAACTGTGTTGGGAAATACAAATATAAACATAAAACTAGTCAAGAATACGTGTTAAATGGCTTCTCTGATAGCTCCTCAGAGAGCTGCCTGACGGTCATTCACTCTGCACTGATTAAAGGAAAGAAGAAGAAGTGGTTTGTGTTTCACAGAGGATGTAAAGTTTGAGAAGTCTACGTATCGGTGGTGTGAACACAGCAGAATAAACACATTTCATAAACTCAGAGAGGGCATCTAGGTTTACATGTTCTGAATTGAAGCACTGCAGTGAAATATGGATTTTAAAGACAATAACAAATAATAATTATAGTATTATCTTGCATTAATCTCAGCCTTTGTGTCCACATGAGCGAACAAAGGCGTCAGAAGCCGTGCATTGAATGTGAGATCAGGTTGAAGCAGCCTCATCACACTCCTCTGTTATCAGCTCTCTGCTGACACAACACGGAGCTTTTAGAGAGGAATCCGTTTTAGACATGGCCAGTTCCAGAACAGTTGTGGGAAACTCTCCGCAAGTAAGAAGTGATCCACTCAGCGTGTGAAGCCCGGTGAAAAACACCCCATGTGTTGCAAACCAAGAGTGAGAAGTGGGACGAAAGGAGAGCAGGAAGGAAGTCTGGTTTATTTTGATCTTCTTCACATCAGCAGCGAGCCGAGGGAGAGCTGCTGATGTGAAGACTGAGTGAAACTCTTCTTCTTCTTCTGGCCTCTTTGTCCTCTAAACTATACACAATCACTTCAATCACTTCCTACCAGAGATTTAGCATTTTAACACGATTAAAAACAACTTAAACTGTTTATCAATGTCCTGCATTTCTGCATTTTACGACTGTATCTTATTTCTTACACTTAATGACTGTTTTTAATGTTTCAATCAATGTTCTTAATTGTTATTAAATCTTTTCTTTTATGTTTTGATGCTTTTAATGGTTTTGTGTGAAGCACTTTGAATTACCTTGTTATTGAAATGTGCTTTACAAATAATAAATAAACTTTGCCTTAAAAAAAACACGTAAACGATCTGGATAATCGTGAATATCGTCACGAGTGACTTGAAAAAGCTTTCTATGGAGCTGTGATGTAGACAAATAAAGAAACAGCAGTCTCTGTTTATACTCATGAGCTATGATTTCATTATTTCAAGATTTCACTCAAATAAAGATGCATCCAATCTGTGATGCAACACAAATATATTAGTCTTATTAGTAGTATTAGTATTCAAGTGTGTTTTAGTTTTAGGCATACTGTGATGATTATCGGGATAATATCGTGAACCAGTTATTTTGGTCAGTACATCTTCACATGTCTGATGCCTGAATGGAACCGGTTCACTCGGAATCTCTGTGAAATGAAGCCGTTATCTCTTTCATGCTAACGTGATGCGTGTTCTCAGAAACGATGAGTCTTCATTTTAAATACGGTGGAAGGACAGGCTGCAGATGAATCACCGACCGTTAAAACGTCACACCCAAAGAAAAGAAACGAAAAGGAAAGGAAAGCTGTGCGGCCTCAGCGTCTCTTCGGGTGCATCGAACACGTTAAAGCTCCTTGAAGTCAGTCAGGTAGCCGGAAGGTTGGAACCACTCAGATCAAATTGGGATGAAAACAGCTGCAGGACTTCCAGCTGTTTAGGCTTTGTTTTCTAATAAACACTGGAGCCCAAAGACATCTTTTTCACTTTTACATTTAGATCTTATGAGAACACAATAAACTGAAAGTGTGCTGAGAGTGAAAGGTTCTGCTTCCTCAGTCATGTTTCAGTACATGTGCTTCCAGCTTTTAGTTAGTCTGGGTGAAGCTGCAAGTTCAAACAACCTCATGCATACATGTGTGTCTTGTCCTGTTACGATACTTAAGCTTGAGATATATATATATATATATATATATATATATATATATATATATATATATATATATATATATATATATATATATATAATATAAAACTGCTAACTGTATTGCTCTTACTGAACTAACATAACTACACAGCAGTGAATAATAAGTTTAGTAGACAACATGTTGAGACATGTGTGTGTGTCGCTGTGTGACCGCACGCTGAAGCAAGTCCTGCCCAGAACAGTTGACACATTCCTCTGTGACAGAAACACCACCAAAGTGACTTCCTCAAAATGACAACAGTTTCACCATAGTTTCAAAAAAGAAACTTTTATTTATCGTTTATTTTTAATCTGTCTTGAAATGAGGCAGATTTACACTAACTTCAGTCTACAGAACGATTCATACTTTGAACCATGTTCTCTTTGAACAGTCGTCAAAACTACATCGTTCATCACAGCCAGAAGCGGTAAAAACACATCATTATAGTCAGATTTTCGTCTTTCCAACGGCTCTCGAACACATCACGTGTGACAAAAACTTCCATCAGAAAAAAGCAACCGAAACCGAGCTTAAAATAGTGATGTCTCATTTAAATTTTGCCACAAATAAACCGTTTGCTTTAAACACAATCTGTGAAAAACATTAAATTCTGAGCTCTTCAATGTAACTTTGACGTCATGATTGATTCATCTGAGACCAACAGTCAAGTGAACACAGAGAGGAGAGGATGTTATAATATGAATAGTTCAATATATAATACACACATGGAGCCTACATTTGTTTTGTTTTTACCAACATTGGTAACACTTTGTGGACACTTGAACCATGTTGAATAAATTGATTCCATTGTTTGCCAATTTTTGTAAAACAAATAATCAAATAAATTCAACTTTCTTTCTTAATGAGTGATGTGATTATAACTGTGTTATTCTGCTCTAAAGACATGTTCTAGTTCTCTCTACTTCTAGTCATCATGGTTCTGTTTCTGTAGAGGAGCAGGACTTTTATTTTGACAATCAGAGGGTTAATGAATGTACTTAATGAAGCCACAGCTAGTTGTATCGGTGCTTTAGTGAAGGCTGTGTTGGCTTCAGGGTCGACCTCTGGCCTGTGAGGGATTCCTAACACACCACGAGATCAGTTGATCAGCAAAAATAGAACAAAAAAAAAAACGTGATTTAATTTATTTTTCCAAAGAAACATTATGATGAAAGTGTTTCCTGTCGGTCAGACATCGGTCACTTTGTGGAAAACCCCTCCGAACACGAGCGGGTCGTTTCATTGAGACGAAGAGCGAGGAGGGAAGAAGAAAAGAGAAGGAGGATGACTAACCGGAGATACAACTTCCGCTTTTTCAGGCCTTAAGTATGTGCTGCGTCCAGACGTCCGTCAGTTCACCAAAGCTCTCTGGAGACGAAGACCAACAGAGATTACTTCATTACAGCATTCATCTCTTTAATCTCATATCTACCATCCTGTTCTGTTGAAGATGGAAAGCTGCGGAAGCCTGATGAAGAGCGTGCTGGTCGCCATCGTCCTGGTGGCCGTGCTTCAGTCTGGATCGGCAGGTAACATCAAGATTAAGATAACCAAAGCATGAATTCTACCAGAGGACTCTTTCCTCCTGTGACACATTTAAAACACATCTTATTTCTGTTTTTATTTAAACTCATCTGTTCTCTCTTTCAGCAGAGAAGCTGGCATCCTGCTGCAAGAAAGTCACCGCCCAGGAGATAACCGACCCCATCTTAGGGTGGATGCTGCAGCGGCGCAACCTGCCGTGTGTCCAAGCTGTGATGTGAGTACAAAGAATCAATAAATACAAACCTATTCATCGTTCACAGACTGAAACAGTGCTCCGCATTTTGAATAAATAAAAGCTTTGTTTGTTAGTATTTGTCATGAACTGACACGTCGACAGCACATTACTGACCATTCCATTTAATACACTCAGTATGAGGCAGTCCCACTTAAAACCATCATTTGTTTAGCTGATTATTAATCATATACACCTCACCTTTGTGCAATAACGTGTAAACTGCACAATACAACAATTCAGCTCTGCAATACTTCCATTAATTTAACTTTACATAATGCTTTTTGTTTTCTTCTCATAAGAGCAAATGTGACAGAAATTTCTGATTCTGACAGCAGCTTGTACTTTGAGTACTAATGTTGTATTTCTTTTGTCATTTCTGCAGCTTCCAAACAAAGGCCGGCCTCTTCTGCAGTCAGCTGGAAGCTCCCTGGGTTCTCCCCAAGATCGCCGCCTTCAAGTGAGTTCAAATTTTAATTCTTTTGCCTTTTCAACCCAAACTTATTCCGTCATCAACGTTTGGTCTCATGTGTTCCTTTTCTTTCTTCTCACAGGAAAGCAAAAGCTCAGCTCGCTGCTTCGTCTCCCGTCTCCCTCCTCTCCATCATCACCTCCACCGCCTCCCCTTCCTCCTCCTCTCTTCCTCCTTCCTCCTCTCTTCCTGCTTCCTCCTCTCCTTCCTCCTTCCCCTCCACTGAAGGCGCTTCAGAAACAGCTTCAGAAACAGCTTCAGAAACAGCGACGAGCGGCGTCTTCTCCACCTCCAGCCGATGAAAACAAAGAGATTACGTCCTGAACCCCGAAACAAACTAAGAAAAGAACAGAATTCATGTTTAATTATTATTATGTTGAATATTTAGTTCAGTTTTCAAGAGTGAAATTATTTATTAGATTAATTTAATTGACCAGATAGAAGTATCGAAGTATTTATTAATGCCAAGCGTATTTATTAATGTTTACAAGTAACTGTGTACAACTTAATGATTAGTCATGAGAAAATGTTTAGAGCTATTTATTTATTTGAAAACTTGTGAAATTGGTCAGAAATAAACGTTGCACATGTGATCCTGAATCCAGTGTTTGTTTATCAGTTCATCTCTTCATCTTATCTGACTTCTTTCTCTGAAAAAGAGAGAAGCTATAAAGAGTGTAATAATGTTTTACCCATGAAGCATCATGGCATAGTGGTTAGTGGTTGCAACATTAATTTACCCAAAACGACAGCGAGCTGTTGAATATGTCACAACAACAACAACATTACAGCATCTTTTCTTTTCATTTTATCATCACACCATCTTATAATTCATTTTCCACTTTGGTGTCACGTTGACACAAAGCAGCAGCTTTAATCGTCCACAAACATTCACACTAAATGTTTAAATGACAAAGAACAGAAGAACCTCTGACTGCAGAAATATTTGATAAAAGTTTCTCAATTGAAAAAAAAATGTAACGCTTGCTTGACATGTTTGCCTTTGTTAAAATAAAATGAAGCACTGAATGTATTATATTTTCAGCTGTTTCTGCAGTGCTAATGCTTGTCTTTAGTGGTGTAACGGACCTCCGATTAATAACACGGTTTAACGTTAACCATCACAGAGTAAATAAAGTTTTAACGTTAACCATCACAGTGTAAATAAAGTTTTAACGTTAACCATCACAATGTAAATAAAGTTGTAACGTTAACCATCACAGTGTAAATAAAGTTGTAACGTTAACCATCACAGTGTGAATAAAGTTGTAACGTTAACCATCACAGTGTAAATAAAGTTTAACGTTAACATCACAGTGTAAATAAAGTTTTAATGTTAACCATCACAGTGTAAATAAAGTTGTAACGTTAACCATCACAGTGTAAATAAAGTTTAACGTAAACCATCACAGTGTGAATAAAGTTGTAACGTTAACCATCACAGTGTAAATAAAGTTTAACGTTAACCATCACAGTGTTAATAAAGTTTAACGTTAACCATCACAGTGTAAATAAAGTTTAACGTTAACCATCACAGTGTAAATAAAGTTTAACGTTAACCATCACAGTGTGAATAAAGTTGTAACGTTAACCATCACAGTGTAAATAAAGTTTAACGTTAACATCACAGTGTAAATAAAGTTTTAACGTTAACCATCACAGTGTAAATAAAGTTTAACGTAAACCATCACAGTGTAAATAAAGTTTAACGTTAACCATCACAGTGTAAATAAAGTTTAACGTTAACATCACAGTGTAAATAAAGTTTAACGTTAACCATCACAGTGTAAATAAAGTTTAACGTTAACCATCACAGTGTGAATTAAGTTCTCCTGACATGGTTCTCCTCCAGTACTCAGTAGAACATGTGGTTCTAGTCTCTGATCTCTGATCATGTTTCATTGTAAACAACCAATCAGAGGAGCGCTAGTAACGTTAGCAGCACCGCTAACGGCTAACCAACGGAGGTTCACTTCAGTTACACTATGATGATTATGAGATGTTTTCACATGAATTTGAAATAGATATAAGAGATGAATTATGAGTGTTATTTGTCAGAACTCTGCAGCAGATTCTCTCTGAGGTGCTCTGTTGTTGTTGCGTGCCAAACAAAACAAAACAAGAAGAAGTTGAGACATTTTCTTGTGGCTCCGGTGTTTCATTTTTCGCGGTAAGCTTGTCACAACCCAGAAATTATATTTTGTCGTTTCTACCCAGCACTGTGGACATCGTGGACGGGAGTCGATGAAGCACTGACACGACAGAGATCTAGATAGTAGTGAGCACCTTCTCTCTGATCATGATGTGAGTCTCACTCTGTACTGAGAGGAGACAAAGACACAGAGACAAAGACACAAAGACAGAGCGACAGAGAGACAAAGGCACAGAGACAGAGAGAGAGGCACAAGATAAACTCATTCATTATCCAGAACTTTGCAGGTTTTGGGTCATTTATGCATTGTCATCACACCGGTTAGCAATACTTCCAGTGAAGTTAGGAATAATCTCAACCTGCGTGACAACAACATGCCACATCAACCACCAGGCCGTGCATCTTTTTCACACTTTGAGTGTGTGTGTGTGTGTGTGTGTGTGTGTGTGTGTGTGGGATTGATTCTCAGAAAGAGACGTGGGGGGGGGGGGGGGGGGGGGGGGGGTTGAATTTCCACAGAGGCCTTCAAAAACAGATTCTCTGGGGCGGAGGTGTGAACGCACCACGGCCACACAGACGCGTCATAAGTGCTGCCCCCAGAAAGACACCAATAAATGTCCAACGATCGGTCGGCTTGTGAGATCGCAGCCTGATCAGCGAAACCTGTCGTTCAAAATGTCCTCGAGGATGCTGTTCGTCACTCTCCTCCTGCTCTCGGCGTGTCTGTGCGTCCAGTCCTTTACAGGAAACGGTAAGAACCAAACGACTTGGTATCATCAGTGTATTTAGAGCCCAGTGAACTCACTATCTAACTCACTGTTAGATACGGCTCGACGATAAATGTCGGTGCAATTTTTTGGAGCTTTTATATTTTGATCCTATCATTTTTAAATCAGTTTTTATAATATTATATTTACATTTATGTTTTGAAATGTTTATTTCTATATATTTTATTCAGTTCAACTTCAAAGTAAAAAAAATAATTACAGAGCAAATATAACTTTAAGAGATCCCAGATCAGGATTTTTTTTGCCGTTGATACCAACTGGCGATCGTTGAAGATCCGTATTAACAGATACAGATTATCTCATCACTGATTGGTTGTTTACAATGTTACATTAGCAGAGATCAGAGACTAGAAAGCATTAATGTCGATGTCCTGATCGCAGATTTTTGTCAATAAAACTTTATTTCACACTCTGATGTTTTAACATTAAACTGTAATTAATCCGCGGTTCACATGAACCACGAGGGGGGGGATCAATAAGGATCTGCGACGGTCCGCGACGGTCCGCTACACCACGACCGTGGCTCAGCGATAGAGCGGGTCGTCCATCGATCAGAAGATCGGCGGTTCGATGTGTTGCCTTGTTAAGATACTTAACCCCAAAGCGGGCTGTGCCATCGCAGTGTGAATGAGTGACTGACATGTAGGGTTAGGCTAAACAAGTCCATTTATCAGTGGTGAATGAAAGTTGCTCAGGCCAAACGCATGCACACCGTCAATCTCTCTTCTTTCTGGCCGTCTCAGGACGCCTCGTTCGCAAAAAGGTCCCATGCTGCACCGAGGTCTCCGCCGCTAACATCAGCAGCAAAGTGATTGGCAACGTATATCGAAAACAGTCTTCGAGTCCTCGCTGCCCGGAGGCCATAATGTAAGTTTATACATCTTATCAAAGCACGCAAGCAAAAGACATTTAGAATCTCACTTCACTTCTCTTTATTCGTCCCAGTTTCTTCACACAAGGAGGATCGGTCTGTGTTGATCCAAAGGCTAAATGGGCCAAGAACCGTAAGTTGAAGCAACACGTACTGGAACACAAGAGTCTACAGGAACACTAACGCTCTCCTCTTCTGTCTCTCTCTCTAGTCACTGCCAATATGACGAAGGTGTGAACCCCCCCCCGACCCAAAGAGCAACACCCCCACACCTGGAAGTGTCTTATGAAGCAATTAATATGTTTAGTACCCCAAAACATTTCTGTTTGTTTTCTGAATTAACGTTTCAATCATAACGAGATATTTTGCTGGGTATGATATAAAGTCTGTTTCAAATTTATTCTCATTATTATTCACCCAAGATCTTCCCCATTGTCAAAGTTTTGGTTCATTTTGTAAGAAGAAATAAAAGAAAAGTTGAATGAAATCTTAAATAAAGAAGTACATTTAAAACAAAAACAGTATTGTTTACATTTTGTACTACCTTGTCATCATTTCAAATGTTAATAGTAAAAAATAAATGTTGTTCTGCTGGTTTTCTTAAAGGTCGTGTCACGTTGTTTGATTCCTTAAATCAAACGTGGCTCTTGAAATCACCTGATATCTTGTATGACTAGTAGTCGACTCATATGGCTTCATCTGGTAAAATAAAACAATTCAATACATTTTTAACAATTTTAAAAAGGCAATGCTGCTAGCTTGTAGCGTTAGCATGTTAGCTGGTAGCATTAGCTTGTAGCTACAGCAGCATGGGCCAACAGTAAACATTGTTAGTTCATGTTTGAGCCGGTCTTAAATTTAGTTTTTAGTCTATTTTACATGTAAAGTACATGACGGACAGCGAGTGGGACTGTGCACAGTTTAAATGGGGAGGAAGTGAGTACACAAAGTGATGTACTAATACGAAGACGGTTAAAACGTTGTTGTTTGGTATACAGCAATATTCAAACAATATAAAGTATTATACTGTGTAATATCCAGGAGAGCATCTTTCCGGTGAAAAGACGTTTAAAAAAAGGTCTAAAAGGGAAAATGTTTTTCTAATACTTGTTTTATTTACAGACGTCCACCTTGAACCTTTGAGGTTGAAGAGACCTTTAAAATACGGTGACGTTTAGAAGAAGTTTAAAAGTGGGTCAAAAGTGAAAGTTAGTCACCGTGTAATCCTGCAATATTACTTATTATATGTAGTAGCAGTGTGTCCTTCACAATGCAATCATCCGACACTATAACTTACTATATTCAGTGCATTGATGTGATGTTATAAAAAAGGCACTTACTATCATAACAGTGCAGAGTAAGAGTTATTACAACTAAAACACAAGTATTCATGATTGAAAAGGGCCAAGATGAGAAGATATGATGTTGGGCAAATGCTGTGGTCCAAATA